>NC_072795.1:112403257-112706287 GCF_028583425.1 Eublepharis macularius
TTGTTCCCCAGCCATGCATAAAATGCTAAAGTGTAATATGTTTGTCTTGCATTACAAATGCAGCCATTGGGTTGTCATAAGAGAAATTCCTCCACAACTTGTATTGTTAGTTTTCTGTATGTCTTGTATGGTTTTGCTGAGATAGAATTGATTACACTCCAGCATACTGGGAGCTGACTAGTTGTCCATAAGGGGGGCACACAGTACCCATGATCCGCATTCCCCAGTGCACTCAGAGTTCACATTTCCACACAGTAAATATTGCCTTTCCCCTGTTCACATTTTGCAGCCACTCATATTGGAAGGGATGCTGGTAGTTTACCCTCCAATTAATGTGGAAAGGTCCATGGGACTGCAGCATTTTAGGAGGTCTTTTTCTCTTACTCCTCTTGTGTCATGTTGGCCACAGTGTCACCAAAGCACTGTGTTCTTGGCCCCAGACAGCTGCTCCTCTTGTGCTTCTACTATGTGAGAGATCCCTGGACACTTTCCTGTGCCCATCATTGAGGAGTGGGGGAAGATTGCTAGGTGGTGGCAGTCTGCACATGGGCATCTTGTTCCCCAGGGCCATATGGCTTATTCTCAGGCAGGGTTTTTGGGACATGGGTGGGCACTGGGCAGAAATGTGTAGCTGAAGAGGGCTAGTGGTTAACGGTGTGGTCAGAAAATTTAGCATGACGCTAAAAGATTAAACTGGAGTAGGATAAATAGCTTTTAAATCCAGGTCTGTTACAGGCCTCCATATCACCCCATTCTCTGGGCCACGTACTCCTCTGTACTTTTTCCTCTCATCCCTTTCCTTGTCTAATATATCCAGTCTTTTAAAGGCCCCTCCCTATCCTGTGTTCTCTATTCTTTTCTCATGTCTACCACACCTCTTGCAGTGAGCTCAGGTGAGTCTCCTGTGTGACAGATTGGCTTCCTGCCCCAACAGGTAGCTGAGGTAGCAGTGCCCTACCTTTAGCTCATTATTAGTATCATTAATTATAAAAATGTCTACAGGCAATTTTAAGACCTACTGAGAGCTTAGGGCATAATCATGCTATGATGAGAACTAGGGTTGCCATTACTTCACTCGGGGTGGGGGATCCCCAGATTCCACCCTTTCCCCCATCCGTGTCCACTTACCTGGCTGGCCAGGGGGGTGTTCCCTGGGGCGCCCCCTCCCTGGGTGGTGTGGGGCACCCCCAAGCAGGAGGCATGCTCCTGCGCCACGAGAACAGGTGGTGGCAGCAGCAAGAGCAAGCCGCTCTCACTGCCACTGCTGCCGCCAGCTCTTGCTGCCGCCTCTTGCCTGCTGCTGCCTCTAGCCCCTCTGCGCCAAATGAGAGTGGATCGCAGCGAGAGTGAGCGGGGGCGGCGAGAGCAAGCAGCTTTGGTCGCAATGAGAGCAGGCCGCGGCAGCAACAAGGGCCCCCTTTGACCTGGGGGCGCCCTTTGACCCCCGCATGATGACATCACTCGCGGAAGTGACGTCATCATGTGGGCCAGGAGAAAAGAAGCTGAGGTAAGTACCGGCTCCCCATCCCCTGCCGGGAGACTACAGGGATCTGGGGATCCCCTGTCAAGGGACTCCAGGTCCCTGGCAACCCTAATGAAAACACTGAGTAGCTGTTCAGGGGAAAGTTGTATCTGTTAATATAAGAAAGCCAGGTGGAATGAAAGTTTTAATCATGCTAAGGAGGGTACTTTGATATCCAGAAGGCAGAACTCTTAAATAACGAAAAGAAGCAAAGGTAACTTGTGGGGGAGAGAAGGGGAAATACTAGTAGAGACCCTGTTTTGAGTAAAATACTAGACAAAATGAGGGAAATGTGTATGGTGACGAACTTTTCAGCTGTTCTTGCATGATCTCCATCCCTCCCACTATCCCACGTAATGCTTCCGGTCCCCATTTCTTCTGACTGTCTGGGATCCACACCCTCTCATTAAGTGACAAACCTTTGGTGATCATGACATTACGGTTGGTTCTGCAGAACTCACACCCAGCCCTCCTGTTGGGTCACTCAACTTCCTGGGAGTTCTTCTTTGTGGGATATCTGCTGACTTTATCACGAGCAGTTGGGTTTTTTAAAAAAACTTACCTTTTCCTAAATTGTGGCCAATCTTCTCTTTCCAGATATGTCACAATAGATTTACAGTTTCATTTTATTTAATAATAATAATAATAATAATAGATTTATATACCACCCTTCAAGACAACTTAATGCCCACTCAGAGCAGTTTACAAAGTATGTCATTATTATCCTCACAGCAGTAATCATCCTGTGAGGTGAGTGAGGCTGAGAGAACTCCTAGAAGCTGTGACTGATCCACGGTCACCCAACAGAATGATCAAATGGAGGATCAAACCCGGTTCTCCTGATTAGAGTCCCGCACTCTTAACCACTACACCAAACTGGCTCTCTTTATTTTAAAAGGCCAGGAAAATAATCCAAACAAACAGTTTCCTTCTTTTGCTACCTTGTTAGTATTTCTAGAGTCTTACAGAGGATTTGTGAAAAACAAGAAACAAGAGAAGCATTATTGTTTCATAAAGACATTGCACAACTTGGAAAACTTCACAAACACGTGGATGGCGTGGCTTTTATCGGTCACTCAGCACATTGCAGGCAAATCTGGGCACATAGGAGGATTTGTATTATTTGTCTAAACTTCTGTATGATGTCTTCAATGTGAGGATGTCAAAAACTTACAGGCAACTTCCAGAGGCACTGCAGTTGAAACAGCAGCTATAGCATTCATCTTACTGGTAAAGCAAGTGCAATAGGACCCTAAACACTAACTGAAACCACAATGTATTAATGGGTATCCAGTTGCACTATTTTTGAATGCTTTGTTAAATACAGAGGGAAACTTCCCCTTCTGGCAGTGCTGCATCAACATGACATGAAGTTGGTGTTGTTGTTTGCACTTTATTGATAGAGGATGTATTTGTGGGAGTTTTGTTTCTTTTGAGAAATAACTTGATCCTTTAAAAGTTTTCTACTTCATTAAAAGTAGGGTTCCCAAATATGAATAGTCTCACAAACGTTTTTGAGTGAGTGACAAAACAAAGACACACTTTTGCTGCTCTATGTGAGCTGTTTCCATGTGGTGTGAACCCACATAGGTGTGGTATGTGAATACTGCAATGGTGTGACTTTTATCGGTCACTCAGCACATTGCCAGAAAAGAAGCCAAGCAGTGGGCGGGGAAGAGCCATTCAGTCAGCTCTGGCACATGGTTATGGTTATTCACACACATACCGGCACTGCTTGGGATCGCTCCAAAGGAAGCAGCTCTGACATGGTGGGTGGGTGTGTTTGTGTGTAAAGCCGTCTAGGTCATGCCCTGTATAGCACTTCTGGATAGAATTCAACTCTGGTTTCAAATGCTTTTCATATTACATTTTCCGGACATGGGGAAGGGAATGGCAAACCACCCCGTAACAAAAAATCTGCCAAGAAAACGTTGTGATGCGACATCCCCCCCCCCATGGATGAGTAATAACTTGGTGCTTGCACAATACCTTTACCTTTAGTGTAACTCTTTTAACATTTGCGCTTACATTTATATACACTTACATATTTAGAAATGAACACCACTGACAACTGGCACCTCAAAGGGCAGTCTCAGAGTCTCCAGCCAAACTGCTATGGAGGGTTGATGTGAGGATAAAATGGAGGAGAGGAGAATTATGGAAGCTGCCTGGGGTCCTTATTGTGCATTGGCTGTCTACCTCTCCAAGGCCCCTGGCATGTTTTGATTCTGTAAGCTGTGAAACAAGTTTGACAGCATGTTCTGCACCTATCTTTTGGACAAGTTCCAATTTGTTTGACAGCAGATAAAACTACAGAGATGTCAAAAGGTCATCCTGCCCATTTCTGAGGCTCTGAGCTTAGGGTTGCCAACTCCAGGTTGAGAAATTCCTGGAGATTTAGCAGTAGAGTGTAGGAGGGGACTTGGCAGGGATGTGGTGCCATAGACTCTGTCCTCTGAAGCTGCCATTTTCTCCAGGGGAACTGATCTCTGTCATCTGAAGGTCAGTTGTAATTCCAGGAGATGTCCAGGCCCAAACTGGAGGTTAGCAACCCTATCTTCTCCTGATCTGATGTGGACCAAATATAATTAATGAGCCTTAACTACCTCAAAGAGTTTCTATGTTCCTTTCAAAGGTGCAGAGTTAGGCTCTAAAGTCATACGATTGTGGCACACTTATTTAACCTGAGGTCTGCTCCAGGCACATACACAGACAAGGTGCAAAGATCTGGTCTTAGTAGGAAAAGAACCATGTGGATGAAGAGAGCTAAATCTGTCTCACTTTTTTAAAAAATCCTTCCTTTCCCCCAAGGAGGTCAGTACAGTGAACTTTTTCTCTTCTTTTGATCCTAACAATAACCCTGTGCCGCAAGTTAGGCCAAGAGTTGTCCAAATTCACCTGGTGAGCTACAGGGCTGAGCAGGGATTTCAGCTTGGGCCTACCCAATCTTGATCCAAAACTCTAAACGCTACATGACTATCTTTTCATCTCTGATCCTCTCCCCTCCACTACCACAGGTTCCAAAACTAGAAGTCTGTGTGCTGGGCAGAGAAGTAATTAGTAACAGACTATATTGAGAGACGGCATGAGGTGTGCAGAAGATTTATAAACCTTCTAAAAGTTAGGACTTTTCTAGACCTGTGATCCCCAGCTGATGCGGTGCCAATCAGTGTATTTCCAGTGTATTTCCTTCCGTCTTGCCCAAAACATCTGTTCTCCAAACCAAAGACCAAGCCTGGCTTTCTTCTATCTCATTGGAACAGGAGGGTCTTCAGAAGACCCCAGGAAGGATCATCTTTATGTCTGTTCAGGAAGCAGTTGTTTAGGAATAGCTACTTCAATATAAGAGGACGCTGAGCTTAGAACCTCCAAACGTATTGCGATTGGCTCTGTGGCAGCCATTTTGTGGTCAGCTATGCCCCACAGATTGCAGCTATTTTATCATGGTACCCACTGACTATTTTCAAAGTCCAAAAGTGCCCAAAGACTTTTCAAAGTCCAAAAGTGCCCAAAGACTTAACAAAATTGGGACCCCCCCTGCTCTAATGGTATAGTGCTTACCAGTGTTTTACATGTAATTGAGACAAATCCTGATTTAAACAAATAGGTCTGCCATCACCATGTGTAATTAAAGCCTATCAGTTGGCAGCGGGAGGGAGGGCAATTATTTGAGAACTGGTGGTGTCTAGTCTGTTTTTCTGAAAGGCAGTTGGGAATCTATGGATGTTTACTTCTGCAGATGGTACTTATGCTCCTCCAAAGGCTCAAGCCCAGGCACACATGGAGAGGTTCCTTGGGCCAGCCTCCTTGTTACTTGCATGAATCTTAAAGCAGAGATTGTTTGCCATGTTGTCAAACCCTCTCAAGTGGCTTGGGAAGAAAAAGCAACTCACAGAAGAGAACAGAGTGCCCTCAATCTTTACAGAATCATCAATTTGGGAACAAAAAGGCCAGATTTGCCATGCAACATGATGGTTTTATTTTCTGTCAAAGACCCTTTTCTTCCCTTTCCCCTCTTCCTTCACATGTATGCAAAGAATGCCAAAGCTGAGGGGATTGTTTCCTTGTGAAAGAGCATGACAAATCTCTCATTCGCAGAAGTTTAATGCTTATTAGACCCATCTGCCTCCAGGGTGAGTTCCTTTGCTTCAGCACCAAGGCCACCAAAAGAGAAGAAGCAGAGACCTCAAAAGCCATTACGAGAAACAGACAGATGCACAGGATTGAGGCAGATGACGTCCCCCCCACCCCATACACACACACACAAGTAATGTAGGCAATAGATATTAAAAGTGGATACAAAAAATGGTGCATGCTTATGCATGCAATGAGAAGGAACAACATAATTGTTCGAAGGAAAGGCTTCTTCTTGAAAGTTCATTTGTTTTTTTCAATTGTATGGTAAATGATCCCACTGCAGATATTTCTAAGCAGATGTACTTTATGCAGTGACGGAAAAGGCACAGCATTAATTGATATGTTCAAAACTTTTAAACACTTTCCTTAAAATACACATGTTAAATTGTCAGTAAGTAGTAGAGGAAATCTTAGAAATGAGCCTTGAGATCTAAAACATTTCTTGATTCGCTGTTGGGATAATGCATGGCTTGACTCCTTCAATGCCAGATCACCCTATCAAGCAATGAATGGAAAGTGATTGTTGATTATTTGTTTTTCTTTTTTTAATGGCCTATGTAATATTTCATGAACTAAGTGTCTGTTTAATGAATTGGTATATGATGGCTTGGAGATAGGATTTGGCTAGGACTCATTTATTTATATTACAATACATGATTAAGATTCCACTACATGAATTTATTTGCAAGTTTGATCGTTTGCTTTTCTTGTCTTTAATGGTGATAATCTATTATCATGTTGACCGTTTTTATTGACTTTGTTAGTTATTAGATATAGTTGATAATGTTATAGGTGGTAATGTTATGAAGTTATTTAAGACCTAATTTTTCCCAGTATTTATTTTTAAAGAGAAATATCAATTATTCTTGTTGAATGATTGATTATGTTCAGGGAATATTCTGTATTGGAATTAATTTATTATAGTGCACTGTTTGTTTATTTTGCTCAAACCATTGTAAATGTTAAGCTTGGCAATTTGTAAAGAAGGTAACATTATTTAATTACCAATTAATTGATGGATGCCTTAAAGTTTGAAAGGGTAATTTCTTTTACTCACCTGTACCTAGGTCTTGCTCTTACTCAAGAACTGACATACTTTATTACCCCATTACTAATTAGAAGTATGTTGAAAAGTGAGATCAAAGCACAAACATTTTCTGATCATATCTCATTAATGCAAGAGCTATGACAGAACTGTCTAGCAAAGAACAGATTTTGACAAATGAATTCTTTGCCTTTAACGGATTAGGACATAGTCATTAGTCTGGAAGGTTTCCAAAGTACCTGTAAAGTGTTTTTATTTCAATTTGGTTTGTGAAAATATGAAGATAAAACTATATTAAACTTTTTTAAAAAATTTTCTGCATGTTTACTACTTTGTTCAATGGGGCTTACTCTGAAGTAAGATTTCCCAGGATTGTTTGGTGGCCTTGGTTTATAGGCATAGAATGACTGCTGAAGCCATTGCAAAGAATCGTGTTTGGGTGTGGGATGGACAAAAAAAATAGCATCACCACTTTCTGTCTGGGGACAATATTCAGGCCTATGATGAATGCTGAAACTGGGACTGAACCATGACATACAGGTCTGTAGGTACGTCTTGTCTTTAAAATGTTATGTTCAAGCAGCGGCTCCTTAGCAAAGTACTTCAGTACTGTATATGTTTGAGTCCATGCAACAAATGGGACATTTGTTTTCAGGTAAGTGAGGGTAAGGTCACAGCATTAATCGTTTTTCTTTTAATATCAAGCTTTTGCCGTCTGCTCGCTAGGCCCTTTAGATTGCTGAGATTTGGAACAACAATTCCACCTTCTACCCCTTCCCCATCTCTCTTGTTCCTTTGGGCCTATTCATTTTCATCTCTTCTCATAGCCCTTCATTAGACTCCTCTTGGGGAACTAAAGTGAGGGAAAGAGCTACAGGGAGAACTTCATGTGTGCTTTCAGTTTCCTTGATGAATAATCAAACCCTTGCCTGTTGACTGATTTTTATTGTCTCCAGGTAATCAAGAAAACAAAAGGCTGAGTTAGAGATAGTAAAATACTGTCTGCTCCTCCCCCTTTCCTCATAGATCATTTGTGTGGAGTACTATAGTAAGCTTGAGGGTATTGGTGAAAACAAAAACAGCAGATTAGCACTTTTTTCCTCTCTTTTAAAGCAGGCGATGGAGATCCTATGACATTCTACCGTCCCAGGTCTTTAATGACATCTGGAGACTTCTACAACTGAAGTGAAGCATCATTATGGAAGGCTCTGTTAATGTAGATGGAATGTAATGCTACACTGGAGTGTTTGCATTCTCACCTGACTTACAGCACAATTTGGAGTATGTGTGCTCAGAAGTAAGCCCCATTATGTTCCATGGGGCCTACCTCCTAAGTCAATGTGCATATGACTGCAGATTTACAAGGCAATTTTAAACAGAGTTGTAACTTCCTAAGTCCATTGAAGACAATGTGTCTGGAGCTGGTCCCAACTGGATGTGAGGTGACCCCTGCTTGCCACCAGTCGCACCCAGGGCCCCGCCACACTCCAGTGACAGGCAGGTTGGGCAATGCAGCAGCTCACAAATATGTTTAGAAGGGTGGAACTCTGTTTAGGATTCCACTGTTCACTTGCTACCACGCCAATAAGGTGTGTGTGTGGGGCGGGGGGGGGGGTGTCAGTCATTCTATTGAGCATCCCTGTGTGTTTAATTTACTTGTGTGTGAGGAAATTTAATAAAAACAACAATAACTGTGCTTATATAGTGGATAGATTAGTGCTCACTCAGAGCCATGAACAAAGTCAGTGTTATTATCCCCGCAATACAGCTGGGGAGCTGGGGCTGAGAAGAGTGGCTTAGCCAAGGCCACCTACTGAGATCATGGCAGTAGTGGGATTCGAACTAGCATAGTGCTGATTCGCAGCCCAGCTACTTAATCACTGTGAACTGCTCATTAGCGAGCACTGGAGCTGAGCTCAGAAAAGTCAAGTTTGGAGTATTGGCAAAAGTGTGTAGAGGTGGGAAGCTCGGGTTCAAATTTCTGTTTGACTATAAAACTCATTGGGTGGCCTTGGGCAGGTCAGCATAGCCCTGTTTCTCACAGCTAAGGTTGCCATGTGCAACCTGGAGAATGAGTCCTTCTGATTACCCTCTTCTCTACTGCAGGGCAAAGTGGATATCTTGCATGCTAAGCCACCAAGGAGAGGCCCAGGGCTCAGTGGTAGAGGGGCACCCTCTTTGGGAGGAGCACCTTTGGAAAGCCTGCCTGAGGTTAACCCTGCTTTATCCTCCCTATATCACTGTCCACAGACATTTGAATTCTCTACCCATGATGATTGCCAAGCGAGCATAATCAGAGTGGAGGGTTATTTAAAATGAGAATGTAGCTGATGAGGTTCAATTCTGCAGTGATTTTTAACATCATCTATGTGACCTGTTACATTTCATGCATCCATCTTTAGAGTCCTCCTTGGGTCTTGCCTTGGCTTCTGCTCCTTTTGACATTCAAAAACAGAAATCAAGGAATGATCTCCACCATCTCTTTCTGAGTGTTAAAGAATCATGGAAATTGGTCTTGATGTTGTTGTAATGGGTTCTCTAACTGTTGCAGCGTTTCATCAAGTTTTTAGCTTGTCTTGGGGGAAAGATATTAATACTACAAAGTAAACAAAAACATTGTGTTGTGCTCATGTAGGCTGAATAGCTCAAAAAAATAAAAAAGACTGTTGCCTTTGAGCGTTTCAAAGTGCTGCTTAGTCATCTCTCTCTCTCTCTCTCTCTCTCTCTCTCTCTCTGTGTGTGTGTGTGTGTGTGTGTGTGTGTGTGTGTGTAGAACTTTTCAAGTTGCTTATTTGCAAGAACAAGAGAAAGCCCTTGGCTTAGGTATATGTTGTGGTTTTGCTGAAGTCTCGTGAGACAAGTCTAAAGCACAGCTAGGATGTGCACAAACATCTCTGCAGTTTCTCCTTTTGAGAGATGGCACAGGGTAGCAAAAGAAGGACCATAGTGCCGAAGAGCAAGTAAAGCATTTCCTCTTCTTGATCGTCAGAACTGCAGCCATAACTTTTAGTACAGGTAGTAAAAGGAGTCGAGCTCTCTTTAGCTATTCCATCTCTCAGACCATTAATCAACTGGCCTCAATACATTTAATGTTGAGAAATGATTTTTAAAAATGGTAATCTTCTCCAAAATCTATATATTAAAAAGCACCACAATAGATTTTAGACTAAGATTAATTCAGCAAGAAATAATACATGTAATGCATTGGCATCCACTCAAATTCTTTAAAGGTAGAATCTCTGAGAACAATCAGTGCAAAAGAAGGTAATACACCACAAGGCAACCGAGTACATCTGTTTTGGCTTTGCTCTCAAATTGCAACATTCTGGCACGGAACAGAAAGTCAGATTAACCTGGATCTGTCAACCTTCATACGTTTCTCTTCCAACCATCTCATTTTGGGCTACATTCCTGGATTTTACAGCCTCCCAAAATATGTTGAAGAATGGATTCTCTGTAACTGCTTTGGTGGCTAAGTTTTAAACCATAAGATGTTGGACAAAACATATAGGATCAAGGAATGCGAGAGAAAAGAATTGCATATCATACACATGGAGCTCTAGATAATTATGATCACATCTAGAAAACATGTTAAGTGATTTGAATAAGAAAACAAAGCAACAATAATGCACCCTTGATGCTGTTTGAACAACATAGACCCCTAATCTTCTCTGCTTCTTTTTCTATTCCCACCCAGAGCTGTATTATTCATAAGGTTGACTAGGCTGAATCCTTGGGGCCCGACAGGGACTAGGGCCCATCATTTTTTTTTTTTGCTGAGGCACACCCCTGCATAAATTACAATTAATTGATTCTCTTATATAACCTCTATTAATAAGATAATTAACTGCTTCCTTATTGAAGTGAACAAATTGTCTCTTATATTAAAACAATTGAATGTTACATTATATATTTTTAACAAGTAATACAAATTTTATTCACTTCGAAATGTTACAATATTGAACAGTTATACCACCCAAAATGTGATTTCCTGAAGAGTTCTACTCGCGCAATAAAAATATTTTTAAAAAAATTGTTAAGGGAATTCTTCAGGAGACCCTCAAAATGGATATAGGGCTATGTACTGCGGTCTAGTACCTACCGTACCAGGGGCAGGCTGTCAGCTGTAGTGGGGTGAAAGATTGAAGTGCCAGAGGGGGCCTGAAGTACCTGAAAGCCTAGGGGCCCAGCCATGGGTTAATATGACCCTGTTCCCACCTCCCATTTTTAAAATCAGTTATCAGTTAAAATGTACTAGGTTTGGGCAGATAACTAATGAGAGTAATAGGGTAGAGATAGGGTCTGTGTATTTGGAGGATTGTTGTAGTTGATTTGTTATATTTCCCATTCTGGAGATCAATAAGATTTGCTGAAAGGAAAGAAATGGGTTATGATAGTAGTTCTCTCTCCAACCCCAACCCCCAAATAACTGCACAGATTATAATTAAATCAGCCATCAGTATTTTATTTTCACATTTCTATATTTTCAGACTCCAGTGAGGTGTAGCCATGTTGGTCTGTTGTGGTAAAAATCAAAAGGAGTCTTGTAGCACATTAACGACTGGCTTAAGCCATTTGTGTACAAATTATTTGCCTGTGTTGGTGCTGTTGGGAAATATTTTTTTCCTCTTCCCCACATCATCATGGTGCATTCATGCACCTCCGGGGGTCTCCCTGGCTTATCTCCAATAATTCGGTTAACCTGCTTTGCTGTGAAGTTTCGGAAGAGACTGCAGCAAAGCCTGGATGGCTGCAATGTAGGTGGGAAAGTTTGGATTTTCCTGAGGCTTACTACGTGTCAGCCATTTCCCCTGCCCCTGCCCTTGTGGCAGCCATTTTCTCCCCCTGCCACTGGGTTTGTGTGTGAGGGAGGGCATGAAAGGGGGAAGGCATATCTCCACATTGATCAGGGCTAGAGAATTACATTTTTAAAAATATTAAGTTGGAATTCAGAGTATCTGTTCCACATATTGTTATATCTGTATTCAATTGCTGATTTAAAAAATAGAAATCATGGGGGAGGGGAGAATGGACACTTCTAGGGGAGTAGGGCATGGAAACTGTGAGGAAACCTGCTGTGTGGAAGCTCTGTTGCGAGTAGGAGCAATGGGAAACTACTCATGCCTGTGCCCATGTGGAAAACACCTCCATGAAGCATAAGCATGTGCTAGAACTAGGGAGACCTCCTGCCAGCAACCCCCAGTGTTTACCACCATGCCATCAGACAGTAGGAGAAATTTTTTAAAAAAAACACTATCAGCAAGATGGCATTACATTACCATAGGGTTTCCAGCAATTCCTAGAGTGGTGTGATGTCACTTCCCAGTTATCTCCAGAAGTGATGTAATGCTTTCAAGCTGATGGCGTGCCCTCATATCTCTGACCCCCAGCCTCTCACCATTTACCAGCCATGCTAGCTAAAACCCACTTTGTCAGTGGTCTCAGGAAAGCATATGCTATAATAATCCCGTTAATCTCTAAAATGCTGCTAGGCTTCCTTTCATGTTTCACATGTATGTATATCTCTTTAACAAGAAAACCTGAAACAAACTCTCATAGCTTGCCACTTACCCTCCCCAGTTTTCTTTAGCCATTATAGGAACAGCATTAATAATGCCATGAGTTACATACAGAGAACACATTATAACCATCACACTAAGAGAGCTGGAGTTAGACTCCACATGGTGGCTTCCACCCACTCAGGGCTTGGAGTGCTGACCTTTGTATCATTCTGGCACCTGCTGTAAAACATTTCCCCACAAGCAGTCCTGCAAGTTGTCATGCTAGATAACGAGGAAAAAGCTCCTCAGCAGGCACCAGGACTATTTGATGGCCAGTGTGCCAGACCTTACGGCCTTAGTGGAGATGAGCCTGAGGTTATGTGGAGGCAGTTTCCTAATCTTTCTCAGCATGATTTTGTCTCTCAGTTTGTGATGATGTGGTTGCCTAGTTAAGAACATGCCTGCTGTCGTTTGGGCTGCAATTTTCAGGCTCCTGGTCTAGTCTGGGAAAAAGCAGTACAGGCTGTTGACCACTTCTGGTGTTCATTCTGGAATAGAGATCTGGATAGTAGTGACTGGTGATGTCGTTGTGTCAGGGTGACTCTCTGGAATTCCACTGAAACAATTCAGTGGAATCCTATAGTATCACACCAACATGATAAAATGACTTCCGGATTGATGCTAGAAATGACATTGCACCCTCGGAGTGATGTTGATTTCCTTACCCCATTTTCCTCCTGCTACCCTACTGAATGGCAGCACATGAGCAGGGCTGCCAGGATGGAGGTCTCCTGTCAGAGCTGGGAACTTGGCAGCCATAAATAGTGCAACGAGAGTACAATATTCAACAATGTGTGGATGCAGACTTGACCTACATCTCTTGAAATAGTGACAGAGAATATTCTTGAACCTGCTATACGTTTTCAGGATCTCATTTCTTAGGAGGTGTTAGGACACTGTCAGGCAGGGCCTTGACTTCTCCAAGAGCTGATAATCACTTGAATTTTACCATTCAGTTCAGCCAAGGTTTAGGGCTTCTCCCAAGCAGACTTCCACCCACAGAAGCCGTTCTTCCATGACTTCTCTGTGAGGAAAGCCCCTTAGGCCCCAGGAAGGTTTCGCTGGCTGAGCGCAGTGATAGGATACAAGCTGTACAACTGCATATATTTAAAAAGTATTTTCAGTGAACTTGTACATAAGGGCCTAGAGTTCAGAGTACTGGGCACATTTCTGTCCGGCAGGTATTTTCTCTAGTATCCACTGTCATTGTGTGTGTGTGTGTGTGTGTGTGTGTGTGTGTGTGTGTGTGTGTGTGTCTACACAAATGACATATTGAATATGTTTTCATTAGTATTTATGTACTAGCTGTAAGGGAGTGCGGCACTTCCAGCCTGACTGTTAATGACCCCTTCCATGCAATAGCTGAGACCACTTAGGAGTCTCAGATGAGGAGTTTTACTGCCAGCCTCTTTGTATAATTCTGCCTCAGTCTGTCTTTTGCCTTTAGAGAATGATATAAAGAGATCAGTATATGATTTTCTCCATGAAGAAATATACTTGTTTGTATATAGAGAGAGATGCAGCGCTGAATGGGTTCCTACAAGGCTCTGTCCACACAGTTAAAGACAAAAAGCCAAGAAATGAGAGACACTTTTCACTAGCTTGGCTAGTGCCATGTTTACCCTGTGACAGGGTAAGAATACCATAATAAATGCTAAGTAATTAAATATCACAATCAGGGTACAAGTATTCATTACTTTTTCTGTAGCTACTTGTGTCCTTTGGAGCAGCATGAATTGCTTCCGCCAGTGGGGGCCACTTGGGCAGGACAGCAAAGGTTTCACCAAATCTAGGTAAGCTAACCTGCAAACTATGCAAATCAAGCATATTAGTTGTTGTGTTATTCACCAGTTGCTTTGTTGTTAATAATTAAGTGCCGTCAAACTGTGATCAGTTGTCCTCCAGGGATTTAAAAAATTGTGGAAAACATATCTTTACCTGAGCCTTTCCTCAGGCTCCTTTCTAAGGCAACGGAGAAGTTTGTCCGGATGATAGAATGATGGAGCCAGGCATTGTCCCAGGTGAGCCCCTCTTCTGTTATTCCAGCGGAGTTTTGCTGTGCACCAATTTAATGTGCATGTAGAAGTTTCTTCATAGTAGGCTCTTGTTTGTTTTTCTCCCAGGGCTTGGACCCTGACAGATACTAAACACACACAAACATCAAAGCTTGCTGGGTGACATGCTCTCTTAGCCTAACCTACACCACAGGGTGGTTGTTGTGAGGTTAAAACAGAGGAAGGATGACATGGAAGCTGCGTTGAGCTCCTTGAAGGAAAACTGGGATAAAAGGCCTATAACTAAGGGGAAACCAAAGGTGGAGTATAAATAAAGTTAATAAATATTTTTTTGTTTGTTTTTGTGAGGTCAGTAGCACGTTTTCAAAGCCACATGAACACTACATGACAGAAAGCATGTGATGTAGTTATTTGTAGTGCGTGGAAGAGCTTTCATTAATTCTGCTATTGAAAGGGAGGGGTGGGATCACCAGATCCCATTTCCTGAGTCTTGGGGTGCTGGGGGCTTGACAACCTTAGGGGGAGGTGGTCAGCTCCAAAATAAAATTAGACATCTTAACTTGTAATATGCAAAGTAGTGAGGGAGTACACGTGCCTGTGAGCGTGATGTGATCGAGGCAGCTACTTTTTTCTACATTGCTATCCCATTCAGGGATCAAGAGCAGGTATGTATCTAGCCAGCGTGGTGTAGTGGTTAGCATGTTGGGCTAGGATCTGGGAAACCCAGGTTTGAATCTCCTCTCAGCCATGGGTGACTTCGTGCCAGTCACTTTCTCTCTGCCTAGCCTACCTACAGGGAAGTGGTTGTGACTGGATAGAATGGAAGAGGGATATTATAAGGTGCCGTGAGTCCCCCTGTGCAGAAAAAAATAGGGCATAAATGTATAAATAAATAAATAAACTTTACATGAAATGGAATACATAACTAGCTTTCCCCTCCACCATTTTACTTTGGTGAAGTATTTTCCCTCTCGGTTTGGCCATGATCCCAGAAGTGAATAAGCCAGGCTGGAACGAAAGCCACTTCAAACAACTGGGTGCCTCAAGGTAAGGCAGGGGAGTGGCGCGAATTGAACTCTCACCTGCACATGGCTCCTTTTTCATGTAAAAATGCCTATCCCTGATTTTATATGTGATTGGGGCCTGTATGTGTCTACAGATGAGTCGTTCCATCATGAGTAGTTGCTAGGCACTTTGAAGCTCAGACTTCATGCAAGCAATAGGTTACAGAGATGACTTTGGAGAGGCAAGTGCAGAAAGAAGAATTCCGCTAACAAAGGTCTGTGTGTATTTAAGTAAATATTACTGCTTTCACAAAACTGGTGGGAAAAAGTCATCATCCATCCTGGGGAACACGCACTTTAGCCCCACTTACAAGTACACAATCAATGAGCTGCTATTGCTTCATGTTTGAGTGATTGTAAAAGTGAACATAAATATCAATGGATGTGCTGCTGTCCCTGTCATTTCTGAAGAGATATGCAGTCGAATTCTTGCCAATACTAAGTATCAAATGCTGTCAATATTAAGTGAAGGGAGACTAGACAGATAATGCTGAGACAGTTATAACGTTAATTTTTAATACCAAATAACTGTTGCTGCTTCTGTAATTTGAATTAGATTGAAATCTGCAAACCATATATAAAAATCCTGCTTGAGAAGGCATCCACAAATGCACCAAGGCCAGGATCCCAGCCTGCACAGGGAATCCTCATTTGGTTTGGAATCCCATGTCTTCTTGCCCATTGCTGGATTAGAGTTTGGAGGGAAGCGCTGCAACATAGCTAGGACTGGGATGGCAAGGAAACAGAGACTGGGGAGTGAGGAAAGCCAGGAAGTGTAGCCGCTTGGGAAGCCCTTGAGGAGCCATACAGGCAAGGCTGGAATCTGGCTGTTTTCCTGGAAAAGATCCACTCATGACCTAAAGGCATTGATAGCCAAGGGCCTGTCTGGATGGACAGCATCTGGGAGGGATAATACAGTTATTCCATCTTTCTTTCTGCAAGCAGTAGTGGAAGGCAAAGGAGGAGGTGGCCAAACTAGATTTTTTGGACCCTGGGAAATGCATATTATTGCCCTAACCTTGCAGTTCCCCACCAACCCACCTGTTTTATGTAAGCAAAGCCAGTATATTGTTTCAAAGTTATTCCCCTATTTAATTGCATGCCTAATTTTTCCTTCACTCCCTCTCCTGCTCCCACAAGGTTTCAATAAAAATTTTGTTGATATTTTGATGCTAAGTAGTTCCATAGTACGGTTAACACAATGCTTAACTAAATCAACAATGCTTACCTTTTTGGTAGGCAGCTGTATCCCTCTTGCAACTGTTTGGCTAGTCTGACCTGGGACTGAATGGACTGTTAGCTGATATTACGAAGAGCTGCCAGTCCAATTTCATTTCTGCTCTCTGAGGCAGCCATGACTGGACCCACAGCACTCCCAGTGGCAGAGTTGCTGCAGAGTGGCAATAAAAAATGCTACCAAGCTGCTGTTGCCCCAGTTAGGGAGGTGGACAGCAAGTGCCTTGACAACCACCCTCTGCCTTGCCCTGCAGGCATTATCTCATTGTTAGGAAGCTCCCAGTTTTCGTTCCAGACATTGTTGATAGTATCGGTATGCAACTATTTAAAAAACCCCGTCCAGAGTGGGGTATTGGTGACTCCCATCTCCTATTTCCTAATCTCTAGAGCCTGATTCCTGTTCATGTCTTGTGATAGTCACTCTCATATTTGCTATGGGTGTAGTAGATAACTTCTGGCAAGTACTCTAGGGATTGAAATGATAGCTCCTCACTGTGCATTCATTCAAGTATAATAGTTTATGCTTTCTTGCTGAACAGTTGTACAGAGGAGCACGGTCAGAAGCATTTTGACACACAAGTTAATATTTTGAATATAGAAAAAGAACATAATCTATATAGGCTGGAGAACATTATTCAAAACAAGGAAAATTGCACAACCCCAAGGGGAGGAAAATAGTATTACAAGACATGCCCGCAGAGAATCACAACTATATTTTCCAGCAGAATTAATTCTCTTTGTTTTTAACAAACCAGTCTATTTATTTATTTATTTATTTATAACTCTAACAAGACCTCAAGATCCTGAGAGAATCTTATCAGCCTGATCTTTATCTCCTTTTTCCTCAGGCTGTTCTACAAACAATTGCCCTTCCTCCTGGATCTGAATATATATTTTGACCTTTTTAAATAATCATCTTTAACATGGATACCCTAAATGATATATAATGGATTCTGGCTGACAGAGAGAAGTAACAGATTTAAATGATCTCCTTTTATTAAGTTCCTCTGGGGAAATATCATGTAATAACTATATGAGTGGGTGATGGATCATCAGGTCTGTCCTGTGCCAGAAGGGCTGCTGGATAAACACAAGACTGGTTTGTATAATATATTCAAAATGGCTCAGGGCCATTTATTTGATCAAAAATAACAAGGTTTGAATTGAAAAGTTGCCTCGGTTGTAATCTATTCTTCAGGCAATTTCAACAAGGTACAATTCATGTGTCAATAAAAGACTTCAGCACCTTCCCCTCCACTCCCTCATGTACTCCTTACAAAATCAAAACACTTTTCTAGATATATTGTCTAGTTCTACAGTCCCAGTAATTTATTAATAGTGTATTCCACCTTCCTTTATCCTATTTATTTTCTCTGTTCACAAGTTCCTTGTTTGTTATTTAAAGGATTACAGTTAACTGTATAGAAAATAATTGGCTTTGTTTCCTAAAATACTTATGTAGTCCAGTTCGCCCTCCTAAAAAAAGACCCACAGGGTGATGAAACATTCAAAATTATCTAAAAGGACAAAAGTTGAAAAGAACTGGCCAACCAGGAGCACATATAGATTCAGGAGCCATCTCCAGACTATGAACTTGGAATTTCAAGAGCATTGCCACCCCTTCAGGCAAATAGTACAAAATGTTTCAAACTAGGAATACTTCCATTTTGTCTGGATTAAGTTTCAATTTGGTCACATCCATCTAGTCTGTAGCAGATTCTGGATTAGTTCAGAACCTTCATCTACTATAATGTTGTCTTCCACTTCCATAGTGTTTCAAATGCAGTGTTTCCACTGAAGATAATAGTGAAATGAATTGGAAGAGCTGTAGCTCAGTGGTAGCACACGTTTATGCAAAAGAACTGAGGTTCAGTCCTATTAAAAATATCTTGGGTAGCAGGATGGGGAAAACCCCGAGATCTTGAACAGATATTATCACCATGGGCCAATTCTAAATAAGGCACCTTCATCTTTCATCCCTTATTCATATTTTTGGAGTTGGATTGTACAACTGATTGTCCTCATTTTATTGGAAAAGCTGGATGGAATCCTTCTATATATAGAAAGAATTGTTCTGCTTCTGTGAATGGACCAAAAGAGGGAGTAAATAAGAGGAACCAGGGATGGAGCTGGAGTGGGCAAAGGTGAGTTGTGTTGTGAATTCACGGGGTGCTTTGAGCAGTAGTTTTTGTTGTTTGTTTTGAATGGGTCACCAGATGCCCTTAGTTTAAGATTACAAACCAAAAATCTTATGATGAAATAAAATATAGGTAGTCCTTCAGCTCATAGGCAGGTAATAAGCTACACCAACTGTTGTGGAAAGCAAAATAAAGTCTAGTCTAAAGACTAGTCTAAAGACTAGACTTTATTTTGCCTTCCACAACAGTTGGTGTAGCTTGTTAGCAGGTGGAGGTGCCCCAGTTTTGTCGGTTTGCCATAGGCAGGTAATAGCAAACCACCTCTGTTAGTCTCTTGCCTCGAAAACCCCAGCAGGGGTCACCATAATTGGGTTATGACTTGACAACACTTACCACCAATAATCTTTCAGCTGCTACAACATTCCTGCTTAATAGACACTGGAATCATAAACAAAGCTATACCTTTCTAACTCCCTTAAAGTCAGTGGGCTTAGAAGGGGGTTTCTCTGTTAAGGGTTGCACTGCTAACCTCTCTCCAATACACATGGGCTTCTAAAATCCAGGATTAAAACAAAATGAACTAAAAAGTTCTTAAAGTTCAGTGTTTGTGTGCTGAGACAGCAAAGCCTGTGTGGTGTACTTAATGTCCTTGCCACAGAATATCAGATTATCAGTATATCAGATTCTTTTAAATGTTAACCTTATCATATGGTTCAGATGACATGTTAATAGCTATATGCTGCAACTCTTGAAAAACTTTGAAGAATTTCCGAAAAAAAGGTTTGCTAAAATATGAGGGTTAAAGGAAAGAATACTAAAATGCTATTTATTGCCTGGCATACAGCCATGGCAGGAGGTGGGGGTGGGGAAGAGCCAGTAAATCTTCAGAGAGCATCAGCTCCTCAAGGGATTTTTAAGCTGAGATTCTGAGCTTTGTTAAAATTTTTGTAAAAGGCTTGTTGTGATTTTTTTTTGCAAGCAGGAGAGAATTAACAAACTTTTATTTAGTGGGAAAAACAAAATAAATGTGGCTCCAAGGGAAATTAAAGCTTTTAAAGGAAAGCTTTATTTTCTCTTACAGGGAGGCTTTTAAATATTTTTATCTGGCAGAAATTGTAGGTCATCCTGCGCCCACCCCAGAAAATAGGCATGACAAACTCTGCATTGCATGAGGCAACATTAGAAGTAGCCATGTTTGCATTGTAAGAAGCATTTGATATAATTTGTTGGAGGGCAGTTACACTTCATGGGTACCTATAGTAGTGCAATCTGGGCTGGATCCACACAGCATGGGTATACGTAATTCATAAATGGATTGCCCCGTCTGCACCAGGAAAATCCAGTTGCGAATGATAGCTATACTGCCACAATAGCACAATATTCAGTTTTGATGTTCCCTTGTCCTTAAACGACAAAAATAGCAACAGAGGCATTTTTAAAATTCAAAAATAACTAACTACTCTATTTACGTTAGAAGGGAAAGGTCAGGTGAAACCAGGGGTTGAAAATTTCTGAGCTGTCAACATATCTAAAATCATAACATGCTCGGACTTTAGTTCTTAAGCTTGTCACAGAATACATATTGAGGCTTTTGTTCCCTGGTTTCCCCCCCAAGTACTCTAGGATACTTTCTTTTAGTATTCCTTTTCTCTTGGAGTTAGGAACGCTGGCAACCACTTTCTAGTACCCCAATCCCCTTCTGTCCACACACCAGTGCTTTCCTTCAGTTGTTAACTGAATCTGAAGGGCTTCACAGGCAGTTTACAACTATGCTCAACCAGGGATCTCTTTACTCTCCAGAGCTACCCTCCTGTTTGACTGGGTAGGGAAAATCTCCTTAGAAGATCAATCCCCTTTCTTTGGCCCGTTTGGGATTCTGCACCTACTTCCAAACCTCCTTGCCAACTTTCCCCAGTTCTCCTGCCAGCATTAAAACTGCTCTCAGGACTCCGTCTCCCCAACTCCTCATTTTCCATTCCTCTCTGCTAGGACTGAAAAAAGACCCGCCTCTTTCCAGCTCAAGCTACCCAATCAAATCCCTTGGAGTAGCCTGCCACTCAAAACTCTGATTCTGTGAGGGATTAACCCTTAACAGTTCTGCAGCTGTCTGTGCAGCACTTCTAGGGTTTTTTTTGTTTTAAGTGCAGTCCGTCACACCAGTCATCAGCTAAAGACACTGTATTCAATACATATTTCTCTTAAGAGGTGAGTTTTTCTTTGTATTTAAATTATACTGCTGATCAACTTAGGTTTTTTTTTAAAAAACTTAACTCCCCCTTGGGTTCAAGATGGGGCATACTGTAAACCTGAAATACATCAGAGCTATAGTGGTAACTGGCAAAAGTGGAAACCTAGCAGGAAATGGAAACTCATTGCATCCTCCTATTTCCTTTACAGAATCTTCCTATTGCTGCTAAAAGGTAAACAATGGTTATTAAGAGATTGTTCTTCAGTTAATCGTTTGCAGCTAAATGTCACAAGGAATTGGGGGAAGGGGCAGAATAAACAATTGGGAATTCCTTCCAATGGTGTGAAACTGCTGAGCCCCAGGGATAGACAAATAACTTCCTGCTCCCATAGAGCTCTACCATGCAATTGTCCTGTTGTCTTGACTGCTGAACTTTCCAGTGGAGGTCTCAGTACAATTGTTCTCTTGTGCCTAAATTTTGAGAATTGTTCTCTTGTGCTAAATTTAGGGATTTGTTCTCTTGTGCTAAATTTTGGTGGTAGTATGTAAAAGAAGGTGTTTATGCTTCCCTATGCTATATAAGAGAGTTTGTTGGAGATGTGGGTCTCATAGGGTTGCCAGCCTCCAGGTAGTGGCTGGAGATCTCCCGGAATTACAACCGGTCTCCAGGCCACAGAGATCAGTTCATCTGGAGAAAATGGCTCCTTTTGGGGATGGACTCTATGGAATTATGCCATGCTAAGGTCCTTTCCCTCCCCAAACCCCACTTGCTCTAGTTTTCACCCCTAACATCTCCAGAAATTTCCCAACTTGGAGCTGGCAACCCTAGGGTCTCATGACCTCGAGGGTAACTAATAGTGGCTTTTAACATTCTGTGCCACCTTGAGAGCAAAGAACATGCTGCTTGGATGGCTTTCTTCTGCTTCTTTGATCTACAACATAGTATTTTTTTGCATAGCTAGAAAGTCCCCTGGAAACAAGCAAGGCAGCCCATGTAGTTCTTTCAGCACACCGTGGGTTATATTCAGTTTTTTGTAATAGTTGCCCCTGCACTAATTTAAAAGCAAAGTAGGTGCGTGTTTCTTGAAAACTCACAATTATCTTATAATACATTACCAGCCATTCAAAATGGCCACCTGCCAGCTGCACCCTGCAAAAGGGCAGGCCATGCATTACACGCTGCCCTGTGCTAGTAAGGTCTGCTGTGTTCCCAGGGCTTATATTTCTGTGTAGTGGCTTACATGCATGTTCACTTGATTGTCTGTAATGAGCAAGATTTCCTTCCAAGCAGGGAAGTCCAGTTGGTTATTTTTCTCTTTGGGACCACATATGACTAACACTGCATTTTGTGGGCCAGTACAGCTGGAAAAGGTTTACCCCCCAAAATACCTGGGGTGGACATACATTGCAAGCCAGCTTTTCGATTTCAGAATGTTTGCAATATCTCCTTAGGCTAATGATTTGCCACCAACTTCACGTGGCCTGCTGCCAGTTGAGAGGATCCTAAAGAATTTGTCCAGCTTTGCACTTTCCTTCCTTAGTTCCTTTGCTTTCTTGAGCAGATCAGCTCAGAGAAAGCCCTACTACTACTACTACTACTACTACTACTACTACTACTTTTTTAAACCTCAGCTTGGAGTCTTTTTGTTTCCACTAGAAAGAACTATAGAAACTAAGCAGAACAAGAAAAGCACAATACAAACCTCTCTGGGTTTTGTTTCATTTTCCAGAGCAATTGGTGTGTGTTGGGGGCTAAAATTGCAAAAAAGGAGGGGGTTAGCTGTAAGGGGTACTGAGACCAAGAGGCTTGCTAGTTGTGGTAAATGGAGAAGTAATGACAAGACTAGATTGTTACTTAAGATCAGGAAATGGAAAGAAAGAGTAGGAATTGATGCTTATTGTGGAATTACTGAGAAAAGTGGTCTCCCATTTCCCCTGACTTGATTATAGCAACACCGGTGTTCCACTCTGAAACTGTTAATAGGAGAGTAGTACAGTAAATGAATGGACAGCAGCTGCCCTTCCAAGATGTGTCCTCTGAATGGAAATGGGATTGTTGTATGCCCCAAAGTCGACAGATGTAATTTTAAAAAAATTGAAGAAAGGACAGTGGCACTGTGTTGACTGTGTCTTCTCAAAACTTTTAAATGACATACAGCGTAGAGTTTAAAAACACAAAACTTTCCCTCCAAGCATAATCTGCAGTAGAGATTTTGTTGAGAGTGTCAGGGTAGATTCAGATCTGTTACAAAAGTTGTGTTTAAATGGAAAAGTTCCTACAAAGGTGAAAGCTTTCGTATGTGAACAAGACCCATACATTTTAGTATCACAGTTTTGGAGTGCAGCTTGAAACACAGGTTTCATGTGTGAGTGACACATTTGGATATAATAAACAGTGGTGTCAGGAACAAATTGTGGTATGTGTATAAACTCTAGTTTATTATCTTTCAGCTTCCTCTTTGCCTCCCAGAAGGGAGGACATCCTCCACACATTGCTGTGGCCAGGCAGCTGAAATGGGCACTGCTATTTAACAAACTGTAGGTTGTGAATTCAGAAGTCGCAGAAAATGACAACTGATAAAACAAATCTGTTACAAACCTCAGCTTGGAATCCTGGCATGGCGCCAACCACAAACCTGGTCTTGTTCAACTGTCTGCTTCACAGTTAACTGGGGTCTGGTTAAACCATGACTTATACCACAATTTATCATAATATCTGGATGCACCCAGTGACACTGTGTCTTTCAACAGTATATGAATTGTTCTTTCACTCTGGGAATATTTGAAAAAACACATTTCTTAAAACAAATGCAGCAGTGTACAATGAGGAGGGGGCAACAAATGAAATTTTTGTCTTTCTGCAAAAGGGATTCAAGGTATGGTTAGAGTGTTATTTAAACCATAATTAAATAAAGATTAAAACTATAACAATATAACCATTGCATCATAATCTGCATTCATTTGTGGGAATAGTTTTAAAATACAGAAAGGTAGATTTGGACTGCATATTGACTGGCCAATACAACATAGCATATCTGAGAAGATGCTTTTGCAGTTTATCAACATTTTTAAAATAGGCTGTATATTCATGTTTCTAAACAGCCAAATTGGTCCAGTCAAGAACAAAATGCCTGTGTTAGGTCCCACCAAATTCATTTTCAGGGTCCAGTATCCCTGAAATTTGTCTCCCCAACTCTCCTCTTCATGGCAACTCTTAATTGTACCCCCCCCCCCCCCCGGTGCAGAGCCACCACCTCTTTTTTTCACAGTGGAGCCCTTGTACTTCCAATAGTTGTGTGATGTGACACACAGAAAGTAGTCAGGCAGCACTTTCCTTATCACATCATCTCCAAACTAGAATGCAAAAGTATTCATTCCTGCAATAGTTGATATAATTTAAGGCAGCTGTGGAGAGGTGTCTGGCTTATATGCCATTTCTGGCAACAGCTAATTCAGTGAGGCCCACTGAATTCCACAGATCTTGATGTGTGGCTGTAATGACTGTACTTGCTCCTTTTTGACTCCCAAGATACAGATAGCCACAGGTAAGACTTATATAGGCAGTGAGGCTTTATTTTCCATCTTGTTCTTGTGAGTATCTAAAGACTATTGAAGTATAACCGCTGCCTTCAGTGAGTTTTGAAGTAAAGATCCAAAAAGATCAGACAGAAGGGAGAAGATTGCAAAGTCTCAGGGAAAGTACCTGTTGGGGAACTTAAGAAGTCATAATGTGTGAAGATGGTGTGTCAGAGAGGTTTAGTGCATACCTGAGCGTATCTGTGTACTATTGCTGTGTCTCTGTGGGAGGCTGACAGATAGTTGGTGTGGTTTGTAAGGCATTGGTACAAAAATAATGTTTCCACAGAAACAAAGCAGACCTTGATTTCATTAATCGAAGTGCCCGCAGCTCCCATTTTCAAGGCTTGTGGAATTATAATAAATGCCAAGCAAAGAAAGTTAATCTGTAAATAGCATTTCAATAAATAAGTCAGGAACAAAATCACTGCAGGCCTATTGTCTCCTGCTGACTCCTGGTTGCTTTTTTAAAAATTTACTTTAGATCCACTTTACTGCAAAGAATTGCGACAAATGGCAGTTATAAAAACCTGTTTTAATTTTTGGATACATTAGATGCTCCTAAAGAAATGGGGTAGCCAGAAGCTGCAGGGGCAGCTGGTGTAAAACTACATTAGATCAGATCCCTAAGTTTTTGATAAATCAGAAACAGAAGGTGTTATTTATGGATTAAAATTGAAGGCACACTCCATTTCTGCATTTAGAACCTACACATTTTAGCCACATTTTGGATATCCCTTTCTCGAATAGATATTGTGGCTATGATCTGGATCCTATCAAAATCTGTAACCCATGTTCTCCCTCTGAGGCGGAGGACATCTTGGGGTGATTCCCACCGTCCAATCGGGGAGGCAGGAAATGAAACATCTTTCTTCCTCTTCCCTTGTGGGTGGGATCACCCTTGGTTTCCCAGTTCTTTTCCTGCCTCAGGGGAGAGCAGTAGGGTATAGGCTAGCTCTGCTACCCTGTCCTACTATTTACTCTTTACTCTTTATTCACCTTTTGTCTTTGCCTTTTCCCTTCCCACTTCAGCCTTAGAGTCTTACCTTTCCTTGTTCAGTCCCTTTCACTACTCTGTGCTATCTTCCTTCTTGGTCCATACCCTTATTCTTCCTTCCCTGCGGAGAGGAGTCCCCTACTCGCAGGGAGACCAGGATGGCTTCAAGGGAGTCTTCCGACTCTGAAGACTCTTTCATGGACAAAGCTGGAGACGGCTCCCTAGGACCAGTCCTTCCAGCGGCAGGGGACGATCCGGCGGGAACCGACGCGCCGCGGAGGCCTGATCGGTCCCCCGGGGAAGACGCTTCGAGGAGAGAACACCCTGCAACAAAGCGCCCTCGTCTGTCTTCACCCAAGCCAGAGAGGGCAGCGCGCCATGGAAAACGAAAGCAGACCGGCGAGATGGCGCGCGACTCGATTTCGGCGGGAACGGCGGCCAGCCGCGACTTCCCGCCAAAACGCGGCAACGTGCTTCCCAACCTCCCGGCGGGAGAACTTGAGCACGGATCGGGGCCCTCGTCGCAGGATCTCAGTGCGATGCCTCCAGGAGCTCAAGTAAGTGATCCTTCTGAGGAGCTGTCGCCCCAGATCTTGGCTGCCATCAGGAGGTCCCTTAGAGAGGAGATCTGGGCCATTAGCAGGGGGCAGACTTCAGATCCTGATCGTTCTCAGCCCATACCAGACCAGCCTATTCCGGGTCCTTCTCACCAGAGAAGCACCTGGCCCACTAAGGCGGCCCGCAAACAATCTCTAGGCCCGACCACTAACAAGGTCTCGGCCTGCTATGATGAAGATCTCTCCCTCAGTGACATCTCAGAGGAGGGAGAATTTCTGTCGGAGGAGGAGCAGGAGTTAGACCCCACCACTGCCCAACCATCCAATAGGTTGTTCCAGCTGGAAGATTACCAATACCTACTCTCCAAGACCCTTTCAGCCCTGGACCTCAAGGATCCATCCGAGGGAGAGGAGGAGAGAGAGGAGCCGAAGCCCTCGGGCCTCAAGGCTAGACCCAAAGGGAACAGGGAATTCTTCCCCAGGTCAGACGAGGGTCCCAAACTGTTCCCCTTCCCTGAATATTTCGAGCGCCAACTCAAGGCCGAGTGGCCCACTCCGGCAGCCACAAAACAGGTACCCAACTATATGAGAAAGTTATATGTCTTACCTAACTTTGTGGACGAGCTCTTGCAGGTGCCTGTGATTGATGCCCCGGTGGCAGCGCTACAGTCTCAAGGTCTTCTCTCCGAGGACGGCCAAGGCAACATTCGAGACGGCCTGGATAAAAAAGGGGAAGCCGTGCTGAAGAGGGCACACGAAGCAATGGCTATTTCCATCAAAGCCTCGGCCATAGCCTCTATGGTATCCAGAGCCTCGGTGGTGTGGATCAGGAGGATGATCCAGCTGCTTCCCGAGAACAACAGGAGGCTAGCAGAAGGAGCTAATAGGATCCTCAAAGCATCCACCTTCGTGGCGGATGCCACCTTGGACACCCTGTCCCTGACATCAAGGGCCATGGCATCTACTGCGGTCTCCAGACGACTACTCTGGCTTAGAACCTGGCAGGCCGACATGCAAGCCAAGATTATCCTAGCATCTTACCCTTTCCAAGGAGGGAAGCTATTTGGAGATCAGCTGGAAAAAATATTGATAGAAACCAAGGATAAGAAGAAGGCCCTCCCAAGGTCCCTAAAGTACACCTCCAGGAGACCAAGCAATTACCAACCATTTCGCTCTCATCACACGTTGGCCAGAAACAGACAGGACCACAAGAGAGCCTGGAACCCTCCCAGGGGCCATCCCAAGCGGACTGGTTTTCACTCCAAGTTCAACAGGTCTCAGGGATTCCGCGGCAACCGACAAGAATCCGACGACAAGGGTCAGAAGCCCTGACTATCACGACGCCCCGGTGGGGGGAAGACTTCTCCTGTTCCGCAAGACCTGGGAGGAATCCGAGGCGGACGCATGGTCCTTAGAGATTGTGTCCAATGGTTACTTGATCGAGTTTGCCTCCCTTCCACAGGAACGTTTTATTCCTTCCCCCCTCAAGAAGAATCAGTCCAGAAACCACATAACTCTGAAAGCGATCCAACACCTTTTAGACATACAGGCCATCGAACCGGTGCCCCCTGCAGAGCAAGGGCGGGGAGTATATTCAATTTTCTTCACGGTTCCCAAGAGGAACGGGGACTGGCGTGCCATCCTCGACCTCAAATACGTCAATCGACATATCAAACTCAGGCACTTCCGAATGGAGACTCTTCGATCCATTGCCGAGGCATTGCAGGAAGGGGAGTTCCTGACCTCGATAGACCTGACAGAGGCGTATCTGCACGTTCCCATCGCCGCACCACACCGGCGGTTCCTCAGATTCTGCGTCAAGAAGGATCACTTTCAGTTCAGAGCACTTCCCTTCGGTCTGTCCACGGCCCCACGGGTATTCACCAAGCTCCTAGTGGTTCCCATTGTCAAATTACGGGAGAAGGGCATTCACGTGCACCCGTATCTGGACGACATTCTGATAAGATCCGCCTCCGAGTCCGATTCAATCAGGGAGACAATGTTCACCATTCAATTCCTGCAGAGCCACGGCTTCTTGATAAATGAACACAAGTGCTCACTGCGTCCTTCACAAAGACTCGAGCATCTGGGCCTGATGATAGACACAAAGAAGGGCAGCTTCTTCCTCCCGGAGGACAAGAGAGCCAAGACCAGGAAGCTTGCGTCACAGATAATCAGGCAACAGGCGTCTCCACTCATGGAACTCTCGAAGCTAATGGGTCTGCTCGTGGCCAGTTCAGAGGCCATCTACTGGGGCAAGTTCCACGCAAAGCCACTTCAGGCCTTCCTGCGCCCCTACCAATGGCAGATCGCCCAGAGATCGAACATCAAACTCCAGGTACCGAGCTCCGTGAAGGAAAGTCTGGGATGGTGGACAATCGACAGCAACCTTCGCCTAGGCAAGAGTTTTCTGTCACCAAAACTCACCCAACTCTTCACGGACGCCAGCCTGAAAGGCTGGGGAGCAACACTACACGACGTTCCTGCCCAAGGGGAGTGGTCAGAAACGGAACGGAACCTACCCATCAACATCTTGGAGATGCGAGCAGTCTTCCTGGCACTGAAACACTTCCGGAGTGCGCTCGACCGCGAGCACGTCCTGGTGCGGACGGACAACGTCGCCACCAAAACATATATAAACAAGCAGGGAGGGACCAAATCGTCCCGACTCCAAAGGGAGGCCCACAAAATTATGACCTGGGCGGAACACAATCTTTCCTCCATCAGAGCGGAGCACATCCGGGGGATCCAGAATATCCACGCGGACTGGCTGAGCAGGGAGTCGCTCCAGCCAGGGGAGTGGTCACTGAAGAAGGAAGTATTTGCCTTGCTGACAGAGCACTTCGGAACCCCGGCAGTGGATCTCTTTGCCTCACACAGGAACAACCAGGTCCCACGTTTTTACACCAGATATTTCCATCCACAAGCGGAGGACACGGACGCACTCACTGCGTCCTGGCCCGACTCTCTGCTGTATGCCTTCCCTCCCTTACCAGTGATTCCGAAACTGTTAAGGAAGATCAGACAACTCGGAGCAACAGTCATCGTGATTGCTCCATGGTGGCCCAGGCGACCGTGGTTCTCCACTCTCCAGCTGCTGTCAGTCTCGCCACCGCTGCAACTACTGGTGCATCCGGACCTCCTACAGCAGGGCCCGATCCGGCACCCTCATCCAGAGTGGTGGGCGCTGACCGGATGGAAATTGAGAGGAACTTGCTCCAACGAGAAGGCCTTCCCCCGGGAGTCATCGACACATTGTTAGCGTCCCGAAAGAGCTCCACCATCCGCATATATAACTGTGCATGGAAAGCCTTCCATAGATGGTGCAGACGTAAGAAAGTGTCACCTCTGGATCCGACTGTCCACTCCATTCTGGGGTTCCTGCAGGAGGGCCTCGACAAGGGACTTAGACCAGCCACCCTCAGGAGACAGGTTGCAGCCATAGGATCGGTCTGGACCAAAGACGGAGGAACCTCGCTAGCGTCTCACCCGCTCATTAGGAGATTCCTCAGGGGGGCCACGCTGTTGAGACCCCCACCGGTTCATCATTTTCCTACTTGGAGACTCAACGTAGTACTCTCCGCACTGACCAAACCACCATTCGAGCCGGTGAGAAGCGTATCCCTCAGATGGCTGCGGATCAAGACGATCTTTCTGGTCGCCATTACTTCGGCCCGCAGGGTATCGGAGTTGAGTGCCCTCTCGGCCTGTCCAGACCTGTGTGTCTTCCACAGGGATAAGGTGGTTTTGAGGACAGACCCTATCTTTCTACCCAAGGCGTATTCCACTTTCCATCGTTCTCAAGAGATCAACTTACCATCATTCTGCCCGAATCCCAAACACCGTAGGGAGCGAGAATGGCACACTCTGGACGTGAGGAGGTCGCTCAAGGTGTACCTGATCAGAACGGAAGATATTCGTCAGACGGACGCCTTGTTCATCAATATCTCACAACCAAAGAAGGGTCAACGCATGTCCGCCTCAGCGATCGCGTACAGTATTAGATCTTGTATTACGGAAGCCTACAAAGCACAGCGGATCGAAATACCAGCCGGAATAACTGCCCACTCAACCAGAAGCGCAGCCACCAACGCAGCTCTGAGAAGGAGCGCCTCTGCGGAGGATATCTGCAAGGCGGCTACGTGGGCATCCTTAACTACGTTCATCAGGCACTACCACCTCCACACCCGTGCCTCGGCGGATGCGGCCTTCGGGAGAAGAGTGCTTCAACACGTGGTGGAAGACGAAGATACACTCCCACCCAGATCGTAAGGCACTGCTTTAGGAGCACCCAAGATGTCCTCCGCCTCAGAGGGAGAACGGCCCCTTGGATACTCACCGTGAAGGGTCCTTCTCCTCTGAGGACAGGAGGACATCTTGCCCGCCCACGATCTTCGTCATATTGGCACTCCTCTCCGCATTGTAGTACTCTGCTTCTGTCTGATCGCGTAGGAGCCGAAGGGATACTCTTGCTGGCTCTCACGCTCACTCTAACAACAAGTTACCTGTTAATTCTTGCATGCTGTTCGTATTTACTTATTTGATTATATTGATGTTTTCTATCTCACTCCTGTTGGGGTCTAGTTTTTTGATCTTTCCACAGTCTGTGTGGTACTGCTGGGGGGAGTCACCCGAACTGGGAAACCAAGGGTGATCCCACCCACAAGGGAAGAGGAAGAAAGATGTTTCATTTCCTGCCTCCCCGATTGGACGGTGGGAATCACCCCAAGATGTCCTCCTGTCCTCAGAGGAGAAGGACCCTTCACGGTGAGTATCCAAGGGGCCGTTTTATTTGAATGTCTCTGATACAACAAGGAGAGACAGAAATGGATCAAACCCTTGACATTACACTGGACAGAGTCTACACTAGATATTTTAGTTCCTAAATTGCTGACAGACTCAAGAGTGGAAAATTCGCTCATTTTAGCCAAATTTTTAGTTCAAGCCATGAGAATTCAGGCAACTTACAAGAAATCAGCCTTTTTGCAGTTTATGTACTATCCCTCTCTTCTTTTCTTCCAAATTCTTCTTTTCTTCCTCATTTTTAAATTTATGTTTGAAGAATACTACTTAAGACTTATAGGTCAGAAGAGTAGAGTAAGAAAGAAAGAGAAAGAATATGCGTTTCTCTCAAACAGTTCCTGAAAGAATGGGAAAGTATCCTTGTAGTTGAGGAGCCTCCAGCATTTGTCCCTCCTCTTTCCAAGTCATATGTAGGGGTGTGCGCTTCAAGTTTCTGATTTGGAAAAAATGCCCGAATCGGACCTGATCTGTAAAGATTCGGAAATCTCGATTCAAAGGTTCCCAAAGCGATTTGGGTCGCTTCGGGAAGCTTCGGGGCTCTTCCCCGGCTTCAGCTGGCCCACAGGGGGATTCCCTCCCCCGCCATGGACCAGCTGAAGTTCCTACCACCCCACTTATCCAACCACCCCATCAAGTTCTCACCACCCTACCAAGTTCTCACCACCCCACTTACTTGGGCCTTCTTACTGGCCGCTGCGGCAGCAGAGGCGATGGCTCCAGCCTACCCTGCCACCCAGCTGGCTGTTGCAGTGGTGGCATGGCGGCAGCGGCTCCAGCCTTCCCCGCTGCCCAACTGGCTGCTGTGGCAGTGGTGGAGGTGTCGGGTCTGGCTCACCGCCCAGCTAGTCTTCCTGACTTCCTTCCCTGGCCAGGTAAGTGGGGTGGAGTAGGAGGGGGGGCTGGGACAAAGCTTTTGCCCCTCACTTCAGTATGCTCCAAATCTTTACGGAGCATACCAAAGTGATTTAAACACTTGAATCTGAAGCGGCTTGCCACTTGGGGTTTCGGGTTGTTATGAATCTGATTTTTTTTTCGGGTGCACACCCCTAATAAGCCTTTTGGGCAAAGCATGACAGCCGAAGTGTGAGTTTTTGTTCCATTGGGATGTGGTCATTGCCCTACCATTCAGAGGGGATGTGGTCATTGGCCACAGAGGGGAGAATCAGTGTGGCATGGGGTAGTATTGTTGAACATCCAAGATGATGACTTGTAGTGCATTCCCAAGCTATAGAATTCTACTCAATAGGGCTAACTCTCAGGAAAGCAGTTTTAGGATTGCACTGTTAATTTTTCAAAGCAGATTTCAACTTCTCTTGTGATGCACTAGTGTGCTCTTGCATAGCTAAATTGTTGTGAGATTGGGTTGCTAAAAGCTAGCCAGGTCACATTACTTGGGCCTACTTGTGGATGACTGTATGCATAATGAATTTATGTGATGTTAACTTCCCTTTCCAGATTTCTACTTAAAAGTTGGAATATATTTACAGAGCAATCCTAAGCAGAGATATTCTCTTCTAAGCTAATTTACTTCAATAGTTAGTCGAGAAAGGATATACCTGAGAATACGCTCATTGAGGAGCGAAGTAGGACAATTTTGATCTGGTCTGTTTTCGTTCCTTTGAGTGGTTTCATCTCAAGGCAGGAGCATCAGTGTGCTAGCTGCTACCCAACATGGGTAGTATTCTCAAATGAAAGCCAAGGATCAAGAGACAGTCATGAATAAGGTCTGTCCTTCCATACTCCAGTGTTAAATGGCTCCCCTTCATAGATACAAACTGGGGAAGCAATGATTTTTAGTAATTCACACTTTACAACAAAAGCCTAGCCTTTTGTCAAAAGCTCGTTTTGTTAGAATCCATTCAAAGAGTGTGAATCTGAGGTCCTTCTGGAGTACAAACCTTTATCTTGGCTACAAGAGGGTGGGGAAGAGAGGTGGGGAAAGAGTTCTGACCTTTAATGAGATTTAAAAATGACACAGAGGGAGGAGATGGAGTGTATTAAGTGAAAGGCACTTTCTGTCCTCCACCTCTAGGCTTTCAGTAAAAGTCAAAGGTGGTCAGAATATTAGACTCCCATGGTTGAGGGATGGGCCTGTGGAGTTGTAAAAGGATAACAAGAAAATGTTATTTTGCTATTTGTATATGGAGTTGATATGTTTGATTTGAACCAATTTGTGCTAGGGTTTGCCTAGAGAACTGTGGTCTTGATGAGTACTGGGGTCTGGTTTTCAGTTTTCAGAAAATGTTTGGTACTGTACATTGAATGTGACTCTTTCTTTTTTACTCTTGTGACATCCTTGCTACATATCCCCAGCTTTACTGTAACACCAGGTATACTGAGTGCATTTCAGGCTTTTGACTGATATTTAGAGTTTTCAAGAAGATAAGTTTCAGGCAGAGGGCCATGTTGGTCTGTAGTAGAAGAGCAAGATTCAGGTCTTGGTCTTCGAGGCAGTGGCGTAGTGTGGGTTTGGAGTGCCCGGGGCAATTCCTGGGCTCAGCGCACACGCTCCTGGGACTGCGTGATGACATCACTGTGACGTCAGGGCGCAGGAGCACATCTGTGATTCGGGCCACTCAACTCTCTGCCCTTCATCAGGTAGCCTTCTGTGGCAGTCGCCCACGCTGCTGCCACCAGCTCGGCACGTTCCTTGGCTGCAGGATGGCCAGCTCAGCAAACCAGGCGCCCTGTTGGTGCGGCAGGCAGCTAGGGCGCCACAGGTGGCCTCCCGTGGATGAAGCACAGGCTTTCCTCAGCGCAGCGCCCTGCAGCACCCCCTAAAAATTATGCGACTGGGGTGACCACCCCTCTCGACACCCCCCCCACACACACACACTATGCCAGTGCTTCAAGGTGCTACTGGACCCAAATCTTGCTCTTAGAGTTTTCAAATTTCACCTATTTTTTCAGTAAATCCCCCTTTAATTGGATGCAAAATTGGATTCAGAAGTGCCAGTAGGGAAGTTTTCTTCCATTTCTTTAAATTTTTAAAAGACTGATCTGCATGAAATCTTCTGTTTTCCTATTAAGACTTTTTAAAAACCCTAGCTCAAGAAGTCATGTGTAAAATGGGTTGCAGACCCTTGCTATTGAAAGCAGAGCATCTAAATGGTTATGCACTGTGCTGGCAGTAAATTCATGGGGTATGTGAATACGCCCTGTGTGTGCTGGAGGGATGGGTTCCTACAAAGATGTCTTAAAAGTCTGGAATAATAATTAAAAGAAATGATCATAGCATATTTTCTTGTTTGCTAAGAATGCACCTGTGATTACTTGTATGATGTGTGTTGGGGGGAGGGCTTAATTTGAGGTTACAAAAAGGATAAACTGCTGAAATTGTTTAGAATTACATACTCTCTGCCAAGTATTTGCGTGTAGCATGAGGTTGAAATTTGATGATTCTTTGCTCTTGCTTCAAGTCACACCCAGAACTCCCAGTTTCCTGAATCCCGCCCATTGAGCTTGTACTAGCATGTGAATCTTTGAACTAGTCCGTGAAGTTCTCTAGCTCTGACCTCTTAGTCATATTCTGTTGTCTGCCAGAATATCCTGGCTTTTAATCCTTAGACCTGCTGTCCTGCACACCAATTTTGGGGCCTGTTTTTTTGCCCTCTCCTCAGTACCCTCCCAGGGGAGGGGAGGGGAGGGGGAGAGGGGAAGGCTGGTCTCTTTAAACCTTTCCACTAAAGTCTGTAATCTATGGGAATAAGTCCCAGTGAACTACAATGCCAAGACCACGGCTATACAGCCCGGAAAATCCACAACAACCATTGTTTTTTTAGTTCTCTGCCCGTTGTTTTAGCTACAGAGTTTGGGAACTGCTTTGCTCACATTTGAACTTCTCCTTCCTGTATCAAAATGACCTTCTGATAACATATCACAGGTCCTGCTCCTTTATCCAGTTCTCTCATCACCTTGTCTATGATCATCTGAGACCAGGCCATTCCCTCATTGTCCCTCCCATCCTTCCTTGGACTGGCTGTTTTCAAGGCTAGAGGGAACCTTGTTAATTTCAGTAGCTGTTTGGTTTTTTTCTTTGGAAGGCCCGGCATGCCCCTTGGTGCTGCTTCATAAAAACTGAAAAAGCAATGGAGATGGACAAAGAAGGCAATGGGAGGAGCACAGGAGGGCCAGCAGGTAATGCAGAGAGTGGGGAGGGCTCCACACTGTCAGTTAAATAACTTGCATCATAGCAGGATCAGGGTTTAATTGCAGGGTAGTCTGCCTTTCCCCACAACTGGATCGGATGTGCTGACATTTCAGAACAGAAAAGCATACCTTGTGAACAGCGATCATGTATTTTAACTGAAGAGGGACAGGTTCCTGGGCAATCTTCGAAGCACTGGAAATCCTGTGTGTGACTTCTGCCAAAGTCCACAAGCTAGCATTCATTCCTGAGCTGCTGTCAGTTAGAATGGACGTGACTGAGCTGGCTGGACCTTGCCTTCGTATCAGGAAACTTCCTATGTGTAGCTGGTTCTCGTGTGGACCCAAGAGGAGATATAGCATGCACTGGTGAAGGGCAGCACAGGGAGCATGAATATGTCCACATGCAGTGGACATATATCGAAAATGCATAGTGTTTGCAATGCCCCCTGGGTGTGTCTGTGCAATACAAAAATAGCAGTCCTTGTTATTGGTACAAGCTTAGTTTCACAGGAGGGTTGTTGATAAAGGATTTAAGCATTGAATTTAAGTATTGAATTACTTATTTTTGGGTTCTGAATATGTTGAGACTAGCTCAAAGCCTGTAACCAAGTCAACCCACTGTTTAAATGGAACCATGGTTTGGTTCTTTGGTTGCTTTGGGACTGTTGGTCAAGACGGGGGTGTATGAATGATTCTAAGAAATCTGGTACAGCAAAAACGATTGAATGAGTCCTAACTGGATGCCTCGTTCTCATGGCTATGCAGAGCTCCTCTGGAGTGAAATTATACACCACTAAGTGCTAGGCTAACCTAACAAAGACAAAAAGTCTTGTGCTGCTCTTGGAAGATGCTCGGGCTCAGAATTGGGAGAGCTGAATCGCTCCTTCAAAGCTGTGAAGAATGACTTCCATTGCCCTAGCTGAGTAGAACAAATGCAGGCATGCAAATAAGAAGTCAGAGCCTCAGAACAGAGTTCTGTCATTATTCAAGGGCCAAGTTATGACTAATGCAGCAGCTTAATTTTGCCTCTAAATGACTTCTGTTTACTGATTGATAATGTGTGTAGCCTTTGTCAAGTGTATGTTCTAACTCTGGCTGTTAAAACTCCAAGATCTATTTTTAGAAATGTTATTACAGCAATGATGAAGTGCCACAGATTCAGACTGAGCTCCCCCAACTCCCTTTCTGTGCTAAGCACCAGGCTAACACGTTACCAAAAGGTCCTCGAAATCTCCGTTTGGTCACTTGATTTGGTACTTCACCGTGGAACTGTTTGTGCAGACTAAACTGCTAGGCCAGCACAATGTCACAATTGCCCAGAACTGGTTGTGGAAGCAGGTGTGATGACACAACAGAAAGACCAATGAGGGAATGTAAGGAACTGATGAGACAGTGGAATAGCTTAACTCCAATCAATATTCAGATTGCAGAGATTTCTTCATAGCTACCATTTGGTGCCCCACCCCAGACCAGGGAGGTGTTGTAACCGTGTCTATATGGGCTCCCTGGTGTCATCAAGATGGCTCCAGAGAAAATGATTTGGCTGAGAAACATGCCGACTAGACACATGGCTGTCTCTTTCTGCTGGGTTGGATTAACTCCTCAATGGAAGTTTCTGTATGAGCAACTGCTTCTGCTCCTATTCCTTCCTTGTTCCTCTTGCCTCCTCTGTCCCTCTTCTCCCTCTGTGGTCTCTGCCCAGTTGTAGGTTGCTAGGAGCGCTCTCCCCAGTACTACAAGAGTTCAATCCCTACAGCTGTGGGGTTGGCAAGATCTTTCTCCGTTTTCTGTTATGGTAGCATCTGTGACCAGGGAAGAAAACATTTTTGAACAAAATCTGGATTACAGGACCTGAATTAATTATGCAAATGAAGAGACCTGCTTAATAGTCACACTCCAGTACAGATGTAATGTTACAACAACACATGGTCTGACACTGCAGATTTAATAAAAAATGTTGCTTTAAAATTAGTTTTGCAACAGTCTGCAGGCAACGAAAGCAAGAAAAAATTTACATGTATGCGCATTTAATTGCCGCGAGGATTAAAGAATTGCAGACGGCAGCTGGGCACTGTGGCCGCTCGTGTTGCCTGGTTGCTTCCTGGGCAATCCTGGATGTCGTGCACCTAGTCTCCAGAAGTAGCTTTCCCCTGCAAGGCCTGGGAAGGCTGAGAGATAGGAGGCAAAGCAAAAGGGGGCAGGCACAGGGATGGGCACTATAGGCCGGCTCAACAAAGTGAGCCAACTCGGTCCCGTATGCTGGCCGGACTGGGATATAGAAGGCCTGCACAATTCTTTTTTGCCACCCTAAGTGGTAGGAGCATGAAATGGGAGGAGGCATTCAGCCTCACTCATGCTGCCTGGTGACAGTGGTACAAGGAGAGGGATTTGCCTCCTCCCATGTGCCCCCACCAACTCCAGGGGGTGGGGCTGCAGAAGGGCCAGGGCAGCTGCAGCATCAGTGGGGAGTGAGCATGTGCTGCTTTCCCCGTTCATGCTGCCCTGGCTCCAACAGGCTGCAGAGACTTTCTGCCGGCCTCTGGAGCCTGGCTGCAGTGGGGAGGGAAGAGCAGTTCCCCCATGCAACTCCAAGCGGGGCTTCAGATAAACTGCATCTGCCCTTGGACCCGGTCTGAGGGGGGATGGCGAGCACAAGCCCACCTTTGACTCCTTCTGGGTGCCATGTGGGGCCCCAAGTGGCTGCTTGGATTGGGTTGCTTGGGCAGTGAACAGGTTCTGGAGTTGAGCCTAATTAATTTGGTAGAAACTAGGAAAGGGCTCCACAGAGACACAACCCTCTGCTCTGTTATTAAATGCATGGAAAGAGCATGCAGGGCTGTGTGCCCTGCCTTCCTTTCCATGAGGAAACAGCCTCGGTGCCTGGAGGCTTTAAGTAACTTTGCTGAGCTTGTTCCCCGGCTGTCCCATCCTGAAACTCTCTCAGTTTGTCTGTTTTTCCCACATTGTGAAAGCAGCTTTCACCCCCCCCCCCCCCGTTTTGGCCGGGTGTGTTTCTCCCTCTGAAAATGTTGTACTTGTTGCCTTGATCCACATTCCTCTTTACTGAGCAGATAAGGATCCTGTCTGGCGCCTGGGTTTCAAATCTGCTGCTTGATTATCTGCAGACGCCCTGGTAGGGGAGCCTGAGGCAACAGATAAAGAGAGAAGGAAGGTATTCTTCAGCCTGCAGCCACAGCCAGTCACTCCCCCCCATGACCTGTCTGCTCGGCTGGCCTGGGCAAGACAAAACCCTACTGAGATATTAATGCTGCCACTGTGCCGAAGGGTGGGGCGCTCACCTCAGTGGAGAAGAACTGGTGCCGCCTGGCTTCACCGCAGGTGACGAGAGAGGGCAAATGTTCACAAATGAACAGAAGAGGGGTAGAAGGGGTAGTGGGGAGGCAAGCTGGTGAGATGCCAAGTGGAATGAAGGCATTTAAGGGGCATTGAAGAGTTGGAAGTATTCTCCACTGAGTCAAATAATTAAATGGAATGAAAGCAAAGGAAAGCCGTAACACTGTCAGATCCCCCTCCCCACCGCCGCCAGTCTGTGATGGAAATGAGGAAACTGAAGTGCTAATGAGAGGCCGCTGCTGGTCCTTCTTGCCTTTGGTTCAGGGACTTCACCCTTGTCATGTGATAAGCGGCCTTTGGTATGTCACTCCAGGAAGAGGAGAGAAATTCTGGCAAATATATTCCAGGAGCTGCAGTGGGGAAGGGACAGGTTCTGAAGCTACTCCTCCTTACCCACGTGCCTTCCAAAGAGTGAATGTGGACCAGGTGGTGAAACTCACTCAACCAGTTGGCACCTTACAAGCTTCAGTTTGTTCCCCTGAAGTCAAACCAAAATAAACAAACCCAGAAATGTAATATTTGAGCCTTCCTTGGTTTTCTTTTGCTTCCTCCTCTAATAGGAACATACGAAGCTGTCTTTTGCTGAATCAAACCATTGATTTATTTAGTTCAACATTGCTGGTCCAGGATGCTGAACGTGGGTCCTTTATACATGCTCTATCATGAAATTCTGGCACTGCCACATATGTGTGTATTACCATTTGTAGGCAATATTTTTACCTGGCCATGTGATATTACCCTGACCAGATATACACAGTCTGTCACTGAACTTTATTTCAGAATGAAGGGATATGATACATTTTCAGTGTTTTCGCTCAAGCTCTTTCCTGTTTTGTTTTTCAATGAGATTTTCTGCATGCAATTTTGACGTTGAGCAAATAATTGTTACTGAAAGCTGGTTGGATTTTGCTTGTAATAACAAGACTCATCAGTTATCTTCAGAAGGGATTAGTGACGGCATACTTTTATTAAAGTACGATAAACATACTACTGTGTTGGATTTATATCTTTATAAATCTTATCACAAAATAACATGTGCCGAAGGGTGGGTTGCTGTGAAACTCCTGTTTTATTCAGCAGGGTGCCAGACTCGGAATCTAGGATGGTCTGTAAACCAAGCATAGGTTTTCTTATTGAGTAGGGTTGCCAATTCCTGCTTGAGAAATTCCTAGAGATTTGGAGATGGTCCCTGGAGAGAGTAGAGTTTGGGAAGGGAGCTCAACAAGGAGATACCATAGAGTCCTCCGTCTGAAGCTGCCTCTTCCTCCAGGGGAATTGATCTTATGGGGTTTGGAGATAAGTTGCAGTTCCAGGATAGCTCCAAGCTTCCCTTGGGTGTTGGTAACCTTGGAGACAGAGCCCTCCCCAAACAACAGATAATTCAAGTAAAATGGACATGACTGGGCGGCAGGAAGTGCAACAATGATGTGTCTTTGCTGATCCTTTGAGAGCTTTTCAGAAGGAGTGGGTTGTGAGGAGGAAAGCTAAGGAGTGAAAAAAGGAGGATGGCTTGAAGAATAGAGAGAGGCTTTTTCCAGACAAGGGTAGCGGCATGACTTAAGGCACGGTGCCCAAAGTGAGAGGGAGAGCCAAAGACCGGCTACCGAGTGTGATGACTACAGCATCAAGCAGCACTTTGCATGTGTGAGCAATGCTTTGGATGGAAAAAGGGGGATTTGAATTTTCAGAGTGCTTCGTGTATATTACCTTGCTATTGCTTGTAAATGCTCTGTGAGATAGGCCCGCGTTATCTCCATATCGTAGATCTGAAGCTGAAAGTGCAGTAGTGGCTCAGTGTCAGCCACCTGTTGAGTTCATAGCTGAGGCTTGCTCAGAGCTCATGCTTCTAACTGCAGTGCTCTTTGGACTCAAGGGAGATATAATCAGGAACAGCAACAAGACGGCTTTTGTGCGAGAGTTTGTCTGAGCTACGTCCTCCACCAGTTGGAACGCTGCCTTAGAACATGTGACTGAAGAAGCGTGCCTCTTAGTATGTACAGAGTTATGTGTCCGTAGCTGAGGTTAGGACAGTCTTAATGAGTCCTTCGCAGCCCTTGTTAAAGAAGAGACTGATATGGTGCAAGCATTGGAAGTGTAGATTTGAGGTTGCTGAAGCTCAGCTTCCAGGAATTATAAAATAAAATAGAATAGTCATACAGGGTAAATAAATGTTAGAGACAGACTTAAAGTCTAGGCTGGTCTGTGCATTCCCACTGCATCATCATCTGTGAAGCAAACGGCTGAACCAGGTTGGCAAGGTCTTCACTGGCCTTGCCTGGGTTGTGTTCAGAGTCCTGCTCCATTAGCCGTGGTGTTCTGTTTAAAGCTCTGGTGGTCCTGGTCTGTTCAGCAAAGGGGGAAGCTTCCCTGTTCATTTACATATTAATAATTAGGATGCTTTTCCAGGCCAGAGTGATTTCTTGCAGTACTAAACTCGAAGCTTGCAGGAACAATCCAAGCTGATCTCACGATGGCCCCATTTCTCCCTACCATTGTATCAAACATATTGAAGAAATTGTTTTAGACTTTTAAAAAATATTACATCTCTCAATGAGTGGCAATCTCTTGATTAAAGGGAGGGAGTAGCTTGCTGCTTAATCAGGACTGAAAGCTGGAGTGGAAATGTTTTTTTCCTCCATTGTATATTCAAATCTAACACTGCAGGGGGCTACAAACTTTTTTAAAAGTCATGAGGAATCTGCTTGTTGCTGCTCTGTGCTCTAAGCCACATTTTTGCACTCCCTGCCGTTTCTCCTTGACTGCAACACTTTCTTCAGTGTCAGTGACCACCTTGTAGGAAAGGCTAGGAGATGCGCTTTCTAGAATATTTCTCTCTGTAAAAGCTGGTGGAGTAGGAGCGAGAGGGGAGAGGGGTCAAAGGAAAGTAATCCTTTTCCTGACTGGCTCACTCCTGAGCTGGCATATGGACAAAATCCAGCTCAGATTTCCAAATTCGCGTGGGTGTATGTTGCAGATAAAGGGGGCGGCAAGGGAAACTCTTTGTAGGCACCCTAGATCTTAGAAGGCGTGGGTGTAGCAGACCATCTGTCTCCATATGTTGCCCTCTGACTACCTACAGCCCAAATTAAAGGAGGATTTTCATGATATTTTGTAGCAGTTACAATCATTTCCCAGCCAACAAGCCTGCAACATCCAAGAAATTATCTTGCAGCCACCATGTGCTATAAGGAAATGCTAGGCATGTCTTTTTTTAAAATGTTAATTTTGATTCTTAGTCAGAGTTCTTTGCTCTAATTGAATATTTATATAACCTTCAATAAAAGAAAACCTTGATGAGCTTCTTAAATAAAACCTTACAACACAGCTCCATTTAGTAAGTCTTCAGGCAGTCTACAAAATACCTGTGTGTGGTGTAGATGTATGTTTTTGCATAAGTTACTGTAATTCTGTCAGTATAGATTCCACCTTTGGTGAGAAAACAGCCCTCAAACATCACAAGGCCACGGAGCAAAGGGGGGGGGCAGGGGGCCAGAGGACAACACTGCTGGAACCCGGGGCTCATTTGGGAAAGAGCTGAGATTTGCTTTCATATGATGTAGGTGGGGGGGGGGGGGTTCTGAAAAAACTTTGTCTAGGGCTCCTGGTTGTTCCCATCAGCCTGTTTTAAGGTAACAAGCAGAGTGGAAATGAACAGACTCTGCCGTTTGCTCTTTGCCAACATCATTTGCTTACACATCCCATTGCTCAGGTCATGAGACGCCCCTTTACAAATCCTGTACTGACTTCTTCGTTCTTCTCTCACCTGTCGCACCTTCCTTGCCCTTCCCTTTAAAGCTTTTCACGGCATGGATGCAGACTTCCTTTCTTCCCTTATTTCCTGTCAATCCTCCGGATTTGCCACCCCCACCTACTTAGATCTCTTGCTGTCTTTCTTACTATTCCTGATGTTTGGAATGCCCTCTTAAGAATTCCTCTGTTGATGTCACTTTACTTTCACTCTCTTCTTTCTCCTCTGCTCAAAGTCTTTGGCCTTTGGCTTAACAAATAAGCCTTAATCCTGCAGTCCTCAAATTTTTTTGAAGTCGGGCCCACCCTCTTCTTGGTTTACCTCAGTTAACGTGAAACAAGGCTGTATTTTATCTTTCATTCTTAATATTTACAAATGCAGAGCTTTATTGAGCCATTTTGCACATTACCCAAACCCATATCTGCTCCCAAGGCCCTCGTCCCCTCCACTCTCAGCTCATCCCATTTCCCCTCCTGGGCCACCCTTTTCTGTTACCTCCCTTCTGGCTGCACTCACAACCTCCTTTTACGTTTCCAGAACCCTTTTAACTCCTTCAACCTCATCTTTAGCTTCACTTAAGCCCTCAGCTTCGTATCTTAGATGCTTCCTTTCCACCTTGCCCTTGGTCGATAGCTTCATAATTAAAATAGTATGCTCTTTGGGCCAGAATTTCTTTTCTTCTTATGTTACCATGTGTGTTCCTAATGCTATCTAGCTTGCTTCCTAAAAGATGAATTTGTAATGACTGGCAATTACATTTATGTTGTGAGATCCTTTGGTTTTTTAACCTATTGTGCTCAATAGGTTTATTTTAATAACTTCGCATCCACTACTAAGGTAACACATCTTCTCAAGAGGATTTAAACCAAAGTAGTTCAAGGCTCTGTATGATAATATGGGTTGAGTCCTCTTATTTTAGGGCCAACTTTTAAAATATATTTATATATAGTGGAGTGAAGAACAAAGTACAGTGTCTAATGCCTTGTGCTAAGCAATATCAAGAGAAAAGTGGCTATTGAGAAACATGCCCGTGTGGCTTTCACAGCATGTGGGGTTCAAATGCACTGGAAACCAAAATAAGTTCTGTTTATTATTTTGCCCTGTTGTTGCTTGCTGTTCAAAAAGAGGCTATTTTTCTTTGTAATACCAAAGGCAGCATTGAAGACTTCAAACACACTCTCAGCTCCAGCATATTGCCCCAAGCCTAACTTCTATCCCTTGTCAAAAGGTCTCTCCTTTTTTCACTCTCAAAAGTAACTTTTGATACACATTATGAGAAGAAGGAGTCTCTTCCTCTTCAGAGATGGAATGCAAACATCCATGGCCTCTGGTTTCCGGTGTGCTTTCTATAATGCTTCCTAGCATTAATATTTTATTCTATTCCCTGGGGTTGATATCAAAGATATACTGCCACTTCATCCTTCCCATCTCCCACCCCCACAAAAAGTTTAGAAAAAATGGAAGTAAAATCGTTTTTTACGGCTTCCTGGAGTTGCTATTGGATGCAGCTGGACCGTAGTGGGTCAGGAGCAGAAGTGCCCCTCTGATCGTCAGCCTCTGCATCTCTTTCCCCTTTTAGGTCGTAAATATCAAACCACTACTTGAAAAACAGAAAGGTCATTAAGCTGTCAGCAGGCTCCTGCTTAGAAGATCGTAAAGGTTTCTCTTTAGCAGCAGTTCTCTTCCTGTCTTGGCCCTGGGCTTTAGGTACCTTTGTGCCCTGAAAAAGACACAAGGGCTTCCCTTGAGGTCTAGGGCATGGAGAATGGGCCTTGCAGATCACAGGTCTAAGCCACTGCCATGACCTGCTGTGAATTGCCCAAAGGCTCACGCTCTCTCCTTCTGCTTTCATCTCCCCATCTGCAAAATGAAGGACAATACTGACATGTCTCCCAAAAGCGTTGGGAGCATGAGCAAGATACTGGTAGCTGATTTTGCAAAGGAACGTTAGTAACTAAATTATAATTACAGCAGAAGGTCACTCACAGTGAAATCCTAAGCAGAGTTACTCCAGTCTAAGACCATCAAAATCAATGGGCTTAGACTGGAGTAATTCTGCTTAGGGTTTTACTGTTAGGCTGCAATCCTAAGAACATTTTTCTGGGAGCAAAACCCTATTGAACAAAATGGGGCTCACTTCTGAGTAGACCCCCTCCCTAAAAATCCCGGCTCATGGACCCTATGGGTTAGTAGGCAGTCTGTATATATTTTAAACAAGCCGTTCCCCAAAGTGGTGGGAAAACAGAATGCCAAACAGAATGTCCCGTGTCTGTGAAATCGTTCTAAAGATTCTCTGGGTTGTGTTACTGCACCCATTTTGTGAATGACTGCAACTGCTTTGACTACATTCCGTCCAACTTGGGTTAGTGATGCTACTTCTGGCACTGAAATTTCATTGTAATGACTTGAGGTTTACTGAGTAGGAGTGGATTCCAGGGTGGCTTCTAGCATTGCTGCCAGACGCCACTAAGGCCTGTCACTACTCAGTCTGTAAGAACAAGCTTTGAATGGCACTGTGGTTTCACTGGCCTGAAGGGTTAAGTGGCAGGTTCCTTCTGAGGCTAAGTGCCTGGGCATCACTGGATTCTGAAGGTGCTTTTCTCTGTATGATTTTTCTTTTATGAAGCAGAGCCTGTTCATCAGCAGGGCTACAGAATGGTCCAGAAAATATAGTCACTAGACAGACAGGATTTCAGTGATCTCCCAAATAGTTTGGCTGAGAAACCTGAGGCCAGAAAACACCAGATCTGGTAGAGTAACCCAGGAATCAAGAATGAAAGAATCAAGGAGAAGCCATCACTATTAATTGCCATATGATGATAAGACTTGGAGCTTCGTGGGAGAATGGTTTGAGCCTGCCTACAATCACATCATGGTTAATGTTCTCCATTGATTTGCTACCGAAGAAAATATAAAGCACTCTTTTGATCCCGTATGATTGATGGTTTTGCCAGGTTTCTAGTATTTGCATGTTAAGGTCACAAGTCTATGCAGTTTATCGGAGGGGTGTAGCAATCAGCAGCAGAGAATGTGGGACTAGCAGGTGAGCTTGGAGGGCATATTCCACAACCTTTCACCCTCTGGGCTCAGATTGAAGGGGAAAAGTGGCAAGCCTCTTGTTTCCTTACAGCCTGCTAGCTGTGGCCTTCCCCTGTATTCCTCTGTCTATTGTCAACATAGAGTTCTTGGTCCTTGTAGACTTGGAGGGGAGAGTAGTGGTGTTGGAGATGACAACATTCCTGCAAGCCCCTGGGATCCTTCAGTATGTAGGAAACCTCTTCCAGTCCCACCTCTTGTCCTGTTTTTCCCATTGAGCACATCCACACGTAAGAGACCCTGTTTGAAAATGGTGGGAGCCTTAATCCAGCACTTGCTTTCTGTTTTTCTTTTCTCCTCTCTTAAACAAAACAGCTATGGCATCATTGTGGCAGCCCGTTTTAATGTGGGTTTGTAGTCCAGTTCTGGGTCACGATTCAACATCCTAATGGGTTTCGTGCAACCCATCCCTATGCATGTTTCCAGGATAGTAAGTCTCACTGAGTTCAGTAGGGTTGCCTGACCACATAACAGCAGACAGGATTGCAGCCCTGGTGTGTATCTGTGTGTATGTGGTAAATGGAAAGAACGTGCATTTGAAAGCGTCTGGGCTGCTTTTTCTAAGGAATGGCTGAGAGCTCTCAATGTCTTTGTTGCCTTCCCCAAACAGTATAATGATGGCTTTCTTAATAAAGATTTTAATGCCTGTGTTAGTGTGATAAAGGACAGTAAAAACTGAAATTAGATTAGTTCTTCCTAATTATAGGGAGTTCAGAGCTCTGGGTTATAGTATGCAGAGTGAGAGGAAGAGGCTGGGGGGACAGAGAGGTTGTGAAGATGGAGCGTTTAATAGGAACCTGATTTCTGAACCTGTTTGGGTTTTTATGGTCTTGTAGGTAATTACAACAGGCAGCCTTCATTTACTTCTCTTGCACAAGGAGAGGGGAGAACCAACTGCAAGGGCACAAAATCCTGGCATCACGACACTTCATTAAGTTTACTACTAATAACTTGACTCTGCTGGTCGTAACTTCCTGACATGTGGAATTTAGGGAACTGTTCAAATAAATGGTGATGGTGGGGAGTGTGTCTGCGGATGAACAGTTTCCCATGGGATTCCACCTTTGTTCATACTGGATTTTGTTCAAGTAGTATGGGCTCTGTCCCCCAAATACTGGGTAATTTATGGGAATCCTTTGGTAGTACACTGATGGTGGCCTTGCAATCAATGCTTTTTTTCATGTTATCAACTTTTTCTCCTGTATTGGGATGATTTCAAACCAAAGTATGACTCAGCCCCTCAGCAGTTTGGCTGATTTTGGTGAAGTGTGGACAAGCATTCAAGGAACTTTAGAAACCATCTCTCATTGTGATCCAGATGTGAACTACAGTGGATTAATACACACAACCATTTGCCAAGGAGTGTACCCATATAGCCCCCTTCAGTAACCTAGTCCTCTACATTGTCCTGCCATGTACTGAGGAGAATTTTTACCACCATACTTGATAAGAAATCTTTTTTTTTCCTGATAAGAAATCTTGAACAGCCAGACAGTGGTGTAATCCATCCTGTTTTTTGAAAGGATGCTACAGAGATACCTTTTTTCCAATGGTTATACACTAAATGTGGTATGCTTATTACATGGTAAATGTACATATGAGAGGTCAGTTGTAAGCAATTTCTCCATTTTTTTACTGCGCAGTTGTCTACGCCTGTGGTTTTCCATCTGTGTTCTTGGGAAATCTAGGATTCCAGCGAGAACACTAACAATGGTAGACCGCATCCTTTGAAAGCCAGCTTGCTCATTGAGACTATTCTTGTTAAGCAATGGGCAGCTGAGGGGGGTTGTAGGCCTCTCAGACATTTCAAGTGGGGCAGTGGTGAAGCCCTAACTGGCCTGGGTCAGTGCCACCTACATGAATGGACAGGGGTTTTTTTTTTCTTCAACCTTCCCAGACTCCAGACCTGCTGAGCCATGGGTCCACTGACTTGCAATCACATGGAAGGAAGTCACATAATAGGAAGGGTGGAGCCAATGTTATGACCACATCAGAGTCAAGGCCAGGACTGTGAGCAGACTAAGGATGCTGGAGACAAGCTGCCAAAAGGACCTCTTATCGGAGTGAGGGGCGACCCATATGTTAGGTCATGGAGGATTTCTCTCCACCACTGAGTGCACCTTGCCTTGCTGTTCTGATGTTCTCTCTGCAGCCAAGCAGAAAGGCCAGAGATGTGGTGGTCTTGATCTCTACCTACTCAGACTTGCAGCAGTCCCCCCGCCCCGCCCCGCCCCAAAGGCAGCACAAAGAATGGCTACTCAACAGAGGTTTGTGCCCTGCTAGTAGAGTTCCACAACACATCTGAAGGTCCGGACTGTTATTTGACCATGACCCAGGGTTATCTACCACATGTGTACCACAGGTTCCACGGCAGATGTGCAAGAGTTCCGCAGCAGCTCAGGCAATCTGGAAAGGGCTTGCAGGAAGATATGAAGTCTGCAAAGCACAGGCCTGTACCCATTAAGAAATACATTTGGCTTGTGGCTAGTAAATACGTCCTGTGCAAGGTGAGAGAACTGGAACTGTTCTGTTTTAGTCAAATTAGAGGCCAATTTAGGATGCAAAGAAATGCTGACAGAATGACGTGTAATGGAAGCCAGGGCAGCTCCTCGGAAGTAATGGGATTCCTGAGGTGTCAAGACAGAAGTGCTGTGGCAGGAAGCTCAGGTACCCACAATTAACTCCCCTGCAGCACTTAAGCAAATAATGGCCATCATGTGCATCACATTAAAATAACTAACTAAAGAAATTGAAGCGTTTCGTTTTTATGAACCTGGCAGGGGGAGAGACAGGTTTTATGAACACGAATGAAAGGGTAAAATTACTTAATTAAGGAAGATGGGCTTGGAGACGATGTTTCTTGGCTGTGCGGTCTCTGCACCTCATCTACTGTGTGCACGTGTGCACACGTCTATGTGTTTGTGTACATGTGTACGCACATGCACGCACAATCGTGCGTGCGCACACACACACTTTCCTGCAGGAAGGTCACCAATGATTGCTTTGCACAGCTGTTCTGTAACTGCCTGTCCCTTCTCTGCCATTACCTGCAGAAGTAGTAACCAGAAAAAGAAAGTAACTTCTGAGTGGCCACAGGAGGAAGATTGGGCTAGAAGCAGAAGGCACTAATTGGCAAGTGGCTGTATGAGGGGTTAACTCCTAACTGTACGCACAGCAGAGGATAGGCTTCATTCTCTGTATGCCAGGACCAGATCAGCTTGCGTGTGTGTGTGGGGGGGCGGCGGCGGGGAGTTAGGTTTTGCTGCTTAATATTGTTACAGCCATGCAAAAACAAGAGGTTGAAAGTTCTTCCCCTGGAGCTCTCATCCACATCTTCAGTGGTCAGAGGGAGTGCTACTCTATTGATTCTCCTGGATTGCTCAGTGGCTTTCAGTACCATCAATCAAGATATCCTTCTGGACCATCTTTCAAGGTTGGGACTGGGAGGTACTGGTTTTCAGTGGTTCTGGGTTGGGAAATTCCTAGAGATTTGTGGGTGAAGCCAAGGGAGAGCAGGCTTTGAGGTGGGGAAGAACCTCAGTAGGGTACAATGCCATAGAGTTTGCACGACAGTCAATCAAGATATTGCTTGTTGGATTGGTACTCATACTATTTCTAACTTTTTAAAAATGCTGCACTGTTCTTACTCATTTGCAAAACTGTATCAATCACAAAATTTTTCTGTTGCAGGAAAGATCTAACAATAGCTGTTGGCCATGATACTGAAACATGCAGCAGGTTCTTTTAAACCAGGATGTCAAATTTACTCTTCTTTACCTCCCCCTCTGCTTCCTTTTCCATCAGCTGCATGCAGTCCCAGTACCCTTGTCTTCCTAAGCTGTCTGTCCTCTTCTGCATCCTGTTTTTTATTTTGGATCTCTGTGCCCTCGTGGTTGCATGTCTCCTGCAGCATCAAACTCACCCTTCCCTGGGCCCTTTTGTGAGATTTTTCTCCCCTGGCCAAATTCATCTTTCACTTCCCTTACTGAAGCTACACCGTTTATTGCTGTGATATGATTCACTTTACCCGCCCCTCGGCAGCTATCAGCTCAGCCAGTACCCAGAAAGAGGCAGAATTTTCAAAGGCAGAACAGGCAAGTGAATGCTGATATGCATTTTTTGGCCTTTCAAAATAACCTCATTTGAGATGGCTAGACAATTCCCCTAGAATCCCAGCACATACGCCAAGCTGATGGAGGGCAAAGAGAGAGGATCAAACAGGCAAGGGACATGTGGAAGCGAAGATAGGCCAGTCCTAGACAGAGCTTTGCTTTGTTTTAAGAGCTCCAAATTTGGGGGGGGGGCAAGGAAAGCAGTACCTGAAGAAATTCTTCTTTGCACAGGACTAAAAAAAATGACACATGACTAACCTTTCTTGCCGTACAGCCTTGTCTGGGATAGAATCTGTGTCCCTAAATTGTATAGAATGTATGGTAAAGGTAGTTCCCTGTGCAAGCACCGAGTCATTGCAGATCCAAGGGGGGACATCGCATCACGACATTTTCTTGGCAGACTTTTTGTTACGGGGTGGTTTGCCATTGCCTTCCGCAGTCATCTACACTTTACCCCCAGGAAACTGGGTACTCATTTTACCGACCTCGGACGGATGGAAGGCTGAGTCAACCTTGAGCGAGCTACCTGAACCTGGCTTCCGCCAGGATCGAACTCAGGTCATGAGCAGAGCTTGGACTGCAGCTTATCACTCTGCACCACGGGGCTCTTTTTACTGTGTATGTTAAGTGGTTGGTTCTGAAACATTTTGAATTGGGACCCATTTCTAAACTTATTTTACTTCTTGCGACCCCCATGCTACTTTGCTCCTTTCCCCGCCATAATATGCAAGAATTTCCCATCAGTTAACACTGAACAAGTTTGTTTTTGTTTTTTGTTTTAGTATTACTGAGCAACAGACTGTATTACATGTCCACTTTGAACATTAAGCAGAGGCAAACCCCAATTTGCCACTGAGACCCCCCCCCCAGCTCCCCCCTGGCCTTGTGATGCACCTGTGAGAGAGTCAAGACCCTCTTTTGGTGCCCACTCACCATATGAGAACCACTGTTGTATCTCTAATATGCATCCCGTAGGGAAAAATAAAGCTACTTTCTGCTGTAAGCAGTTGCTGGGAGCAACTTGGAGGAAGTGGTTATGGGTTTGTGAAAACTGAACATATCAACCTCCCGAAAAAAAAGCTGGCTTTGTGGAACTGGAAAGATGCAGTGAGAGATCACTCCTTTTGGTCTGTCACGTTTTTAAGTTTCTCTTTCTCAATAGAGTTCATGACAGCTTAGATGCTTCTCCCCTATTCCACTGTGTCTTTGCAACAACCCTGTGAGGTAGGTTATGTTGAGAGTGCATGTCAGTGGCTCAGTGTCACCCAGGGATCTTCACATCTGACATGAAATCTGAACCTGAGTCTACTTAGCCCTAGCAAATTCCCCATCTCAACCCTTGCCCTGGATTTTAATCTATGTACCTATGTTTAAGCCTAGTTCACCCCTTCATTTTTGGGCATAGTAGCTAGTTGAAAATGCAGCCACCTAAAACAACTCATTGGGTGAAGCAGCTTCCGACATGCTTTTGGTAGGGTTCCCACAACAGTGAAAAGTGTGGGGAAAGAGGGGTTTGTTTCCTCAGGACTAGAGATGGGCATGAACCAGAAAAAAAACAAACCATGCAGTTCGTAGTTCATCATGTTTCACGAACCGTGAACTTTCACAAATCTGCCCCCAGTTCACGAATTGGTTCATTTTGGTTTGTGAAAATGTCACTTCCGGGCCAGCAAATCACCACTTCCAGGTCAGCAGAAGGTCACTTCCTGGTCAGCAGAAGGTCTGCAGGAAGTCCATCCCCTGTTGCCTAGGAAACTGATTGATCGGCGCCAGGCTGTCTGCAGTGATGAACTGAAAAATGGACCAAACGAACTAGCCTAAAGTTCATGGCGGTTCGTCAGAAATAGGATCTGATGAACCACTGGTTCATGAACCACGAACCAGCCTGGTTCGTCACAAATTTTGGTTCATATTTCGGTTCGTGCCCATCTCTACTCAGGACTGTGACGATGGCCAGACTCTCTTCCCAAGGAGTGAATTCTCACAAACTGCTTGCCAAGTCAGAACATAACTGTAGTTTTCGCATGTTCAAGCTACTGCCTTGCTGCTTCCCCTGCTGCTGCAGTGGGCAAGTGGGAATTAAACCGTGGGGCGGCTTTTCTTTAAAAAGCTGCTCTGTCGTGTGATTCTTTTAGAATATTTCCCTATGGAGGAATAGAGGTGAAGAATATTGAGTTGGGACCAAAAAGCCATATGGATTTTTAAGGAGGGATCCTATAAGTAGGAAACTGTAACTTCCCGCCCGGATTCTTCTCACTCCTCCAAAATCCACCACGGGTTCCAGGTGCAACATAATATTTGCCATAAGTATTCTTCCATGTGATCCACCCCGAAAGCACTCCTACTGAGGAGCTGTTGTGCCAACACCAGCCTTTTAGCTAACAGCTCTCATCAGTCTAATAAAATTTTCTTTGGTGACTTTGTAAGGACTGCTCGCTGCTAGACTGCATTTTTAAAAGGGTGGAAATGGCTCAGAAAGGACCTGTTAGAGTCTCCATTACCTCTGGTGGGATTATACATTTGTTCTGGTGCTTTGTCCCATCTAGCTTTACGTGTCCCAAGAGCTTGGGCCACTTCCTGTGGAGACAGTTTCATTGTGTATTGACAGACATGTGTGACCCAATAAATTGAAAAGTTCTCCACAATGGAGCTAAAGAGAAACAGCCTCCCTCTCCTGGCTTGTATTGTTCTTTATAATCAGCTTGGCTTTTCATTTTTTTCCCTTTGCATGTGTATATTTAGGCTGGGATTTGCTTGCAGACTTTAGGCACTGAAATCCCCTTCAGATTGTTTGAAAGTGTTCCCTTAGGCTTCCCCTGAACAATTTTGATCTTTAAATCTTTAAAAGCAACATCAATAATCCAGCTGTTCTTTGGGTAATGTGTTCGTGGTCACGGTTTCATTTTTATTTAGCCTTGCCAAACCTCCTCCTCCTTCCGTTTGTGGCTGGGCGCACCTCGTTTCTTCATTTTTCGAATGCCTTCTCGTGTCCTAATCTTCTCCTTCCATTGCTCTTTTGCCATCCACACTCTCTTCAGAGAGGCATGGTGTGGCAATTGTGTTGGCCACAGCAACGCCAATGTTTCCCACAACAAAGTGTGAACATCAGACCAAGATTCCATTACAGCCTTGTGCATGAGAGTGAAAGCCGTAATCCCAGCGTGTCTTCTCTGTGTGTGTATATATGCGTGCACAAATTTTTAAGAGTATAGTCTGTCTGCTGTTAACATTGGAAATGTTAACAGCTACAAAAAGTATCCATGGCAAATGTGATTGTTGTAGGAAATATGGACCCTGATCTGGTTGGTCCAGGCTAGCCTGGTCATCTCAGGTGCTAAGCAGGGTGGGCCCTAGTTAATACTTAGATGGGAGACCAACAAGGAAGTCCAAGGTCCCTATATAATGGCAAACCGTCTTTCTTGCCTTGAAAAGCCTAGTGGGGAGGGGTTTGCTATTAGTCCACTGGGACTTGACAGCACCTTACACACGTGGAGTATGGGATGGTTGTTACTGGGTACAGATTTGGGGGTTGCTTCTCTAAAAACTATCATATTTCTTCAGCCTTGCATGGGACCCATTTCTTATACATATACTTAGGGCCAGATCCAGTTTCAGCCATGCAATAATGACCATTTCTGTTAATCCAACAGGCTGATACCACTGTTGTGCAGCAGGGTTTTTTTATTATTATTGTTCTTGGCCATTGCCAGGTGTGAAGGGGAGAGGCATGTCTCCTTTTTTTTGTGGAAACTGCCCTGATCTGTGCTTTTTGGTGTTCACTCAGAGACTTGTCAGTGTTGAAGTAGCCAATGTGCTGTGTAAACATGTCTTTATGTTCTCAAGAGTCACCATCCAAAATCTACTAGGAGAAATCCTGCCAAGTCCATGAATATCTGGGAAATGGCCCATGAGATCATACCAAGTTATTTGCCCTTATGATGCTTAGTCAGGTGCAGGGCTTTTTTTCAGCTGGAACACAGTGGAACAGAGTTCTGGAACCGCGGAGGGCAATCTAAACTCCCCTCTGTCTGGAGATCAGGGGGCGGGGCCACCAGCCATGTGACCATTTTCTCCTAGGGCAACCCACTGAGTTCCACCACCTCTTTTCCCAGAAAAAAAGCCCTGGTCAGGAGGAATCCTTTGAGAGGAGAGCCAGTGAAAGGGGAGCTGCACAGATTGAGGACTTACTATGTGAATCTTTCCAGGTTTGCCCACTGCTGTTCTGTGCTCTACACAGAACCACTGTATCAAGAGTCATGAAACTTCTTTTGTCTTGTGACTTGCACACTGGCCTGCAATACTAATAACCCCGAGTACTGTAAACTGAAGCTGAAAGTAGCCTTTGCCGACACATGTATGTAAGGCATTAACAAATGAACAGCAGGATACTAGATATTCTGCTGTCTGGGAATGCTTCTGTCAGTTTGACACCTGTTTGGTACAGTAGAGCTTTGGTTCAGGAGGCTGGCTGTCTTTTTTGTTTTTTTAAATCCTCACTTTTAGAGAATGTAGAGTGCTAATCCCAAGACTGAAGAGTGGGTGGAAACCTCCCTCCTCAGAAAGGGGCAAATCGTGATGTAAATGGAAAATGTTGGGGATATTTAAAAAAAGCCTTCAAGGGTTTTGTCCAACAAGACTGATTTGAAATAATCCCCCACCCTGGGTCTGTTTACTGTGCTGTTGTGAGCGCAGTAAGTGAGGCAAAAATCATGAAAAGGGGGCTTCTTTTTTCTCCTTTACTTCAGAGTGTACATTAAAGCATCCCACCTGCATTTGTGGAACATGCATAGTACACATGTTAAGAAACCACATGTCATGTGCGTGGCTGCTAGAGCTCAGCCACAGTTACATATCTTATAGTTACGTATCTCAAAAATGACACTCACGGCATGCATTGCAAACTCGTGTGTTGTTTGTGTGCCCTTCTTTGCCCTTGTTATCCTCGGTCTTGTTTGTTTACACACTGCATTGCTGGTGATCCTGTCAGTGGTAGTAGACTCACAGGATTTTGTTAATGCTGTCATGGGGAAGGTGTAAACTATCATATGGATTTTGACAGTAATGTGTTCAGTAAGCAGTAGAGGCAAAAGGAAAGACTACAAAGCTCTACAAAAACCGGCCCTCCTCAATGCAACAAATTCATATACAACACTGTATAGTCTACCAACTTCTAATTTCATACACTAGAAAAGTGCAACATTCAAACATATATATATAATCAAGAACAATAACAACAGTATTATAGTTATTCAAACTTCCACATATTGGTATAAATGTTCCTATGTAGTAGATTTCATATCATCCAGGTCATTCCAAGGTACTGTACATAAATTCATATAGTCCAGTTATCACTTGAAAACAATTTCATGCAAATAGAAGTGTCTTATCTTGAGAGGGATACTTTTCTTGGTGTGGGACTGGAGCAAATGTTGAACCGCTGAAATCACTCCCAATCAATAGAAGGACGCCACCTCTCTCGGTCAGCCCGACGAAATTGCTAGCCGATTTTGTTTCACATTCTTAGCTTTCTCAGGGGCTATATTTATTTTCAACTCAATGCCTGTTCATTGGATGCACTTGGAGCAGACGCAACGGAAACGGTGACTGACACTGTAATGTGTTCACTGGCAAATTAGTTACTTCTGAAGCTAATATCAAAAAGAGAGAATGGTGTATCTATAATGATTATTGTCTTTGAACTGATGAAACAGGGTACTGAGTATGAATTGAGATCTCAAAAAGGTCAGTGAATGGCCCTCCTGTTTCCTTTCCTCTCTCCCGTTATTAAAGCACGAACTTCTACGTGAAATGGGATCCATCTGTGGCAACACTTTCTTTAAGGCTATTGGAATACTACTGGAATCATAGTCTACCCATAGCTGCCAAGACTCTAATCCCAATTCTTGATTACTTCCCTAGGCTGTTTTTATCTTTGGCCACAGTAACAATGTGTGATAACGATAACCTTGGGCAATGGTATTCTTAGGCATTTGTGCAGGCCAGCATCCAAATAACTATCTATGTATGTGCAACCAGCAGGTTCTTGTTGTTGTTCAACAGCCAGGCTCTATCCACATTCCCTGTTGCTTTGGAAACAGCCCCATACCAGCTTCAAAAACGATTTGTCTTCAAGAAACACGTTCCAAAGTTATCCAGGGTATGAGATGCTGTTCCTGGATGCTGACTCCATTTCTGTTTTCTGTTGGTAATAGATTTTCCTAGTAAACCTCTAGTTGCATGTTTTTATCTTTGGCTGCATTTTCCTAGAGGAAATAGTAAGTGTACAAGAGTGGGACCCACAAATACACTAGGGTTGCCAGGTCTCTGGGCTTGAAAGTGGGGGATGCAAAGGTCGTGGGGTGGAGACGCAATAGGAGGACTTACCATTTTACCTAATCAGCCCTGTGCACAACTCGTTGCTTTCGCGTCGTGCTGGGAATGATGTCATTTCTGGTGTGACACAGAAGTGTTCCAGAGCACGTGGGAGCGCACTGTGGGGTTCCTAGGCCCGTTCCCGCACTAGGTGAGAGGGGAAGGGGGTGGAGGCTAGAAGTGGCGTATTCCCTACCACACCGGGATGCTGGTAACCATAAAAGATACACAGGGGCAACAAAAACCATCCCCCCACACCACCCCCTGATTCTTTCCCTCTTGCTCTGAATGTGAAGTGTCTGACGTAGGTGCCTTGGTGGTGATGTTTTAGATTACCAAAATGATGGCCAAGATCTCATGAGGTAGTATCACAAGGTGTTGGTGCTTTTCTTTTTAATTTAATCCTCTTCTTTTTACTTTAAGGTTTTCCTGCAAATCTAGGTCTTCCAGAAATATCTTATCTGAGCCTTGGGTAGCTCCACTTGTAGATTTTTTAAAATATAGATTGGGGAAAGCATTCTTGGATATAGGATGGGGGACTTCACTTGGTTTTACATCTTTGAGTTCTGAGGTAACAACTGGATTTTCCTCAGGATTTGAAACTTGAATAAAATTTATATCAGTCCTACTTAGGAGGGTAATATGTCCATCTGTTTCTTGTGCTAGAACAGCATGTGGATTTTGAACTGTGTGTAGGCTGATAGTAAACTGGCTGTCTGCCACCTGGGAATTCCCCTTACTGAAAGGGAATCCTCTCCAAGCCGGATAAACCAGCTTTCTGAACATTTGTTCTTTGGGAACAGACCCAAGAATCAGGCCCATAATCTCCACAGCAGCCAGAGATTTCTGATTATGTTCCTAAAAGTTATGTTAAGAGCTAATAGAGATTAACAAAACAAGCAAGCAAAACATAACTCAAGCTTAAACCTCTGACCTCATGCCTTCTGGGCAGAATCTTCTCTGTGAATTCTTCAAAGATGGAAATGGGGGGCAACCAGAGTCAAGTGAACATGAGGCCTGCACGTGTCTTCTCTTCCCTGGCTGTTTTGACTCAGAAACTTTTAATTGTTCCTATCTGCACTTTCTTGGAAAGGAGCTCCACTTACTGATCTCTTGGTACCTCAGAATTGCAATTTGTCTATATATTGTTGCACACAGAAGGTATTGGGGACAGCAGTTGCAGGGAAGAATCCAGGGACTCGTCCTCTCTGGAAGCTCAAGGCAAATACTGAAGCGTGCTTCTTCCATCACTGAGGTAGCCTTATAGCTGTATATAGCATTACCAGATGAGGTAGCCTTACCAGATGAGGCTCACCTGTCTAGCCCAGGTGAGCCTCATCTCATCAGATCTCAGAAGCTAAGCGGGGTCGAGCTTGGTTAGTAATTGGATGGGAGACCTCCAAGGAAGACCAGGATTGCAGAGGCAGGCAATGGCAAACCACCTCTGTTAGTCTCTTGCCATGAAAACCCCACCAGAAGTTGCCACAAGTCAACTATGACTTGAGGGCACTGTCTACCACCATGAAATACCAATAGTCTATGGAAAGGTGAAGGGTGTTGGGTGATCTGTTGCTTGTGAGGAGTTATTTCTAGAAGTCTGCGAAACCAGGCACCAGGGTTACTGTGGCTTGGAGTTCTAAAGTTAAGAAATGGTGCCTAACTGTATTGCAGGCTGAGAACTTGAAATGTCAGGACGAGGGAGCTCAAAGCAAAATTTTTGCAGTATTGCTTGGAGCTGATGACCAGAGTGGCTACTTGCTCCATTTGGAAGCTAGCCTTCAGTACAGATGCCTTCCCAGTCTTCCATGTCAGGTTGCTACAGGTGTCCTTTTCTTATCCTGATTTTGCATTCTTCAGACTGCTCCCCTGCTGGAACTGAGAGGGGAGAGCAGCTGGCCAGAGACCAGGCTGTGCAGTCATCTTAATTAGCCATTAGTCACAGCACCAGGCAAACAAGCAGCTCATTGGGGGACAATACAGGATCCTGTGAGGATAATGCTGAGGGACAGCTTTAAAAATTAAGGTCATGTAAGGGGCATTATGCAGAGTGAAATTCTGAAGAATAACTGTGTAGTGAGTAGGAAGAGAGGGCAACAATGCTCCTGTGACAATTTAGAGATTAAGGGGCCTGTTTAGGTTTTTGCTTGCAGAAGATAAGTCAACCTGGCAAGAGTCTTGGGTGTTCAGCTTCCTCTTCCCTACCCTTCTTGTTCTTTAAAATATAGGGGGGGGGGGGTGCTCAGGGCATATCTTCAGGTGCTTGCCCCTCCTTTCACTGGCAATTTCACTTTGTCTTCAACACCTTGTGCTTAGTCCATCTCCAGGACTATTCCAGAAGGATTCACGCGCTCCCTGCATTTTTCTATTTTTGCAGCAAGACCACCATTTTATTCCAGCATAAAGTTCCATGCCCTACAGTAGTACCCTTCTTTTTATGCTATGAAAGGATCCCCTCACTATATAACCAGAATAAAATGTTAGTCTCAAAGATGCCACATTTTCCCAAGTGCCATGCGACTCACTGCAGATCTGACAGAGGCAGTGCTCCCATTCAGTTAATCCCACTTCTGTGGTATGTTTGTGTAAGTACTGGATTTTTTTCCATGTTTGCCCTCGGAACCACTTTTGATAGTTGATCATTCCATTCTCTTCTAACATGTAGCTAGAATCTGAGTTCAACTGGTATTGCTGATAACATGGATTGAAGCAATAGACCCTGTTGGAGGAAAAGGAATCCAATGAAAGCAGCATTTCCCAGAGTCTGTAAAGTTAAAGGAGGAGAGTAAGAAAAAAAGGAGGCGAAGGAGGGAGGCACACCAAACGGTTGACTCTGCTGTTTTTTCCCACTAGCTTGCAGAGACAGTAGCAGGTACCCCGAGAACTCCGTGCTTTTGTATGGGTTGCAGCAAAGCTGTGCCAGATGTTTCCCAGATGGCTTTTCCTTCCTGTCTGGCTCCGCTGTGTTTAGTGTGTGTGTGTTTTTTTTTAAAGAAAATAAAATAGACATGTTTGTTTTGGACTACAAACAAACAAAAACAATATGAAAGGGGGTGTCTCTTATAACCCCCTTCCCATGAGAGGTGGTTCAGGATGTAATCTGAACTCTATTCAGTATTGTACTGGCATGTTTCCCCTTTTTTCTTTTGTTAAGTGTTTTCTCTCTCTCACACACACACGCCATGTTTTCTTATTGTGTCACCAGACATTTGCTGTGATCTCCCAGCCATTGGTGAAATGCTGGCAGTGTGTGAATAGCCAGCTTTATTTGGTAGCTAGTCAGCTGATGCTTTAGTTGTTGTTTGCAAGCAAAATGCTTGTCTTAATGACAGGAAAGTGTGGGGGCAAGACCAGGTTATTGTAGGAATCTCTTTTGCCCCTTTCAGACATGCAATCCCAGGTGAGGGGGAGCTTACCACCTATGCAGATCAAGAGGACTGGCTACCTATAGTCTTTCTGATTTGCATGTATGCAGTTTACATAGACAGGCATTACATTCCTGATGGGGTCCTTGACGGTGGAAGCTGAGTTGTTATGTAGGATAATGGGCAGGTTCTGCCCTGACTGCAACATTGCCTTCAAGTGTAGCTGTGTATTTCTGTCCCCATAGGAATGTACAGTAACATTGATAGGAGAAAACAAAATGTGCACATGTGAACACAGGGGTTGCCATCCTCCTGGTGGGACCTGAAGTTCAGATACCAGAGATCAGTTCTTCTGGAGGAAATGCCGGATTCAGAGAGTGGGCTCTATGGCATCACGTTCCAATTGTGCTCCTGCCTCAAACTGTACTCTCCCCAGGCATTGCTCCCAAATCTCCAGGAATTTTCCAAGCCAGGAGCTGGCAACACTAGTGGACACTCTTGGGGTGGGGGTGGGGATAGGGGGGGGCTAAGCCTGTTTTCTGGTAGCCTAATGCTTTCAGAATCAAGCCTACTCCTATCGACATTGCCCCATCCTGCTTCTGCTCGTTGCATTACATAGTGATGGAATATTGAGGGACTGGATGGAAGACAGGGAATTAGCTAATGAGATCCAGGCCATCGTCACACGGGCATCTCTTCCGTTAAATTTACAGCATATAGCGTCCTACCTGTTATCGGCACAGTAACGTTTCTTTGGGTCACCTAACGGCTCTTCGCGCCACCAGCTGTCCACACCGAAGCACTCTGTTCTGTTCTCTCTAACCGCGCAGAAGCAGCTCCTCCCCCCCTTTTTTTATTATTCTGGCGTTTAATTCCGCTATAACGGAATAACAGCATATAAACATTCCGTTAGAGCAAAACATTACGACCCTTTTGTTTTTCCAACTTTGAAATTATATAAATAGCCTTTTGCCCGCAGAAAACTCCCTGTCTGACGTGATCCCCATCGCTGACGACTCTGCCATGGCGATTGAGTCATTTTTACTTCAGCAGAAAGTTTGCATTGTGTTATGTCGTTATGGCGTTATAAGGACATAATAAAATAAAAAAAAGGAGTCGCAGGAAGAAATGGATTCTGGGATTGAAGGGAGGGCATAGGATGTTGCGAGGCGAAATACATCGATGTGAGGCATTCACACTGAGGCACAAAATAGCGCAACTATCAAGCACAAAGCAGAAGAGAGAAAATCGCTACAGTGTTGGAATAAGGTGGGTGTTTGCCGGGAAATAGCACCATTTTAGCGCTAAATAAAAGCCCGTGTGACGACGGCCCCAGTGCGGTGTAGTGGTTAGAGCATCAGACTAGGATCTTGGAGACCCAGGTTTGAATCCTCACTCTATCATGAAAGCTTGCTGGGTGACCTTGTGTGTGTTACACATTCTCAGCCTTACCTACCTCACAGGGTTGTTGTGAGGATAAAATAGAGGAAAGAAGAATGATGTAAGCTGCTTTGGGTCCCCATTGTAGAGAAAGGTGTGTGTGTGGGGGGGTATAAATGATGTAAATAAATAAAATAATGTATGTACACAGTATATCACAATTTATCTGAAAAAATTCCATGCTCTATAATTCACATATATATACCAGACATCTATGTGGCATTTTACAGTAGCACTTTAAGACCCTTGCCCAAAGGAGCATAAAGTTTACACTTTGACAGGAAGATAAGGAGACTGAAGGAAGAGAGGAAAATTAGAATTATAGGCAGGAAAGAATGAACATGAGCAAATATGGTTACCATAAGCTTCAGCACAGTTGATTAATCAAGGGGGGCACTTCTAGTTGATTAAGGCAAATTCTAATAACCAAGGCTGATCTTCAAAGTTTTTTTCCCAAAGATTTATTTTGTGTCTTTGAAGCTGCCGTGTCTTTGTTGTACAGAACAAGAAAGAAATGATTAAAGAGGGTATTTGCCCCTTACTATTTACAAATAAAGCTGTCTGAAAAGGGCACCTCCAGTGAAGTTTCAGAAACAAGCAAATTTTATTTAAATCTTTAATTGATTAAAAGGCAAGTGATCAGTCAATTAAAAACCTTTAATATTTATACATTGATGGTGGAAAGTGCCAGCAAGTTGCAGGCAGCTTATGGCTATCCCCTGGGGTTTTCAGGGCAAGAGACATTCAGAGGTGGTTTGCCATTGCCTGTCTCCATGTAGCAACCATGGGCTTCCTTGGTGGTCTCCCATCCAAATACTAATTAGGGCCACCCATACTTAGCCTCCAAGATCTGATGAGATCGGGCCTTCCCGATCAGGCATTTATTCATTACCCCTAATTATTTACCTTGTGCTTGATTTCATGTAACTCTCATATCTTGAGGCTCACAGATTAGCTTCTCCCTTGAGGAAGCAGAAGTTAGGATGATGATACTGAACACTTCTGGAAATATAGACCAGTTCTTTTCAAATATGTTATTATCAGTAGTTGCTTCATTCTGTTAGATTGCACAGAAATTGCTTTTAAGCAGGGCTTTTTTTATGGGAAACGAGGTGGTGGAACTCAGTGGTGGAACTCAAGACCGCACAATGATGTCACTTTGAGTCAGCTGGAACAAGGGGGGAGTTTTTAAAAATTTAAATTACCCTTGTCGAAAATGGTCACATGGCCAGTGGCCCTGTCCCCTGATCTCCAGATAGAGGGGAGTTTAGATTGCCCTTGGCGTGGAGGGCAATCTAAACTCCCCTCTGTCTGGAGATCAGGGGGCGGGGCCACCAGCCATGTGACCATTTTTAAGAGGTGCTGGAACTCCGTTTCACCGCATTCCTGCTGGAAAAAAGCCCTGCTTTTAGGAATCACAATGTTCAACTAAGTTCAGGATGCATGAACAAGCATACCTAACCTGTGAATCACTATAGTATTAAAAACCCTGATGAAATGCTGATGTTGGAAAAGAACTCTAGTATTTGTCAGAGAGATACTCCAGAACTAATGTTTAGGTTTAGAGTATGTGTGCTTATGAGGAGCAGGAGCTCAGAAGGAGGAGGAAAATTTCTGCAGTTTTCCTAGCACCATTCACAAATAGACATTACACTGATTTGTGTCAGTCTAGGCTAATTCCACCATTTCCTGGTTGCCATTAACTGGATCGCTATGAATGCATGTGCAATAAAAACATTTTTTTTAAAATTCTGTTGGTGAATACACGTGCAAATGTTTTTTTGGAATGGGGAATATGTGCAGAATTTTTGAGCATGGTATGTGGATGCTTCTTTCTAACAAAATGCATCCATGGTGCTTATTTCTAGGATTATTCAATAGTTGCAGAATTTTATTTTGAAATTGTTATCTGGTCTAAAATTGCTTATACAATTAAACACATGTTTCAAGAGTGTGTTCTCCGTTCATGCTAATTGTTCCGAATCTGTTTTCATCTTATTAGACCTCACAAAAGAACACAAAACAGGTAGGCTAAAATGGTCTTTCTTGATGCTCAGAGCCTGCCTCCCCAACAGTTTCTGGGTTTTAGTTCTGATGTTGTGTTCAAGTTACTCTTTTGTGTTTCTTTCTTTTTTGCTGTTCTGTTTTTCTCAGTTTGGTATCAGAAAAGCTGAGAACACAGTGTCAAAATTTTCACATTTTATTTTGTGTCTTTCTAAACTCCTGTGAAAAGGGGAGTATTTGTTGTTGTTAAAGGGATTTTCATTAAAACTGATCTTACATTAAAAGTCTATTTTTTTAAAAAAAAAGGACTATTGTGCAAAGCACAAATTAAAGTTGTGTACTGTCTTGCCTTTTAAGATGTTAACATTTCTTCACTAAGCAGAATTTTTAAGAAGACATTGCATTTCTGCATATGAATGTGGCTTTCTTTTTTTTCACATGCGTGCACATGTGCACGGCACACTACAACTTTCCTTTTCCACAGCACACTTCGAAGTTTATAGATTCAAAACTATAGAGAAACCATCTATTTGCCATGATTTATTGCTGTGTGCCAATGCAGTTGTGGACATGTACAATATTTAACACAGTACTATGTATCACCTGATGTTTTCAGGACATCAAAACATTTTGATAAATGACTTAGTTAATGGTGCATAACAGTAGCCCCAGTGTTTCTGTTTGCACTGGTACTAAATAGCTTTCTTATGCACTTTGAACAAGAGAAGGAAAAATAATACGAAAAGTTTGGTGACTAAGGGTTGCATTTTTTAACCTCTTGAATATGATTGACAGTCCATTTATTTTGATTAAGATGCAGGTATAGGGTTGCCAGGTCCGTTGACTCCCTCAGCAGAAGACTGGGAACCTGGCACTTACCCTGCCTTGTCCTCAGTCTTTTCTTCACGTGCGCGCACAGCGCACATGCACTTCTAGCTTGCATGATGACGTCACTTCTGCAAAGTGACGTCATCACGCAGGTTAAAGGTGTCCGCTCGGGGCAAGGGGCAGCTCAATTCGGCCCGAAATGGGTGCATTGTGGGGTGCTGCGGGGCGCGATTTGGGCCGCTGTGGCTGCAGGAGTGTGCTGTGCCGCCCAGGGGCGCACTGTGTCACCAAGGGTGCCCTGGGGAGCGTGCCCCCCCACTGGCCAAGTAAGTGGGCCGGAGCAGGGGATCCCCCACCGCGGATGGGAGAATGGCACCCCTGTGCAGGTACAGCAATGAGGGGAAAATATGTAATGAAAAAACACATAGAACAAGAAATTAAATTCTTGAGGGGAACGCACAGTGTCCCTGCCATAGTAAGTGAATGTTAAAGTTTCTTGTTACAGTAATCCACACTGGGAAGTGCTCCCATTCCCTTTAAGAGCAAGGGAAAAATCACAAGTGTGTGGTTTCTCATATGGGGTTGCCAGCTCCATTTTGGGAAATTCCTGGAGATTTTGAGGATGGAGCCTAGAGAGGGAGGGGTTTGGAGAGGGGAGAGACCTCAGCTGCATATAATGTCATAGAATCTACTCCAAATCAGTCATTTTCTACAGGGGAACTGATCTCTGTGGCCTGGAGATCAGTCATAATTCCAGGAGAACTCCAGTTACCACTAAATCTCATGCCACACTGCTACCTTGATAAGGAAAAAAAATGCTTTTATCTGCCACTGCTACTCAGCTATTAAAGGGAAAGAATACAGCATGGAATTTTGCAAACTTAGGTGTGACCAGGCTCTCTCAAAGATCCAGGCCACTTTCAGCTTTTGAGGACCCAGTTGTAATAAAAACTACAAATGATGATACAAGATAAAAATGAGGCAGAGAGAGAGAGAGAGAGAGAGAGAGAGAGAGAGAGAGAGAATTTATCTTTAAGATGAGAGAATGTGCCAAATTTTGGTCCTGATAGTAGGGTTGCCAGCTCCAGGTTGGGAAATTCCTGGAGATGGCAGGGTTTGGGGAGGGGAGGGACTTCAGCAGGGTGTAATGCCATACAGTCCACCCTCCATTTTCTCCAAAGGAACTGTTCTCCATGGCCTGGAGATCAGTTGTAATTCTAGGAGATCTCCAGCCACTTGGCAACTTGGAAATTTGGGACTGTTCCTGAGGAGGGCAGAGGTTGGGTATGGGAGGATGCTCAGCAGGGAAGTGATTTCAGAGAGTCCAAAGCTGCCATTTCCTGTGAAGGACCAGGTCTTTGTAGGGTGAAGATAAGTTTTTAGGCCATAACGCCAGGCCCTGTCTTGAGGTTGATAATTTTATCTGAAAGGGGTGTAGGTTTTTTAAAAAGTTGTAGAACTTACCAAATTCCAAAAATTTATCAAGTGTCTAAATATGAGGCTGTCTCTGTTGCTTGAGGCTCAAGCCAAATGCCCCCTCCCCCATTTTGCCCTGGCTGAAGGAAAGAAAAGAAATTCAGTTGCGAAGGGAAAGTTAAGTAGGGCAAAGTTGCTGGGAATTGTTTCCAATGCACACTCTGCCCAAATTGGCTCCTGTTCTCCTTCTGCACATTCATTGCCCAATTTAAGTTGCTTGTTGTGATTCCAGCAGCAGGCTTGAAGCATGTTGGCAAATGGATGAGTCTCTAACAGGAATGTGCAGCTGCATCCAGACTGTGGGGCTGGTAGGGTTGCCAGATGGGGTCTAGAGTTATGCCGGAGCCCAGGGAGAGGAGGGGTAGCCGCAAAACCTTTTTTAAAAATTTGCATGCATGTACCCATCTAGTATGATGATGTCACTACCGGAAGTGGTGTCATCCAGTGACCATCCCCAATTCTGGGCTCCCCAGGCTCGCCAGCCACTCCTGGGCAGTGCCACACAGCTGCAGGAGGCCAGTTGAGCATCCAGGTGGGCAGGCCATTTCCCAGCCTGGCAGCAGCGCATAGCTGCAGGAGGCTAGCTGGGCACCCTGGCTGGCAGGGCAGCCACTCTTCGGTGGTGGCGCACTACCGCAGGAGGTCAGCTCGGCACCCAGGGTGGCAGGCCACTTCCCCGGCCCAGCTGCAGCACCATATAGCAGCAGGAGACTGGGCAGCTGGGCTGGCCAACAGAGAAGGGGGGGGCAGGTGTCTGGTATTTGAGGAACATTTTCCTTGGACAGTTCCCCAAAATACCGGATGGGCCAGGTGAAAACTGGACACCTGGCAACCATAGGGGCTGGTTGGAATCTCTCTGCCTTGCTGTTTTCTGATGTCATGTGGAGAAGTAGCAGCCTGGAAGACAGCAGTGAGGACAGACTCTATTGAAAATGCCTGTAATTCAGCCTAAATGAGCAATGCACACTCTTACTCTATCTTTTTTCTGAGGTTGGGGCACATTCACTCACATCTTATGTTGATTAATGCCTCATCATTTTATGGCTCTCAGCTAGGGTTGCCATCTCCAAGTTGGGAAATTACTGGAGGGTGAAACCTGGAGAAACCTGGAGAAAGTGGGGTTTGAGGAGGGGAAAGGAACTTGGCATGGCATAATTCCATATAGTCCAACCCCCAAAGTAGCCATTTTCTCCAGGTGAATTGATCTCTGTGGCCTGGAGACCAGTTGTAATTCCGGGAGATCTCCAGACACTATCTGGAGGCTGGCAACCCTACTTTCAGCTGTGCCAACTTGCTTATTCTGCATGCAATGGCTGGATTTCTGGATGGAGCCAATTTGCTGAACAAAGGGCATGGGGTGACCTATTGTGATGGAATGTCTACATCAAATGACCAACACTGATTTTACATAGCAGGTTTAAATATGATTAGTGATGGCTATTTTCCACTTGGAAGACATCAAGTGATAAATGTATATATGTGAACTTACCTTTAGAATGTAAGCAAGGGTAAAAGCAAACATAAAGAGGGCTCAGTGTGGACTCCTCCACCATAGTGCAAGCTTGACTTCTTCTTGGTTGTGCAACTGAAATGACAGACAGGCCCACCAACAAATTAAACACTGGTCCAACCGCAACCGGTTTGGCCTTACATCAGCTGCCTGCCTTGCTTATTTGTTTAAAGCGCCGTGTGCATGTTTTCAAAGGGATATCCATTTTTGAAGGGAATGTTCATTTCATGTGTTATTTAAGGATAAATGTACAAAACTTTGAAGTAGTTGCAAAAGTGCTCTGGGAATGGGAGGAAGGCAGCGTTGTGGTTACACAGGTACTAGCCAATCAGCACTACTCAGAGGTTGTTTCACACAGCAGACGTTTTCAGAAGTCAGTCTCGTAGGGAAAATACATGTTTGGATGAATCACAGTTGAGGACTGCTTCTACATTGGCTCCTCTACAATGTACTAGTTATGTCCACAATACAATGAACAGGTTACGCCTGTTTTTTGGAAAAGCTATCACTAAAAAATTCTCAATCACCTGGTTGCACAGATTTCTACATTCCTGATGCTAGTACCAGGAACTTTATGCTGTTTCATTTTCAGCTCTGTGCCAGGTCATCTTCTAGGTGCTTAAAATCTCCCCCCCCCCAATTCTGATACAAGATGTTCTGTCCAAAATGGGCATTAAGCATGCCAACCGTGACAGTATAAGTTTAAGAAATGTGTCAGCTGTTTTCCTTTCCCCACAAGACAGCCTCTCTTGCTTTATGGAGTTAAAGATTCTCCTTTCTCCCCCTATTCCTGCCCTCCCTTCTCTTAATTGCCTGTTAAATTATTTAAATATTTAGGACTAAAGGGCTTCAATTATCCATTAATTTACATTAGTAATTTATATATCAGACTGAATGGACACACTGTTAGTATAATGGGCCCCAGTGGACTGGCAGAAGCCACACAGCAGTGCATTTTCCTGGAATATGATCCATTTCTTTACACCTAGAAGTCTTTTTTTATTTTTTTAAATACACACTCATATGGACAGAAGGCTACTCAGCCACACTCCCATGTGTACCACCAACATGTCCATTGAAAAGCGCATAAATGTGTGCTCTGTCACATGCCTCGGTCATTGGCTCTACGTCTTCTTCCCTAAATGCATACAGAGGTATAAATATAGGTGTGCTTGTATACTTTTCTTGTTATACTGCATGGCAAGCCCACTTCTTCAGGCAGTTTTGCCTATCTCTCCCCCTCCCAACAGCTTGTTCTTTCTTGACTGGTATAATTTGTGCAGATTCTGTCCTGTGAAACGGCACGCTGCAGGCCTTGAGATCGTTCCCTTGGCAGCAGAGCAGCAAAGAGGCAAATATTTATTGCCTCTTCAATATTAAAAAAGGAGTTTAAATCATAGTGAGGGCGGAGGCTTTGGGGAGGTTTTGCGGTACTTCTTCAAGTGGTCTGCTGTGTTTCACTGATAACTTTGCCCTCTTCTTTCTCCTTTTCTCATTGCCTGCTGTTGCCTGAAATATGAGCCCTGTGCCCACCAGCTATTTCACTGGTTTTGAGACCCTGGGGGCAGTTCATAGCCTGTAAGCTTTTCCCCAGCTCTGTGGAGAAACTTTCCTCTTTTCACGGCTGAAATGCTTCATTGCAGTCTCTTTTTCTGTGCTCCATCTTTGAAATGAGTGGAGGTTGGGGGGGGGGGATACAGATTTCATTCAGGATGGCTTGTTTCAAATAGGAGGTGTCATCTGAGTCTTTAATAGTTGTAGGGAGAAAGGGAGTTTCACCCTGTGGAGCTTCTGAGGTTCCTCCTTCTGCACAGCAATTAAAGGCAAAGAGGCCCTGTCTGGCTGCAAGATTTGATTTGCAATGAACCAGAGGAAAGTGAGAGGGACAGCAGGATCATAGGTGACACTGTCTGGCTTTAAGGTCCATGTGAGAAGAGGCCTAGGAGTGTTGCACAAATATCAAAGCTTTCTGGCATGTTGCACAAATATCAAAGCTTTCTGGCATGTATCCAACCACACAGTCCCTCTGGGAGAATGGCATTTCTATTTGTGGAAGGGGAGGTGGCAATTTCCTTCTCCTGCTGCAGACCCCCAGTCTGCCCCCTATGATGTTCCTGAGGGACCACTGACTCCCCCAAGGACAAAGTTTCAGGGTTCTTAATGGGCAGCAAGAAGAGAGGCAAGTAGGCAAGTCCCATTCAGCAAAGTTTGCACGTGGTTAGATTCATGCCACTGAATTAGTGTGGCATGACTCAGGAAATCTGAGAGATTAGGATTAGAGATGGGCACAAACCAGGAAAAAAAGAACCATGCAGTTCGTGGTTTGTCACATTTCACGAACTATGAACCACAAACTTTCACAAACCTGCTTCGGTTTGTGAACTGGTTCGTGAAAACATCACATCCAGGTCAGCAAATCATCACTTCTGGGTCAGCAGAAGGCCACTTCCTTGCCAAGGGAGAGAATTGGTTTCTAAAAAACAGTGCAGGAGAAAGAATTAATGTTTTCTTTCATAGCGTCAAAGTCTCAGTCTGAGACCTTACCCTAGCATGGTTGCTTTTAACCTGTGGGCGATCCTAATCACGAATCTCCCAGATTGGACCTTTGTTTAAAATGAGGTGTCCCTTTATTGGTTTCTGGAGGCTTACTCGAGAATGATGCCCTTTTTGCAGTTTGGTAACACAAATCTAAATTCTCAGTGGTTTTATGCCTTCTTCTGTAAAGTGATAATCAAGACGTGACCAAAGGAAGCACACCCAGAAAATCCTTATACAAATTAGGGAATTATTCATTGCCCCCGGCCGCCAGGCCCTCAGTCATCAAGCACATGCTCTTGTTGAACTGATAGGAATAGGAGAGGTCTGTGAAAGGCTCATGCTCAGCCCATTCAGAGTATTTTATAGCAGGGGGGAATCTAGGCAAGTGGTGCCCCTACTCGGTTCAAAGCCACTGCCTGCTTTCTAGGGCACCTGTACTTTTCTGAGCAGTTAGGAAAATTCATCCTGGGCATTGTCCTCTTAGCCTGGGTGACATCTTCTGTTCCTGCCATTGTAACGCAGCAGCTGTAATTTAGTGGCCGCCTGCCTGCTTTTGACACTACCTTTCTTGAAATCCTTCTAATTGCCTGTTGCAGAGAGAACTGCTCTGTCACTGACAGTTCGGCTCTTTCCAGAGGGCCTTTTGGGATTCCACATAATGGCAGAGGAAGAACGGAAGAAGAGAGAGAGAGAGAGAATGAGGCTAGTCATATGGAAAGAGGTCAGCCTTTCAAGGTAGTTTCTAAATATCGCTACTTAGAATAAAGGCCTGAATCTAAAACCAACCCAGTTTCCAACTCAGCTAAATAAGACTGATTCCCCTATACTGTATCCAAGGCTGTTATGAAGGTAAACTTCTACTGGCTGTTAGTGGAAGCAAAGAGGTCCCTGCCTTTCACACCTGTATGCTAAACTGTTCCAGTCAGGAATGAGAAATGGCTGTGGTGTTCTCTTCTAATATGCTCCGCTCCCAGGCTGGATGGCATAGGCATACCTATTGCTTGATTTCTCATTGCTTGATTACTCATCAGCTGAATGTTTTATTTATTTAAAACTTTTCTATTGTTGACTAATAAGTTTGTGAGGCAGTGACAAACTGAAGCTAAAAACGCCATTAGATAATAAACAATCTTTAAAACCAGCAGAATAACAACAGCAGCATAAAATGAACAAGGTGCATGTCACCATCACCATTAAGTGGTGAAAAGGTAAGAGTGAAGCAGCTCATAGAGACCTCTCCCTTCTTGAAACCACCACCGTGTCTTACCAAGAAAATGTACCTACAGAATCTTAGATTTGTCATCACTCTCTTGGCCTTTTCTCTGATGGACCCATTTACTCCCAAGCGTGTCCTGACATTATCCATTATTGTCAGCCTCACCCTCACTCTTTGCCGTACGAGTATGATCACCCGCTCTGAAGCAAACTTCACAGCAAACAGTGAGTCAAATGAATAGCCCTTGTCGAATGTTATCTAATCTTGGCTGCGAGCTTGATCTCTGTCTCCACTTTGTACATCTCCAGCAGTAGTGCCCTTTCAATGTCTGAAAGAGAAAATGTACACATGAGTCTCACACAGATGCAACCTCAAAACTGTGGTGTCTCCTTAGGCATGTGATAGGACTCTTGGCAGTCCCAGGCAACTTGTTTCTACACTAACAACAAGGCAACCAATTATTATGCGTTTTTTTTGCATATTTTCTTTTGCGCACATAATACTATTTTCTCAGACAGGGGCCTAGTCTATATAGGTGAAATACTGGGGTGATACAGAGAACTACCCCACCACATAACGGGAATGACTTTTTAAAAATGTGCATTAAATATAATTTCAGATAGAATAGTAGGACTGCAAGCAAAAGATGGGCTGGGAGCTTGCTTTCATGCGTGCTAGTTTTATATTTGCAGGGATTGTTTTTTTATTTGGGGGAGCATGAGGGAGACCAGGTCTCCTGTTCATCTGTTCCCAGCCTTCCCATGCAGAAGGAGATGGTGAGAAATTGATATTGGGGTGACGTCGGTGGTTTTACAATGGAGTTTAGATGGAACTGAAGAGCAATGCACTGTCTCTGCTTCCAGGTTCGCCCCACCCTTTAAAACTCCCACCAGTTGCCAGTGCTTGGATGACAACCGTTGGGAGCATCCAAAATTGGTCCACCCAACCACCTCATCTACCGCATGACTTCCCTTTATTGGGTATCCTGTACAACACTATGTACATGATAGAACAAGAGAGACAAAGAGCACAACCTCTGGGTGTGTGATTTATGAATGTGTTTTTGCTGCTGTAAACAGTTTAGATGATGCAGACAGAACGCCCATTGAGTGGCCTTTGATAGAAGCTTTGTGTGTCTGATATATATCCGTAACCCGTGGCTTGGATCACTCCGTCACGCTGTTGGCCCTGTTTTCAGCCTCTGCAGTAATAGTTCCCCCCTCTATAAACCTCAGCTGCAGCCAATCGGCATTTATGCTCCCAATAAAACCCAGCATTCTGGATCAGGAGCTATCAATACGATGTCATGCAGCCGCAGTCAGATTAGAGCATTAGCAGAGGAAATGGGGCCTTGTGTACTTCTTGAGATGCTGCTAAAATCGGATGAGGTTTCTGTGGTGCCCTTTATGTTTGGTCTCAGAAGAGATCAGCAGAATTGCTGGCTGTAAAGTATGGAGCGACAAGGGAGGCAGAAATCAGCCGTTGTGGATTTAGCAGAAGCTGACCACAACTGTTAAATGGCTGCTGTAGAGACAGGGTATCCTGCCTTGTGTCCAGGGCTTGAACTGGATGCTTCTGAGGCCTGGTTCAGCCGCTATAAAATCCACCATGCTGAGGATTTCCAGGTTCTAACTCTAACACCATGGGAAAATGAGCAAGACCTTACCTCTTCCTCCGTGCAGCCACATCCACTGGGATGCTCGGAATAGATTTCTTTACAGCATTTGAACTGGGCCACACATGCAATCTGTTCCACGGATCTAGCACAGAATCAGGCACCCAGAAAGTAGCCACTTTGTCCTGTTGACTTCTGGGAAAACATGTCACCTGGCTGGAAATTTAACTCACTTCTCTTGTCACTCTAACCACATAATGTCCCCTTTAAATTTCTACACTGGCATCTCCCTCCCCTGCTCCACCCTGCAGCATCCAGCATCAGCTCCTTGTCCTTATCTTCAAAACTCTCCATGGCCTTGTGCCTTACTGTTGCTCTCCTCTCCTGCCCCTCCCAATTCACTCCTGCCTGCCCCTTTGCTCTTCCAGATCTGCCATCTTCAACTGCTCTCCTCCCTTGCTGCCCCTTATGCCTGGAACTGCCTCTCAGGACATTTGCCTGATGCCACCTCTCTCGCCTCCTTCCACTCTGAGCCTAAAACCCACTCTTTCCATTAAGATTTTGGCAAGCCCCCCCCCCAATCCCCTACTGAAACAAAGCTTAAGAATGTGTGACTGAGCATGAGCCCACATGGAGTGGTTACAGTGTCATGCCAGGGAGACCCCGGTTCACAGTCCCACTCTGCCTGGGATCCTCGCTGGCTGACAGTGGGCCAGTCACACACTCTTGGGGTTGTTGTGTGGATAACATGGAGGAGGGGACCATGTTGTAAGCCACTTAGGGTTCCCACTGGGGAAGTTTAAATGAAGTAAATAAATATTTGTTCCAAGTTGAGGTTGGCCTTTACCTTTCTTTTTGATTTCTCCCTTGTCTCGTATTTCAGACTGTATACTCCTTGGGGCAGGGACTGTGTCATCTTGTCCTCTGTAAAAAACATTCTCGTGGATGATTCTATATAAAGACTTGCATAAGCATAAACTGCAGCCTTTGTGAACCAAATCTGAATTGTGTGTTTCCCGTATCTAACAGTACCAGGGAAAATGTTTCTACTCTCTCTGCTATGGGCGAGAGTTAGATGATTCCGTGACACCACTTCAGCTATGTCTCCTGCTTCTGCTTTATGATTGCAAGATGAAGTCCCAGCTTGACATTCTATACTCTTTCTCACGGACCCTATTTCATGAACTGTCAGTCACCCAATATTTCACTGCTACAAAGACTCATGTCTCTGTGGAGCCACGTTTAGCTCTGCAAATCTCCTTTTATTAGATCTTAATGGCTAATGGCCACTGGAAAATGATAAGTATTGCTGGCTTTTCATTACTGTCATGCTCACAGGCACAGACTGCCAACTGAGTGAGCAGAAAGGTCCAAATTAGGTTTTCTTTAGAGAGGGGTTACACAGAGAGACACATATTCCCATGGGCACAGAAATTTAATTCAGGGCAAGGCTGAGAAAGTTAGGTATGCTTAAAGACTGCTTCACACAGCATGTATTTTAGGAGTACTTATTAGAAGTGTGGATGCAATTAACACAAATGTTTGCAAATGCGTATTGTACAGGTACACTCATCAGGGAGCCAGGTTTCACAGTAGCTCCCTGTTGAGTGTATACTTGGTTGTGAGCCGAGATTTTCTTCCGTATGATGTATGAATGACCTTGTCTGTCACTAATATCTTATAGAACTTCAACACACAACCATTGTGGATTACAGTGTCACCTTGACACATCTAACTTCCATTGGATTATGCCCTAAGTCTCTTAGCCGGTGGTGGTCAGACCCATTCCAAGCGTCTAACAATATCTAGGTTATGTCTCTCCAGATCCTTAACTGTAAAATTGATCATGGGAGACCTCTCACTACCACTGGGTTTATTTCCACTTTTGGACTTGGAAAAACTTCTAACAGTGAACTTGACTGTAGAGGAGTGAGAGAAAATCAGAGACCTGAGTTTTTGACACATTTTAAAGTCCTTAGTATTGATTGACAAATGGTTGAATGACTTCAAATTCTATATTTAAAGAGTAAATCATAGACCTCGTTTTCCTAAAGAGCAGATGGGGGAGGTAAATCTGTTTCTAGGCTTTATTTATTTATTTATTTATTTATTTATTTATTTATTTATTTATTTATTTATTTATTTATTTATTTATTTATTTATTTGACCCACTATCCCTGCAAGCAGGCTCAGGGCAAGGTACAACATTGATTAAAATGCTCCACTTGTTTTTGACTCTGTTACGGTTATGCCAATAAAGGTTCTGTCTTGTCTTGTCTTGGATTAAAATACAACATAAAAACAATAATCACAGCATAAAAACAGCAATCAATAAAACCATTCCAAGACGGGGCAGTCTTGCTCTCCTGCCTATCAGCATACAAAAAGGGGAGGTAGTAGCGGACAGATAGAATACTGTACTGTATTATTTCAAGTTGTTACAGGTGAAAGTTGCTATGAATATTACAAACAAACAAGATTCCTTGTATCATGGAGAAGGGAGGACCTTCCTTCTTGAAAAGCGAGTTTTCTATGGAGGGTTGTACAGAGGAGAGCTAGACCCTTTGAGTCTCCATCTGAAGTGGTAGATAGAGGCCGGCTTCCTCGTCTGCAGGTTCTGTGTACTAGGACTTAGAATGGGGGGTCTTGAAACTTGGCGTTGTTTTTGAGGCAATAATGTTCTTGTTTATCCTCTGAATTCATTTAATAATTTTCCCTAGCCACGTCTTGGTACTTCTGTGCTAAACGGCAGTAATAATTATTGTCTTGGAAATCAGTAGAACATTAACTTGGGGGAGGGATCTGTCCTAAGCTTACTGCCATCAGTTTCTTTGAACCCAAGTTCTGTCAGGAGAGAGGGAGAAAAATGTCTCTCTATCCACTCTTCCTTTATTGTCTGTTTATAAAACTCTATAATGCTCCTTCCCTATTAGTCAGTAAATGAAAACTGCATTCTCTTGCAAGTTGACACATTTGCCGTGAGTGGGAATCACCACTGGCTCAGATCTCATGGTAAATCACCATGGAAGGAGATTTCTTTCAGTGGAGCAGGGCTCCTTCATCCATGTAGGTGCAGCCCTAAATTGCCACACACACATGGGCTATTCTTGGGAGACTGGGGCTCCCAGGGAGCAGCAAGAAGTGAGAATCAAAAAATCATCCCCTTTCCATTTGCAGAAAAGGAATCCATCCCAACATTTTGAAACGAGAGGCACCGGCTGGCATGGCTTTCAGTGGCTCTTCACGTCTTCAGTTGCACCATTTTTCCCCCCTGGGTGACTTGTTTGTTTTGGATAAAGTTTTTCATAATGCCTTTTGCCATGTATCTGCCCAAATGCATTGTGGGAGAGCTGGTGCCTCTACAGTACGTGCTTCACATCCTGCCTCTCCTTCCTCAGTCTCTGAATTATTATTAAGTACTGATGGGAAGGACGCTCTGTGTGCCAGGAGGGGGGCAAGAACTCTAAGTGGGGCTTATGTGTCAAAATGTGTCTGTCATCAGACTCTTCTTTCCTCCTCCTCATTCTGGGATGCGGATCATATTTAATTTTTTAACTCATGCAAACAAGCTGGGTAGGCAGACAGCTAACGGGAAGCATCCGAGTCGACAGCATTGAGTCAGTCCCATGGACAGATGCAAGCAGATGGTTCAGCAGTGCTTGGGGATGCCAACAGGAAGTTGAGTTTACCCATATCCTTTCCAGACCTTGTAATTTATCATGTGTATCCTCAACAGTCAATGAATGTGTTACTCTTATCACCGGCTGAAGATGAAGAGAAGTAGCTGTTCTGACTCTTTCAATAACCCAGTGGGAATGACGTTGAAATAGAATCCATTTATGAGATCCAAAATGGGGTGGTGGCTTCAGTGGCAAGCTGGGGATGAGAGAGAGACCCTGTTTCAGATTCTTGCTGGATCTGAATTTTTCTGGCTGAAGTTGGGCCAGTCAGTCACTTACTTTCAGCCTAACCTACCTCAAAAGTAAAATGGGAAACAAGAGAACGAAGTGCACCACTCTGAGCTCCTGGGAGGAAGGGTGGATTTTCTACCATCATCAACCATGGGGCAGGGGGGAGAGACCTGAGGGAACACAACTTGCCACGTTCAGTGGTGCCCCCTCCAGATTTTGGTTCTTGCGTAATACTATATGGCAGTGCCCTGGCAGTACCATGTTTGCAGAATGCACCACAAATCACAGCCAACTCCACATACCATATTGTGCCACATTTTTTCCTCTGATAGGTTTGATTCTGCCCAGTAAGCAAATCAGCTGAAGATCATGGATTTCCAAACTCAAATTAGAAACCTAGAGGCCACTGTTAGCATTTCTGTCTTTAAGCTGATTCTCATGCTCAGTACCCAAACCCTGCCCTTGACCTCAGACCGATCTCACATTGGTGGTGGGGCAGGTCAGTAGGTGTGGACACCAGCACCTCCTGCTAACGAACTATTTTTATTGTTTGCTTTTGAGCCACATTGCTGCAGGAATTTTTCTGATGCAACTTCATTTTACACTATCGCCCTACAGCCATAGGTCCTTGGATGATACATTGTTGGTCTACTGGAAAGGAATTTACACCTACATCTGTTTCTATGTCCCCTGACATAGTGATGTTGCAGTTGCTACAACAGAGAACATATATTGAGAAAAGGAAGTAATTGCTACTCTCTTGGCTGGCTAATATATTGGAAATGGTGAACCATTTAAAATTGACCAGCAAGCTACCTCCCCTCTCAGTTTTTGCTACATGAACTATTTCGATTCCACAAGGAAGTGATTTTCTGGAGCTGTAGTACTTACATTGGCCCTTATTGCTTAGTTCAAAGGGCTGACTCCCTCATTAACAGAACAAGAGATGGACACCAGTTTTTATTTACTTTATTCTCACAACTATAGCCCTGTGAGGTAGTTTAGGCTGAGAGCGCGACAGGCCCAAGGTCATCCAGTGAGCTTCATAGTGGCCGAGCAGACGTTTGAACCTGCCCCTCCCAGAGTCTAGTCGAGCACTGTAGCCGCTGCTTTGGCTCAATACATTTATGTGTCCCCTATAATTCTCGTCCTCTTTTTTGATCATTGTGCGTACTCAAGCTTTCTGGCTGCTGTTTGTTTTAAAATCTGAGAATGGCTTTCACATGATAAATGTTAAGTACCTTGCGGAGGTTTGTTTTCCAGCCATGTGAAGCAGCACATGCAGTCTAACAATAAAATCATATCAGACATGATCCACCCTTTATACCTGCTCCAAGGAATGGCCACATGCACAGGTACTACAGATTCCAGTAACGCATGAAGAAGAATGTGGGTGGACGCTCCTACTGTACTAATCTGCCTCTATGTATTTCCCCCTTGCTTTCTCACTTTCGAACAAATGCTTCTTTCCAGCTTTATCTCCTTCATCTTCAGCCTCTTTGTGATTTTTAACAGTGAATATCTGAAATGGAAAATAGCACCTTTTATAAAATCCCTTGGACCAGCCTTGCAGGGTTCTGGTAGCACAGAATGGTCCCTTCTGGGAGATGGTGCTACTGATGCAATGTGAAGTAATGTAGGGCAAAACTCCTTCCCTTTTTGCAAGGAATCTGTGCTGCAGCGTAAAAGTTGCAGGCGCAGGTGTCAGCCAATGGGGCCATTTGCATCAGGCGGCATTGCTGTGTTTTATGTTTGTGTTGCTTCCTCTATGGGAGGTAAGATTTCAATGTGTTTTTGCATCCTCTCCTAATCTTATGGGTTTCCAAATGTGGTGGTTGTTCCTGTGGGCTAGAATGCTTGTTGATGTTCATAGCATCTGGGGAAAATATAAGGCTGCTTGTTTATTAGGACTTGCCCTGGAAGGATGCTGCTCTGCCTTTGAAACGGCGCAAGTGTCCCATTTTGAAAGACTGGCTCCAGGATTTTATTTTTGGGGCAAGGGGGCTTTGTACAAGACTGGTCTCCTTTATCCATTGAGAGATGGCAGTGGGAGGGGGGCGGGGGAGGCAGGAGAGTGCAAACCAACAGACTGTCTTATTGCATCCTTCCAGAATGAACTCGATCCTTTCCCACTTCATATTTTCCTGATCCCATTTGGGATGCAAGAACTCCCTTCTCAGCTCCCAGCTTTGCAAAGAATTGTTGGAGGAAGGCTGTGCTCACATTGTGCCGGGCAGGGAGTCAGGGTAGCATGAGATGTATGCCACATCCAGTCTTCTGGGGAGCCCCATGAAAATTCAAAGCAGCAATGCAGCCTGCCTGATGGGCTCTTCTCGGGCTTCTGGGCCTGGGCATCCACCTCCCTCAAGCAGTGATAATTACAGTAATATTATGTTAGAGACAGTGAAGCTGCTACTTCATTTAAGCAATAGAAAGTGCAGGAACCTTTGGGGTGATGGGGGAGGAGGCTGATGAGTTGAGGGCATCAGAGCCATGTGGGCATGCCGTCTTCTTCACCCTCTGCAATGATATGGTAAAAGCCGAGGCCTGCATTTCCTGTTCCCAGACATTCTCTGGAGTGCCATTCCAGATAAGTGTCACAGCCTGCAAAGTTGTTTGAAGCCAGCAGGCACGGTGCTCTGAAAAGCATCATTACCTCCAGCGCACCTTTAGGAAGTCAAAGCAGCTCCTGCCATTTTATGTCTAGAGTGCTGTGTGAATGAACTCTATTACTGCCTGAATAAAAGAAGGGGCGGTGTCCTCACATGACTCTGATGCCAGCTTGAACTGGTGCTTGTGTGTAGTGTGCATGGAGGCTGCTGGGTGCTCTAGTTCCAAGACCTGGCATGATGCCTATGGACTTGAACAATGGAAATGGCAGTACAGCTTCACGGTTCTGTTCCATTTCCTTTTCCTTTCCCTTGCCTTTCCGTTTCTCTTTTCTTGCAAACCTTAATTTGGGCTCTTTGCTCAATGAGATTTTTTTTTTTAAAGGAGATAAAGTTAGTAGTATGACATGTGGACTTGGGGCTTTCAGTTAATGTCTTTTTAGGAAAAATGCTAAATGGAATCCAAAGGTTTTTGGCAATCAGATGGGAAATCCATGAATGGATCCCTGTGTGTGTGTGTGTGTTTGCTTTTCTCCACCTTCATGCAACCACTGTGGGCTCTGGGTTTGGTCACAGTTGTGATGCTGAAAAGGGGTGTTTAACGCTTACTCTGATGTTTTCCTGAACTAAATCCCTCAAGCTAGATCAAGATAGATAGCTGTGTTAGTAGAAAAGAGCAAGAGTCCAGTAGCACCTATAAGACTAACAAAATTTGTGGTAGGGTGTGAGCTTTTGTGAGTCACGGCTTTGTTTAGTCTTTTACGTGCTACTGGACTCTTGCTCTTTTCTAAATCCCTAAAGCTGCAGTTAGTTCCATGGAGGAAGAATAGTTATCTTATGGTGAGCTTGAAAACATATAGGCAGGCTTAAAGCGTGGAACCTCTGTGAAGCTGTGTATCCTTCATCTGAGTTTCCAGATATAACTTTCTACCCGTGTTGCCCTTCACTTAAGAAGCTTCCTTCATGGAACAGACTTCCATTTATGAAATTGCATGCATCCAGCATGTAAGTCATCACTTTCCACCATTCCTGTGAGTGTGTGTGTGTGTGTGTTGCATAAGTAAGCACAGAACAGAGACTTCAAATCACAGGTATTTATACCCCACTTTCCTCTCCAGTGGGGACCCAAAGCAGCTTACATTCTTCTCCTTTCTTCCATTTTAACCTCACTGCAACAGTCCTATTAGGTAAGTTAGGATGAGTGTAATGACTGGCTCAAAGTTTCCATGGCAGGGCGGGGATTTGAACCTGGGTTTTCCAGAACCTAGTCCAACACTCTAACCACATCCACGATACCGTACTGATATGTAGAATTTCCACTGCTCCAATTATACTGGATACAACCCATAGAAAAATACAGAGCAAGTGAGGTGATGCTTTTGTTTGGCTGGCTAATGTTCAAAATAGACCCGTGAGTCTCTTTTCCTTTTCTCCCTCTCTGCTGCAGAATGGAAATGAGTCTGCCTTGTTTCTGGCACTTTCACTTTCTCTGCAGTTCTTATCCCATAATATTGGTTGCCTTTGCACTGCAAGACAGGGAAACAGAGAGTATATTCCCAGGTGGCGGAAACTGTAAAATATGGATTGCTTGCCCAATGTGAGATGCAGAGAGCATTATCTGTATGGTAGAAAACTTAAAGAGCAGAACAGGACAGGGAACCCGGCAGGTGAGTTAATTTCCACCTTTGTATGGAAATGCTGAGAAGGTGCGCCTCTGGGCTCAGTTGAGAGTGGTGCCTGACTTTAATTCGCAATAAATGCCCCCCTGTGCTTTAATCCAGCTCTTCCTTTCTGAACAATATTGCAGTACCTGTTTAATTGCTTCTCCTTTTCTTTTGAGGACTTTGGGGCAAAGAATAGGTTGTTTGATCCTGTGTTGGTTAAATCTTTGCTATCCAGCCCCATGGAAGTACCAGTTTCCAGAACTGTATGTTTTGAGGTGAGGGTTAAAAGTACTAACAGAGCAATCCTAAGCAAAGTTACTCCTAAGCAGAGTAACTCTGCTTAGGATTGCACTGTTAGTTTGCAGATTGGACCCTTGAAGTCTCTCTGATTTCAGTGGGAGAGTTCTGCAAATGAACTCCAGCTGTTTAATTTTGAATATGTCTGATTCTGTCTTGGTATTACATGCTCCCTTTGAGCAAGATGGTTCATGCATGTTCCTCACTGGAACATGAAGGGATGTCTTGCAGGGACGAATGAGCCAAGAATAGAACTTTCATATTAATTTAGATCCTGTTGTCCACCCGACACACCATGCTGGCTTGGGAAAGTGTTGAGTTGTGGATCCCTCCAATGTAGTCCTGTAAGTACCTGCCTGATATTGAGACCACTGGCCTTTCAAGGTCAGCGTGTATCATCCATTGTCTCCAGGGTCTCAGGCACATGTTTTTCAGATAACACAGAGTCAGATCTGATTCTTTTAACTGAAGGGGCCGGGGACTGGACTTGGGACCTTCTGCACGCAAACCAGATGCTTTGCCACTGAACTAAAGCTCATGGCTTCTTGCATCACTGAATGGTACAGGAAGGGGTCGCAGCACAGAAGCTGCCATGTCACTCTGGTATCCTCACAAAAGGCCATCAAAAACAGATACAGTCCTGACATTCAGCAGCCAGGTTCATTGGGCTTTTCCACACTCTTGATTTATTTCTGTTTTACTTAGCAGTTAATCCTCAAGCATTGGAATCGGTTTGATTATGGTTCTTCTGTACATCTGCCCTCTCTGCGCAGACGTAGAGTCAGTTTTGTTCTGCTCATGCCTTAAATAATAAGGATTTTCAAGTGAGGGTGCATCGTCGGTGACATTACATCACCCCCCTTCTTAATTTTTTTGTACATGCTTATATCGCTATATCGATATAAGGGCTGAATTTTTTAAAAGACTGAAAATGAAGACATGGGGAAGACTTTGCATAAGGAAGCCTAAAAGGGGAGCAACGTTGCCATGCATACCTAATCCCCTTGCCTCCCCGCCCCCCCATGGTGCAAACCAGAGACCCCCGTCCAGGCTGACTCAGAGCCAGGAGGCGGAGGCTGTCACCAGTGGGGCAAACTGATCTCTCTTGGGATGGGGCCTGGAGCAGCAGGGGCTAAGTGCTTTTCAAACGGCACTGCTTTTCTGGCACCAGAAGTGACCACTCCTGTCTCCAGGCCAGCAGCCTTTTCCAGTTTTTAAAAAGTCATTTTCATATTGATATATCAACCGACTCTTGTAATAAAAAGTGCAGCAGATTCTCTGAATTCTCAAGCTTTCATTTTTTTTTAAAAAAAGTAGGTCCTTAGCCCCTTCCCTTATGGATATGTAATGAGAAAGGCATATCTCTGCAATGAAAGGGGCCAGAGAGACTTTTTTTAAAAAAAGAAAGCTGAGCATTCAAAGAATCTGCTGCATCTATTATTACGGCAGTAGGTCAATATATTGATATGAAAATGATGATTTAAAAAGATAGAAAACAAAACCAGGAGAGGGGAAGGAAGGCAGAGGAGCAGAGCGGTTCAATGCTGAGGAAGTCCACTCATCAAAATGTGGGTTGGAGGTGGGTGAGTGCGGGCAGATGAAATAAAACCTTATGCACTAGGAAAAAATCGACTCAAAACCAGCTTCCAGAAAAGGTTTGGGTAAAAGTGTTCTTAAAAGAACCAGAAAAAATGGGGGGGGGGGGGGCTGAGAAGAAAGCTAAAGGTAAAAAAAAGCATGCAAAAGTTAGGGAATAAATCCAAGCAGTATGAGGACAGAACTAACAGGAAAAAAATGTGCGGAACCCCCCGCTGGTTGGTGACAGCACTTCCAGGTACACTGCTTGGTCGCTACAACATCAAGTGACGGTATGTTTGTGTGGGTGGACCATCCCAGAGACTTCACAGATTCAGCTTCTGTCAGTTACACCCTTCTAAACCCATTTATTTCAATGGACCTAGAAAGGTGTAGCGGTTTGTACTGAAGGTCTCCTACCATTATCTTGAATGCAAGGATTTCTTTTTCTTTTACAGAGTTGATTCACGCATTCAGCTCCCACTCAAGTGTTACAACAGTCAAGTCCTCCAATGCTTTGACCTATGTGGATGGGTAGACCACAGCCCAAGCATGTTGAAATCAAAGGTGGAAAACTTCAGGTGGTCCCAAGGATAAAATGAAGAAGGGGCAAATGTTGTAAGCCCACTTTGAGTTCCCATTGGGCAGAAAAGTAGGGTATAAATGTAATAAATTAACACAGTGAATACCAAGCCATAGTTTCAAGCTGCCAATAATTTCTACTGTCTGACAGCGTTTCATAAATGAATAGCCTTTGCAGTCGCCGGGCTCCTGTGCTGCCCCTGTACTGGAAGGCAGCTCTTTCCCCCACTTCTAGGAAAGCTCTGCTGCAGCTTCCACATGGAGGTGCTGCTTCCCTGGTGCCAGGTGCCAACAGGCTGTGTTTCTGCACAAGCCAAACTTGTTGGCACGAGTGGTTCTCTGTTACAGCTGGGGTGCAGTCTGCAGGGTCCTGGTTATCGTGGCCGTAATTTCTCCCAGGAATATCTGACTTGCCTTCCCCATCTACACGTGGGAGATTTTGAATGTTTCACTTTGTGGCAGTCTCAATTGCAGCTCTTTTTGAAAAGTCAGCTTGAAAATGTGTTTGCGAAGTGCTTGGCCAGGCTCTGCTCCATGAGGAGAAATAGCTTCACAGTAACCAGGAACACAGAGAAGGCTGAAAAAGAAACTACTTTTTTAAAAATAATAATTTCCGTTTCCTTCCTTCTTCTCAAAAAAAAAGTGTCACAAGGTAAAAATGTCCTGAAGGACAACTTGAGAAAGTAAGTTAGGAAGCTGGTACCGGCTTCTACAAGGTTTGTAGCATTACTAATGCAGTTTAAAGAGACACATCCCCTTTGCAAGCTGGGAGCAAAAGTAATCATTTGGAAAATCGCTAATTAAACCTCACCCATTTCTATGTCCAGAACAATAAACAGGCCAGGCTGGGAAGGATATCTCTTTACAGCTTGGATTAGGAAGTAATCCGGTGGCACAAGCAGTGCCTGGAGCCAGATTCTGTTTGTAAGTGTTAATAATACATGGTGAAAGCGTAGACGCCACACATCGCCCAGCTGCTCCCAGTGAGGGTGAGAAGCAGGGAGGGAGGGAGGGAGCTGCAGACCATGAGCACAAACCTGAACAATTTAAGGAAGCTCCCAGAGGAAGCATGGCTGGATCCAGGCAACAGAGTGCGGAGGGGGCGAGGAACTGCAAAAGGGGAAGGTTTCCCACCAAATAGGGAGAATCAGAGGATGTGACTGGCTTGCACTGAATGGGCACAGAGGAGCCGGCAAAGGGCTTGGTTTTCAATGTGGATTTCCTTTCTTTTGAAACTTCTGAGTTTTCTCATCCGCCGCCTCTTCTCCCCACCCCCTCTTGCAAACAAACAAAAACATCAGTATTAGCAAGGCATGAGAAGGTTCTCAGGCGCAGGTGCAGGCAAAGAAGTTGCTGCTTTTGAGGTGGTGTGCTCTCACTCTCCAATCAGCCTTTACGTAATTGAGCAGGAGAAGGGGAAGTTGTGAGTCCAGGAGCAAGGGAAGAGCATGCGGCTCACATGCTGTCTGCATAGCTGGCATGGGGAGGGGGCAGTTGAAGAGCAAGATGGAGGCTTTGCTGTTTATAATATGCAGACCCAGAGAATTTGTCATTTGCAGCCATGTGCCATAATCCCAGGAGACCCTGACATATGTTTTATATAAGCACTGTCGTTTGGTCCATGTGTTTCACATGTAGAAGTCCTGTACAGTCACAATACTCCCTAATCTTTAAATGAGGTTAAGAGGTTGGGAGCAAATTGCAGGATCACACAAAGCTTAATTATGGTTAAAGATTACTTCTCCACTGGACGCAACCCTGTTTAATCAGAATTCACAGCATAGCCATGGTTATGGGTTCTTTTTAAATTGTGGTTAGAGATTGGGAGTTACCTGCATTAGACAAGAGAGATGTCACCTTGACATGAGATTAAAAAAAACCAAAACACTTCCTGGTTTCCAGAAGGCCCCTCTCTTCCTTAAGAACCGTGGGAGTTCTACAGTCTCATTAATCTGTAGAGGACCGATGAATTAATAATTTCTATAGAGAAATCTGTTTTCCTTTTATTTTACTTAACTTTATGGCTGCAATTTGAGACTGCACATCAAGCTTCAGTTAACCCAAAATCACCCTTGACCATGACCTATTGATGTCTTTGTGCAAATGTTTTTCTCCCCCCCCCCCCCACACACACACACTGTGGAGCACAGTTAAGAATTCCTGAATTGAAACAACTCCCAACTTCCCATGATGTTCAGATGCAGGTGAGTTGGAGTTTGTTTACTCCCAATGAGCATCTATAGTGTATAAAACCAAGGCAGGTGGGAAATAAACTCCGATTCACTCAGACCACCATGAATTCTTTTGTCACAGGGAACCAGAGTTTGTTTCAAACCAGGTATCCTTAACTTCCGTACAAGAAAGGAGAGAAGCGCATGAGCAAGCACTGCAACAAGACATGTTCATGATCAAATCTCAGTTTAATCTGAGCTTGTAGTAATATCTGAATGCTGCCTATATATCTTCAGTGTTTAGATTCCTGGAGTCACCTTGAACTCTGTCCTCTGGACCAACCATTTCATTGCCAGCTGTGCTTTCTCCTGTGGTTAAGGCCATCCAGGCCTTTCATCTTAGGCCATCCCGAAAGAGTATTCCTCAATATTTAGTGGTAGGCTTAATTCCTGAAAAAATTTCCTCTGTGAACAGCATCTAGGAAGATGTAGCACCTGCTGAACAATTGTGTACATAATATCTGAATGGGTGCTAAATCTTTTGAGGTGCTTTGAGGGGCGAGGATGTAAAACCCCAGAATTAATTGTTCCCATGGCAAAGTCCAGTTATGAAGGGTTCACAAGCAAGTGAAGGCACGGTGTGAACATTTGCAGACGTATCTGCTGTGTCCAGTAATACGCAGAAAGCGTGCTGCAGTATCCCAGTCATTTTAATGCACATCTCAAGGCCTATTCATAACCATCCATTAGGCACATGATAGCCGCAGGATAAGTGCTGGGAAAGGCCGTGCAACTTGAGAGAGTTTATGGGGGAATAAGTGTGACATTTGGGGCCCTGTTACTCGCTGTTGTCAGTCATTCTGATAGGAAGCAAGTATAGTTGGGGATGTACAGGAAGTCAGTACCTAGAGGGTTAGTTTGTTTGTGCCTGCAACTTAATCAGTAATTTCCACACTGCATTTCAGGTCTCATTCATGTGCTGTAAGAAATAAATTAAATGATTAAAAGCTTCCAAGCACTGAAGCTGTTCATCTGCAAAGGGGTCTGTTTACGTCTCTGGCCTTGTCTCTTTCCAGTCCTCTATTAGGTCATACCCTCGGTGCAAAAACACAAGTGTGATTAGATCAGTCAGTCTCTCCTGATGCAGCAGAATTACCCACCCTTTAGCAAGTGTCCTGTTGTAACTCTGGGTGAGTTGGGCCTTACCTCCTTCCAATCTGAATGTGTACCCGGAACAGTGATGCATGCTGAAAAATAGGGGTAGTCATCTCTGAAGAGGAAGTATAATTCTTAACTTACTGCTAACTTAAAAGTGTCCTTTCCAGCTGTAAGGGTGCAGCACGCCTGGAATCTTAACCTAGCAAAAAGTATGCTTTGGCAGTCAGAGGTTTGGCCTACCCTTCATTAAAGGCAGCAATTAAAATCCATTGCACATGCTGGCAGCCTGTCCCGCTGTCCTTTATCACATGCTCTATTTATACCACGCCCAAGAGGCAGTCTGAAGAGCACCCACTGGGATAAACCTTCTTTGCTATCTGTGCAGTGGCTCCCATTATCAATAGTGTCCGTAGTGGACATGTAAGAATTGCTGTGATTTATTGATTACTTTTATTCCCTGCTGGGTACCCTCTTGATGTGTATTTATGTGACGATGGACAAGTTGTACTGAGCCACCAGCAGATAATTCCCATTAAGGTGTGTGAGATGATAGCAGAAAACAAGGGAAAATGTGTGTGTGTGTGTGTGAGAGAGAGAGAGAGAGAGAGAGAGGCACTAAAATACAACTGTTCCCTTGTTAGCAGGATTATTGCGTGAAACTCCAATGGACATGTTGAGCGTTTAAAGCAGGAAGGGTACAACCTGCTTCTGCTTTTGCCAGAGGGGGTGTTGAATGGTGAGGCCGGGCAAATAAAGAGCTGCTGTTACATCAGGAAGAGGTTGCTTCTTACATGGCAGGGTTCTAAGAGAGCTTGATTGCGACCATTGTAACACTTTTTTATTATTTATTTATTTATATTCTGCCCTTCTCACTGAGACTCAAGGCCGATTCACGCCGTCCAACAGTGTGATAGTGTGAGGCAACATGATCAACAGTTAGGAGGGACATTTAACAAAGCAAGATGCCAGAGAATGGAATGGCAGAAATGCCAAAACAAGCATCAGTACAGAGCTGAAATAAAACATCAGCAATTTGACCAGACATATTAAGAGACATAGAGACTACCCAGCAGGAACATGCCTACGTCGACAGGCATACCCAGTTAGTATAGTCCACATGGATTTAAATATTTATATCCCGCACTTCATTTGTGAAATTCATTTAAGGCAAATTACAAAATTTCATTAAAACACTAGAATCTTGTAAAAACATTTTTTAAAAATTGGAACTCAAAAGCAGCTCTTGCAGGAAAAAAACCATGAAAAATCAAATCACAGTTAGTTCAGCGAAAGACAGGTAAGTTTCCCATACTGCTTCCCCAGTGCTGATTTACAGGTGGAGTCATGTCATTCTGAATGGAGCTGATCGTAAGCAAAGTGTGACAATCATTTCAGATAAAAATAATACTGGCATAAAAATGATAACCCTGCATGAGCATGGCACACCCTGGTTCCAAGGTTCAGCCCTTGGCTGATGGGAGTATTGGATGAATAGGCACTGTGTTGCATACATTTTGTGGTGGATTCTTCTGTATAAACATGGGTGTCTTTTCTACCAAAGTCTTTGAAGTGCTTGTCAGTACATGACAAAAGGTAAAAACAGCCACACTAAAATACAGTAAAAATGCAAACACAGTAAGGCCTCTTTCAGAAATCAAATACAGCAGTGAAGCCAACATGCCTGACTGTGTATAAAGCCTGAGGAAGAAAGAATAGTAATAACGCATGGCGTTGGTTTCTAAATAGTACATTGCAGGCTTGTCAGTGGCTTCGGAACCTCATAAATGCCTGTTGGCAATAGGTGCTAAGAGGCAGTATGGTGTAGGGGTTAGAGTGTTAGACTTGAACCTTGAAGTCCTGGGTCCACCTCCACCACAAACCGAGAAGCTTGCTGGATGATCTTGGGCCACTCATACACTCATTCTAGCCTCCCTCACAAAAGGTTTGTTGTGAAGATAATACAGAAGAGGGAGAACCTTATACACTGCACTGAGTGCCTTGGAGGGAGGATGAGACAAACATCTCCTTGATGGATAAACAGGCAATGTAATCAGAAGCTGAGGAGAAGGAATCACTTCTTGAGTCAGGGGTCTAATATGGGGGAAGCAAATTGACTGACAATTGTATTAGATCTAAAAGTGCTACCCCTTCCCCAAGGTAAACTCTGCTTCTAGTTGCTCTATTTAAAAGGTATGGGTTTCTAGCCATTATAAGTGGCCACCTGCACATAACAACAAGAACATTCGATTTATGTACCATCCGTCAGGAAGACTTAACACCCACTCAGAGCGGCTTGCAAAGTATGTTGTTATTATCCCCACAACGAAACACCCTGTGAGGTGGGTGGGGCTGAGAGAGCTAGAAGTTATGACTGACCTAAGGTCACCCAGCTGGCTTCAAGTGGAGGAGTGGGGAATGAAACCCGGTTCTCCAGATTAGAGTCCAGCACTCTTAACCACTACACCAGACTGGCTCTCTGCACTGCAGCTCTCTACACTGGACACCACTGTATAAAGATTACGGTACACAGGACCAAAATATATACTTGAGCAGTTATCACATGTGATGATCAGAATGCAGCATTTGCAAAGTTGTACAGGTAGGAGAGCCCCAGAGCTGGGGTTGGCCATGGAAAGACCCTTACAGTGTAGATCAAGCATGCTGGTTCTTGTCAAGAATCATGTTTACCTATTACGAATCATATGCCAAAAAGGAACGCATCTGGAATATTTTCATCATTTGTTTTCAGTTGGGGGGGGATATACACCTTTACCTTACCTTTGGGGGGGGGGATATAAACTTGAGTCTTTTATGACAGCAAAATTGTTCTTCCATGTTGTTTGGAAGCCCTGAGCATGGTGAAGGTTAAAGTTGCTGATGGAGGTGGATGTGTTTTTTTTTTCTCTAGATAGATAATAATTTGACTTGGCACCTGGAGGCCTAGAAGGACAAAGTGACAAGGAGAAGTCAATTCGAGCCTGAAGAAGGCTATTTTTTAAGGGTAGCAGCGAGGCCATTGTATGGTTTCTGAGCTATGCAGTCATCTTCAGATTCCTGCCAACCTCCCTCTCAAGGGCCTTGGTAAAGAGGCTGCCTGCCAAGCCTCCTGCCTCTTAGAACCTAGTGTGTCATTTTAGGATGTTAAGGAATGGGTGCTGGGAATACGCTTGGAGGCACTTCAGTGCCAGCAAGTGCCATCCATGTTGGGGAGTTTCTGGGACAAGCTCATTAGCGAGTCTCGCAGCTGTTGTAATGTGTGTGCACTGGCTGCAAAGATTTCTGCAACAGCTGAATCTATCTAGTGAGTTCCTCATTGGGCAAAATCCCAAGAGAGAGAATCTGAGCCACCAGCACATCCAAGATATATACAAACGGGAGTTGGAAGAGCTTGGAAATGGAGACTTCTGTTTCTTCCTCCTTCCTACGTTTTCTGCTTGCCAAAAGACCCGTGTGATGTTCATTAGTTGCATATGTGCATTATGTGCCTGAAAATTAGCATCTCTTCTAGACTGGCAGGGTCACTCCATACTGCTGTCGGAATATGCTCAGCCACTCACCGTTCAATCGTAAGCATATCTTTTTGAATGAAGGTGTCTGGGTGGGTAAGAGGAAGAAAAAGGAATCAAAAGCACCCGCACTTCTCCATTGTTGTGCCAGCTTAGGAGGAATACGAACTTGTGAGTTTACTGTACCTCAGATTTCAGGAGCATCACAGGGCATGGGGGAGACCCCATAACCTGAGCAAAACTGCAAGAGCAGAAAAAAGGACTCTGAATCTGTTTTTTGGCACCAAAACCAGCTTCCTGAAAAAAAAAAACACCTCATTTCTTTATTTAAAAACAAAGTTTCTAGCCATATGGTTGTGAAGCTTTATTCCAAAGTGTGTGGACAAGGCCCACTAAATTGAAAACTAAAGTGCTTGTTCAGTGGGCCAGTGTGGGGCTTCAGTGCTCAGAGTCAAGTAATGTGAAGTAATAGAAAATGAAGAATAAGTCATGCAAACGAGCAAATATGCGAACCGTTCCATTTCTCTTGGTGCAGTTTGGATTGCCTGTGTGCAGACTTTCTTTGTCGGGTGCTTTAGCCTGGAATAGACATTGCCTTGACCACACCAGCATTGTACAACTCTGCTAGTAAACACTCTGGCCTTGGGCTCCTGCCTTGAGCGCCCACTAATATTCATCTCCTACTTTCTTCAGACTTCATCTTGACTGAGGTACACAGTAGTTTTAAGGATTCAAAAACAGATTCAAAAGGAGACATACACCACTTTATAACACTGCAAACTATTGGCTCAAAGTCTGCCAATGAGACAGCCTTTCGTAGCCCACTTTTCTTTACTTAGTATGTGAGGATAAGGTGAGGCAGGTGATTCTCTTTAAAAGAGGATGAGCTCATGTTCTTCGTTTTGTCGGCTTTTTTCAGCATTCCCGTCATGTGTACCAGGTGCCTACCAACAGTATGTAATGGGAGTGCTCTCTACCCAGGAGGACACTCTCAGTTCACATGGTCACCATGTTTTGTGAGCAGGGGCAAGGCATGGATTTACTACGTTTGTTAAGCTTCAGTACATGTGAACTGCTCTCTGGATGGTTGTTGTGGATTTTCCAGGCTGTATAGCCGTGGTCTTGGCACTGTAGTTCCTAATCCAGTTGCTTTCTGGATTTTTCAAGGTTTATATTCACACATACTGAGGCTACACACACATGGTAAATATGTGCTTTGCCCCATTCACGCAATATTTGAGGATTGTGGGTTGAGTGCGCTCTTGTTCTGTGTGGTTGGTAGTCTCTGAATACCTCAGTACCAACAACTGAAGAAGACCTGAGTGAGAAGTGTATAAGATATGCCTCTCTGTTGTGTGTGTGTGTTGCCATCTTTAAAGGCATATATGGCTTTTTATGAACACACAGTGGGAAACAGCTTCATGGGAAAATTGTCTAGAATCAAAGCTGTTGGGCGATCAAGGTGTGGGACTGACACCCATAATGGCCAGATGAATAGTTGGAGTTCTTTGGTACCAGAGTGATGGATAGCTAATGGCTTGATGCAGAAGTAGAGGAAGGTGAGAGGAAAGGGCACAGTGGATGATACCTAATCAATATACCCTTGTTCATTAACATAGAGGCTCTCAGACAGCTAGAGTTTATTCTTCCTGCTAGGAGGAAAGTAAAACAAGGTCAGTTTCATTAGGAGACTCTAGGCTTGGCCTCCAGTGGGAAAGAATAAAATAAGAGAACTTTCAGTTTTTATCCCTTCTGCCTGCCATCTTCCAGACCAATCTCATTACATCTCTTGCTTGCATGGACAAAATGAGATAAACTGATATTTAACTTCTTTTGACCAAGTGAGCAAAACTTGAAAAGCAAACCAAAACATACTGTAGGAGTTTATTATTATGTTAGCAAACATCCCTAATAAAGTAGCAGTATAAAATAGTTTAAAGAGCACAAGACAAAATGCCTTGCAGTACATCTAAGCATGAACTTGATTTTAAAATTAATTACAGGAGTCATATGGACCATATAGTGTCTGCTTTTATAAAAGAAAATTTGAAAATCAAAACTGGAAAATGCACTCCTAGCAATAATGCCAGCTTGTTTTCTCCATAAAAAGGGAGCTCCAGGAGCACCCCAAAAGTCTTTCCTTCAGCGTAGAGCCCTGACCCAGAATTTTTTGTATCCCTTCCTGGCTAGGAGAAGAAAGCTGTTTGAATGGATGGGGACACCTTGGAACCTGGAGGGACATCACAGCTCTGAGGGGCTGCAATGCATAGATCCACAGTCTCGGTGTTCATAGACTCCAGGTGTCCCTGCCTCCATGGTAAAGGGCCTTCTTTGCTTCACGGTGTCTCTCAGATTATAGCTTCTCCTCCATTTATTGTGCTGTCCCTTAGCCTATTTTTGGAGATATAGTCACAGTGAAGAGCCAAAACCCATGTAGTCAGGGTGAAGCAAAAACACGAATGCTTTTCCTCCGATTCAGCTTGGATGAATTTCCTTGCTTTTACTGCTCTGTTTTCTACTTTTGTAATTCCCTTTTTTGCATAGTTTATGACATATCATATATTACATATTTGGGAGAGCTTTTTGCATTCTTTCTAATTTTTATAATCCCTGTCTTGTTGTGTTGTTTGTTGGATGTCTCATGCCATTTTATTGCATTGTCTTAAGACGTGTGGAAACAGGCAGGGCATCTTTGTGGAACTGTTGATTCTGCCTCTCCAGTCAAACACATGAGAACACACAGGAAGCTGCCTCATACTGAATCACACCATCAGTCCATCAAGGTCTGTCTCATCATCACCTCAGAGTGGCAGCAATTCTCCAGAGGAATTAGCCGTGTTAGTCTGTAGTAGCAATATAGTAAAGAGTCCAGTAGCATCTTTAAGACTAACCAACTTTACTGTAGCATAAGCTTTCGAGAACCACAGTTCTCTTCGTCAGATGCATGGGAGGGTATGGAGAAACTGGCCAATCCACCTATATATGTCTGGCCAGTTTCCATGCATCTGATGAAGAGGACTGTGGTTCTCGAAAGCTTATGCTACTGTAAAGTTGGTTAGTCTTAAAGGTGCTACTGGACTCTTTACTATATAGCAATTCTCCAGTGTCTCAGGCAGAGGTCTTTTCGTATCACCTCCTAACTGATCCTCTTAACTAGAGATGTCAGAGATTGAACCTGGGACCTTCTGCATGCAAAGCAGAGGCTCTTCCATTGAGCCACAGCCCCCTTTGACTCCTATCTATAAGGAAAGAAAAAAGCCATTGGAGGGCTGTCCTCTTAAAACCTGCTATAAATGCCAGCTAACCTAGCAAGATGTTATGAACTGATGACAATCCAGGAGAATCCAACTGGGATGCATTCCCCTTTCCATTGGCAAATGGACAGATCCCAGCAGAGGTGCTGCAGAGGACACTGTACACCAAGCGTTACAAGGACATACATCAAGAGTGCATGACCATTCTGTGTTTATAAATAACAACAGTGACATTTTCCACATGCTACTGTTATTTTTTTCACCTACTGAAGTAGCCAGAGAATTGCCCAGAATGCATTTGAATCCAAATTTAATCTATGTTGCTTTTTTATTTTATTTTTTTTTGTTTTAAATACAACGTTTAAACTCAACAATACAATATACCAAAAGAAACAAAAGCTGATTAAATACAACCAACAATTGAATATCTACACAGGTGAGACCCTCTACAGAAATTACATTCTCAAGGTGTCTGCCGGCTTATGATTTGAATTGAATTCCTTATATTAAAGCGATTTCTCAGGTACTGAAGGGGTCGGTTGGATATGGTTTGCGTGGTTTTATATTGTGGTTGATCAAATAATCCAAAACTGGTAGCCAGTCTTCCCAAAAACTGGACTGAAGGTTAATTGAATCTGCTTAAGTTGATAAGTTATTTTCTCTATTAAAAAAATAGTCCCAAATTTTGTTGTGCCAAATTGTAATTGAAGGAGGTTTGGGATTCTTCCACATAGTAGCTATGGTAGCTTTAGTTGCAGCTAATAATGAGGCTATCTGTTGCTGTTCAATGTTGCTGCTGCTGCAGTGTCAGAATCTCTGGCCGCAGCCATTAAACCATTTGTATTGGAGAGTGATTTCAGTGGGCCAACTCTGCAGCTGAAGGAGTTCAGCTTTCACATCTGTAAGTATTCATGAGCACACAGGAAGCCGCCTCCAGGTTGGACCATCGGCCCATCAAGTCTGCTCAAACTGGCTGCAGCTCCCCAGGGTCTCAGGCAGAGGTCCTTCACATCACCTACTATGTGATCCGTTTGAAATGCCAGGGGTTGAACCTGAGACCCCCTGCATACAAAGCAGAGGCTCTACCACCCCTGCCTGTGGCTTTGGAATATTAACATTAGACCACTGAATGAGCTCGTACATAGTTTTGGAGCGTGTAGATATATAAATGTGTATGCAGTCTCCTTTTGTAAAAGACAGGTTCCCATCATCTGCCTGTAATTACTCTACTGTGTCAGTTCCAGAAAAGTGGCATCATGGGAAAAGTAGCAGGAAACCTCAGTACCCTCCCGGTATCTTGCATTTGACTTAAAATATCTGCAAGCTCATGATGAGATGTTTAGAAAGCAGTGCTTTCCCCAAGAAGAGCATGGGGGCTAAATGAAGGCAGGGGGTAACACCGGAAGCAGGAGAGTAAGACTCGGGACAGTATTCTCTGTCTGACAAAGAGTTGTACAAAGAGTCACCCCTACACAACTTGATGCGCTGGTTGTTCAAAGAGCGTCAGATGGACATGGAAAGGTGGTTTGAATTATTAGAAGATCAATGGCTGTGAAATCACTGTGGTGTTGGACTTAAAAGATACAAATCAATTCAGGTACTGGGGCCCCGCATGCCTGTCGCTGGGCGTGATGATGTCACTTAAGGAAGTGATGTCATTGTGCCCAGTGGGAGTGTGCCCGCTGGGTGCTGGGCCAGGAGTGGTTTTTTTTGCCTCGCAGGGCTCTTGGGCTGGGTAAGAGCCCTGGAGGGGCCTGTAGGCCATATGCTGGACTCCCTTGATCTAAGTGGTCAGTACAGCTGTATCTTGAACTGGTGGAAAGCCCAATTGGTATCTTAAAACTGATTTGTAGGTTAAGAATAAGATGGGATAGGACTTAGTCAGTGTTAGAAAATGTTAAGCAATGTGTGAACCATTAAGTGTGCTGTGGGGAAATGAAGGAGCTCGTTGTATCTAGTAGTCTTGACCTGTGACTGAGTACTGTCCATCAGGGGTAAAAGGACCCCAAATGTAGTAAAAAAAATCTGCTGGGTTTGAAAAGTAAGAAAATTCAGCAGCTGTGTCGTAACATATTTGAGTTGGGAAAAGCCCGTTTGCAACGCCCCTTGAAGTACTTCTAGTGACTCTGGCTATGTGACCCTACCATTTTCTCTTCTTTTCTGGCAACCCCCTGCTGCATTCCTTTAGGAAACCCTGTGGGGTTAGGACAATTTTTTACTTGTACAAAAGCCTCTTGCAAGAGAGGAGTGGGTAAGATAAGCCTCCCAAGGTCTGCTGCAATTTTTATTATCCATCTAGATTTTGCTTAGCTCAGCGTTACATTCTTTAAGCAAGATCTGTGGTAGGGGGGAGCTCAGCCCAATAAAATAGCAGAGGCGGCCCTGCAAGCTGGCATTGCTAAGCCCCAGGTCCCACCCTGCTTGGCTGACAAAGTCCCCCCCCCCTTTTTTCTGTAGACTTCCCTTTTCTTTTCTTCTCTGCATCTCAGTCCCTGTTTAATAAAGGTACACAGCAAGGGAGTCAGTCTGCAGACTTTTAATTTTGCTTGGAGAAGAATCTGCTTATTTTAAAACTGTATAATTACCACTGGCTCAAAGCACCCCCTCATTACCGGAGCCTGGAAGGAATGCTGTGTAATTACAACATTTGTCTGCTGTGGGGAGGAAGGAGGAGGACGGAGGAGAGGGCAAGGGGAAGGGATATGCTTCTTTGAGACCTCGAAAGCTGGGAACGGTTTGTTTTTTTAAAAGACAGTGTACTTTCTCTTGATCCTCACCCAAATGGATCCTAGATGTTTCAGTGCAAGTATATGATACAGACTTAACTCCAGGGAAGTTTTCTGCTGGGTCCATATTCCATTAGAACTTCTTTGGAACTGTGAAACGATGATACCTCCTTTACAGCAGGGTGGCCATAATCTCAAAGTCACTTATCAAAGCATTCTTATTCCTGAGCCTTCAGTAACATGGGAATTTAATGCAGCATATATTTAGTACTTTGGAAAAGCCACAGATACTTCCATGTGCCACAGGAAATGGCAACCACAGTGCCTTTTATATACTGTTGGGAATGGATACTTTCCAACATGGAGATGATCTCTGCATTGAAGGTTTATGTGATTTTTTTCCCTTGTCCATGAGAGAGTTGCCAATAAAAACCAGGACTAGTTTATAGTCACATAGGAGAGGGAAGGAATTATGGGGAAGCCGAGGTTTTAATGGAACTCCAAGCTTGAGGTTTCTACGGCAATGACCAGTTGCCACTGGCAGCTTTGGGGTTGGGCGTCATCATCCTGACAACAATTAGCTCTATATTCCATTAGCCTTAGATGCAAGCTGCTGTGTTCCAAATCAGTGTCAAGATGCTGGGATCAAGTGGACAGGAGAAAACAAGATTGCACTGAAATCAGACAAGACAAAAATGGCGCTGGCCAATACAGCAGATGTTCGAGAAGGGACTGCCCTTCCAGTTTTATCTGGACTGAAACTAACTCTGTGTGAACATGTACAGAGCTTATTGATCTCAGTTGCTCTTTGAACATCAGGATCAGGTCTTGGAAGCTAAGCAGGGTCAGTACTTGGATGGGCAACCATCAGGGAAGAGTCTGCAAAGGAAGGTACTGGCAAACCACTTCTCCTTCTTACTTGCCTTGACAGCCCCTTGCTTGGGTTGCTATAAGTCGATTGTTGCTTGATGGCATATATACACTCAAGAGATTGGGAAGTGGATGCACTTGAACACATGAAGCTGCCTTATACTGACTCAGATCATTGGTCTAGAAAGGTTCCCCACCATGCAACTGGGTATGGCTCAGTTGGCACCACGCAACTGGGCCATAAGGGAGAGGCTGCCTGTAGGGAGTGGAAGGGGAAATGGTGAAAACAGGGAAGCAGACGAAAGTAGGTGGGAAGGAGAAAAGGAAGCAGGAAAAGGGGAGAGGCTATGGGGGGCAGAAAAGGGAAAGAGGACATGGTGGGGGAGTGGGGCATGAGATGCCTTCCGCAAGTCCTTGTGGGTCCCCTGCTTGTTCTTCTCAATACATTTCCAGCCCTTACAGTCACTAAAAGACTTATACTACAACTCTGGAAAGACAAATGCCCACTTCCCATAATTTGTTAGATTGAGAACCTTATAAATTTATCAGCCTGGAAAATCCACAACAACCATTATCAGCCTTTGAATGTATCACATGTAGACAGCAATTGTGTATGGACTTATTTTTCGATATTTGGAAACCTTTTATAGAAGCTTATATATAGATTTGCCAACATTGGTTTTGTTTGCCAGCATTGGTTTTCTTTTTTCTTTCTTTTTGTTGTTATTTGGCACCAATTAAAAAAAGCTTGCACGTGCCCTCTCAATCTATCAACTTTTGGGGGAACACATTATCAAGCCTTGATTTAGATGAGGATCCTGGTTAGAAGAGCCACAGAAGAGCATTAGTGCAGATATAAAGCTGGACCATGACAAGGAATCATTTTCTATGGTTAGGGAGGCTTTTTTTGTTTGTTTTCATACATAAATGCACCCAAAAACTTCAATAAGAGAACAATTGATGGAAACAAACTAAATGGTTAACTAAAGAATGAGGTCGTTTTGGGCAAAGAGCTACATGTTTAATCCTTTAATTAACTATGGCAGTGTTTACAATAGAAAACATTCTTTAGTGTATTGAATGGAGTTAGCTTTGATGATAAGGACAAGTGATATTTTTAGAGAGCGTGTAATAGTATCTGAGGCTTACACTATCATATATTTATCTGTAAGTCCACATTTCTGAACAAAGTCTCCTGTGTGGCTCCCTCTGCTCCTTACCAAATGTAAAATACTTGTATTTGATGGGAGTGAAATTACAGAATGTTGTATCTCGGTGGATCTGAAATAGCTTACTGAGGTTGCTGTGCTTGTTTGGAGCCTGGCAGTCGGTTCCATATTCTGACTTGGCGGTCAGTCCCCTTACTCCTTATGATCACTTCTTACTGATTTCTTCCCATGTTTACTATTTAGGGGGTCATGCAAAAAAAGATGAAAAGAGAATAATAATAATTTCCTGCAGCTGTAGAGCGGCTCTTATCAAAAGTCCTTAAGGTGCTCTGCAAAGTTTAATTAATCCTCCCAGAAAGTGCATTGGATTGCATGAGCAACTGGTGCTGCAGGCTTCGCTTGACCTGAATTGGCAGAAGTGGGCAGGTGATTATTTTACATTGCACCAAACCTGTCTGTAGTTTGTTAACACTCCAACAGTGCAATCCTAAACAGTGTTACACACTTTTGAGTCCACTGAAGTCAGTGCTCTTAGACAGGTATAACTCTGCTTGGAATTATGCTGTAAAACTTGCAACTGGTTGTATAAATTATGTTTTATCAGACTTTGGAATAACATACCCGTCTCCAGCAACTGCAGATATGCATTCTTTTAACTGATGGCTCGTTTCGTGGCTTGTTGTGATTTCAAATTTGCTTTTCCAAATGGACTTCAGATAATGGGCTATTTTATTGCTTTTCAGGGGCTTTTCAGAATTTTTCTGAATAAGCAATGAGGAAATGGGAGAATTTTATAAGGTGGTCTGGAAAGTTGTCTTATGAAATAGTTAAAAATCATAGAAGTTGATGCTGGATGTGCTGGTATTCTCCCCCACAACTTTGGTGCTGTCTTAGGACCAAACTAGATGATATGACACATGTCAGGTTGGGCATCCCCAGCCCGACTTGGAGTAACATATGACTTAGGGGACTTACGTTCCTAGGCATTCCAGGACACGGATTTGCTCAGGAGCATGGCATGGGGGGAGGAGGGGTTTCAACCTTCCCTCCTGCACCATTTTCCTAAGCCAAAACAGCCACCGAGTGATGGGGGGGGTCACTACATATGGAGCCCCATATCACAAGTTTCCCTGAAGTCACATATCACTGCAAGTTACGTTGGAGACATGTTACATGCATCCTCTAATTTGTCCCATGGATAGCTATTTAAAAGTCCCCGTCTTATTTTTCCATTTGTAGAAATTTACACTGGAAGCTCCTCTTTGCCAAGAGCTGCTTGTTAGCTTATGTTGCCGCTGTGGATTATTGGTGATAGGGCCATTCCTATGGAATGATGCCAAAGATGCCTTTACTACTTAAGTTTTGTTGGCATGAGAAAGGTGCCTTATTTTGGAGAGCTTTCTGGAGTGGTTGAGAAGTGATAATTTTATTGGCAGATGCTATGGTAGTTATGGGGATATTGGAATCTACATAAAAGTTAGATTCTGATGTTTTAATGCTTTCTGTGCAACCTCGAGTCCTTAGACAAAGGCAGGATATAATATTTAAATAAATAAAAAGCTATGTATACCAGTGATTCTACATAAATAATAATAAAGTGATTAGGATTGCTGAAGTCTCAAAACCAGACAGTCTCAAACTTTTTTTGAAATGGGAGCAGCTTCAAATTTACTTTTTTTTCGGTACCCACTTGCAAATGTATTCCATGCTATTTATTCTTTCTCCAGCATAAAATGCAAGAATCTCCCACCAGTGAACACTGAACAAGTATAGATTTTCTTTTTCTTTTTTTGTATTGGAAAATATATAGCATTACTGAACAGGAGGCTATATTTCATTTGCATTTTGAGATGCAAAACTTTGAGTCTCCTCTGCCGGTTCACCCCAGGTCACCTCCTTCCTTCCAGCACAACCTACCTGCCATGCACAGACTTGCCAACCCAAATTTGCAAACCACTGGTCTAAGCGTTCTTACCCTGCCTTCTGGGAAGAATGGCTTATGGTCTTCTTTTCTAAGCTTTGACTGCAAAGGAATCACAACTAAGTAGTACAGTGGGGATTCTCTGAATTCTCAGGCCAGATATGTTGTTGTTAAGAAGGAAGAGGAGTCCAGTAAAAGTTCCTCCCTCCTAAATACAGTTACATTCTGCTAAATTCGTTGATTTTAGTGACCTTAGAAGGATGTAATTCTATTTAGGATTACATTGTAAGCCTTGTTGATAATTGCAGCCCTGAGTGGTGGATTCACACATCATGCTACAGACCCCTTGTGAGTCAACATGATTGATATTTTGATGCTTGTCACAGCGTGCATTGCTGTATTAATAAAAATAAAAATTCCTCTATTGATAAAATGCAGTTGCGTATTCATCAAATCCTGTAATGGGCGATGACCTGACGAGACCCAAAAGATGATAGCCTTCACCAGGATTTAGATCATGTCATCTGGAAATGAAAGCTTAAATCTTAAATTGGGAAACAAATGATATTTATTTTTAAAGAAATTGCAAATTATATCTTATGTGCAACTGTCTCTCTCCATTTATTAAGAAAACTGTGTCTCTCCGTTTATTAAGAAAAGGCTCTAATAGTCACTTTTCTTGCGGAAATACATATCCAGGTTTCCCTACTCCTGTGCGCAAGCCAGTTCTTCACATACTTACTAATGAATGAAGAGTGATGTCCTGATTGACTGGGCAGCTTTCTTATGGTTTGGGTTGCCGATCTCCTGCTGTTGCTTCCAGAGTCAGATGGTATGCCACACCCCTGCTGTAGTGAGAGATCTCCCACCAGCAACCCCCTGACCCTCGCTACTTCTCAGATGGGGAAAAATGAAGACAAACTGGCATTGCATCAATGGTGTGATGTCATTTCTGGGATAAACCTTGAAGTAACATCACGCTGTTCTATGACTCAGGGGAAACTCGATAGTTTCTGCTGACTTGTAGAGCAGTATGACATCACTTCCAAGTTTGGCCCGGAAACAATATCACACCATTGATGCAAAGACACCCCCATGTCTCTGCCCACCCAGTCTCTCACTGGGTGCCAGCTGCTGGCTAGAAGCCCTACTAGTGATGCTGGTTGCTGGTTTACTCAAACTATCTTGCAGTCTTCTTCCCTCTGATTTTGCTGAGGCATTCTTCCCATATCCCCAGATTAGCTCAGCCACAGATTTTCTAGCCTCTCCCTGCATTATCTGTGTTCTTTCTCCTGCCTTGTCTTTGATGGAGAATGCTCCTCGCCTTCAGCTTGTCACTCGTCCAGCTCTTAGGAAGACTGTGGCTCATAGCTCTTTTCACTTCTTCCTGAAGATCTCTTGCCTTCCAACCATCTTGTCTCTTTCAACTGCCTCTTATAGTTCTGTTCAATCAGCTAAACTTATCTAAATTCCAGACTTTTAGACTCTTCCTCTAACTGAAAACTTACTCTGAACCCGAAAGCCCTTTCTTAATGACCTTTTAACCTCCCCTTAGTAACAGTTACCTGGTTTACCAACTGAAAATACCTTGTAATACTTTGAAACCCTCCTGTTTCCTCCTCGCAAAACCTCTGTATATATTTGCCAGTTGCCTGGCAGGCATTTGCCTAGCACTGCACTAACCTACCATTGTCACTAATGGGTGTTCCGGAAGAAAAGGAGGCAGGGAATGGCATTTGACCTAGGAAGTGACTTTGTGTTTGGGTGAAACTCTAGGAATCTCCCCTCCAATCTCTGTGGTTTTACAATAGAGATTTGGGGTGGGGATTCCTAGAGTGTTAATTGAAAGTAATGTCACTTTTTGGGTTGAATGCAGCCCCGCTCTGAAAATTTCCTAGATGTGGGCCTGACAACCCTATCTCTATACATAAACAAAAAATAACAATGACACTACATCCCAAAATTATGTTTCAAACAGTTTCTTGTCACAGAACTTGTTTCTCTGCTGACAAATGTTGCTATGTGGCCAGGGAAATTCATTTTGAGATTTGAGAAGGGAAAGTTGGGGGCATCGAGAAAACAATCTTTGGAAAAACTGCTGCCTTTTAAGACTTTCATAGGGCTTATTGGCTGATATATTCAGAACATGAAGACATGCAGTACTTACCCACTAGGCCCAGTAGGGCATCTGTAGAACCAGTCAGCCTTTGCCCTCTCAGTGGCCAGGCAGAAACGTACGTAGCACCATCAAGATTCATCTCAGGGTAACTAAACTAATTAATTCTATAGAAAGCCACTAGAAAATTTACAGAGCTCTTTCCCAACAGCTTTACTAATGTTTTCTTGCATAGATCCAGAGCAGTATTTCACTTTCTTTACATTTTCAGCCCTTTTGTTACATTTTTTCAGCCTTTTCAGCTAAAGATTGACCTTAGAAATGCCCTCAGTCCTGTTTCCTCCATAACTCCTCCCTGTAGTCTAGCTGTTAAATATGGAGGCCCTGGGAGCACATTGAGAATTAGCATGGGTGTGTGTTTGTATACATCAAGGTATTTCAGGTGCTGTGGTGACATGTGTGATATAAATATCTTAGGTGGACAGATATAAGCCCTGTTCCTTCAACTCTGCCTCATGCACTTTCAGTGGGACTTGGAAAACAGCATTACCTTCATCATAATCTCCTTTCTGCGCATCTTTCTCTCTTGTTAATTCTCCTCCTCTGGGAGCCTATCATTTGTTTCCCACATGCAGTTCTGTCTGGCAGACAAAAACTCCAACCATGCTCCTGTTTCCTGTCATGCAGGCCCCTCTGTTTACTTTAGCAGACATGGTTTAACCCCCCCCCCCATGTCCTCCCACTCCTCACTTGAGAAAAAGAGGTTAATGTACTCCCGCACTGAGTTAATGAGGACCAGGGATTACATCAGCAAACTGCAAACAGTGGCTAGAAAGTAACAGCAGCCATCCCAGGAGGCAACTGACAGGGCCCCATTATATCCTCTGTGTCTCTGTTTCATCGACTGTTTCCAACTTGCATCAGCCCTTTGCAGCTCCTTGTCATCAATGAACAGGGTCAAGCGCCTCACACATAAACAGCCTCTGTCTCGGCTGTCTTGCCCATTCACAGGCTGAATGCTATCAGAAAGATCAGGCACACCAACCAACCTGTGTAAAGCAGACTTTCTTGTTTAGGGTGCCCACTCCCACACAGGCTTTCCAAACACAAGTCTGTCAGAAAAAGTAACCAACATTGTCCATGAATTACTACAGTGCTGGGACCACAGGACAGAGAAGGGACAGGCGTGCTCCTTCTGCTATAACTCTGAGCTCTACTTTTCTAAGGTGACTTTATGAATCCTTAGAGAGGGTTTGTTTTTAAACATTTCTACATCACTCTTATCCCAAGTTGGGAATGCAAAGTATCTTACAATGTCATTACTCCCTTCTCAGTTTTATCTTCATAACAACAACCATGTGAGGTAGATGAGGCTGAGAGAGAATGACTGGCCTAAAGTCACCCAGTGAGCTCCCATGTCAGAATGGGGATTTAAACCTGGGTCTCCACAGGCATAACTAGAATTTGGAGGACTACAGTTGTGGCAAGTCATTGTGAGCTGGAGTAGATTCTGTGTTGTGTATTACAATATGCACACTGATGAGTGGCGTACTCAGACACAGGGCATCATAGTCACACTGGGTGGAGAAATATTACTTGCATCTGCTGGAGAGCGTTACACTGCTGATTATTTTTGAGAAATAACTGGATGTGATTGTAACCTGCATACAGTAAATAGTTTTGCGGAAGAGATCATATAAGCTGACTGTTTAAATCCCACTGTGGTCGATAGAATTTAAACAGCCTATGAAAGAACATTGTGGGATCCACCTGAACATTAAAATCGGATTCAAACAAGTTGAGCTTAACCAGTGGGTCTGCCACATTCCTTCCTTGAACACACATGCATCATATATCTAATTCCCAAGTGGCCCCACAGTATGAATAAAAAAGTCTGCACAGTGGATACACCCAGGAATATGGGGAACATTTTTGTAAACCTGGGAGAACCTCCAGGGTTGCAGAAAAATCTGTAAACTTGAGCGGGGGGGGGATTAGAGGAGCAATTTAAAAATCACTCCCCCAAGTAAAAAAGCAATGTGCCTAAGCATTGCCCCCCAAAAGTTTGAGTGTCATTTGAGATTGGTGAAATGTGACATTGCATGATCCTCGCCGGCCAGTAAGGGAACCAGAGATAGGGAACAGAAGGAAATGTAGGGAGCACAAGGGGGACACAGCAGGGACAGGGCGGGGTTGGCTGCTACGAGAGGAGGAGCGTGCTTTGATTTGCATAATTTCCCTGTACTTGCTTACCTAGCAGTAAGTCTCACTGTACTCAGCAACTGATGGAAGCAGACCAAGAGAAGAGGAAGCAAGGGCAAGCGGCAGAGGGAAGAATCTCACCTCTCTCACAAGTTCTTGTGGTCTCCATCTTAATTTCCTGTTTTTCACGTGCAGAAAAATGGTGATGTCATTTTTTGGGGGGGATACAGTGAACATCTTCGGGTAATTTCACATGAGTAGCCATGTTGGTCTTCAGTAGAAGAGCAAGATTAGAGTCCAGTAGCACCTTGCAGACCAAGGAGACTTCCAGGATGTAAGCTTTCAAGAGTCAAAGCTCTTTGGACAAAGGAAGCTTTGAGCCTCAAAAGCTTATACCCTGGAGATCTTGTTGGTCTGGGATGTACTGCTGAACTCTAATCTTGCTTGTCTTCTTGCAATCTCACACCTTCTTCTTTTCTTGCACAGAAAAAAATCATGTATTTGCTCTTTGTGAATTTGTGTCGAATTTTAGTCTGGATACATTCATTAGGAAGAGTTCCAAAAAAGGGAGTCACACCACCACTTTTAAGAGGAAAAAGACTAGCACTAAAATGTATACTGTATACCCATTTCATATGAAAATCTATCTGGAATTTGACTTTTACCCCAGAATGCCAGTTTTCTCCAGCTTGCACAGGCAAACAGACAAATCTATAGAAAATCACTGAAATGTATGATAGCCAAAGTAATTAATTCTGTATAGAGAAGTTATTATTGCATTGCTTAAAACCAAATGAATAGGAAATGTGAAGGGAATTCATTGACGTAGGAACATTTTGTATATTTTCACTGGAGATGCTGGCAACTCATATTTTAACCATTTTTCAGAGTAAGTTTCTTTAAAAATTTTAGTGTGCGCTATAATTTAAATAATTATCTCCCAGGTTGTCCAAATTAATTTGGATAAAACTGGCAACTGAATATGGCATCCTGTTCTCCTCTGCCCTTGCAAAAATGGAGCTGGCAAAACTCAGAAAATAAATGTTTGAATATGCTTTTCCAGTAAATGCTTTAATGTGTATCAGCAACGTTGTGTATATAGTCCTTTTTAAGGTGTACAAAGCACTTCATGCATAGTGCCACACTAACTTTTACAGATGCTCTTAAGGTAGGTCAGTAGTATTATCCCCATATTATAGTTGGAAAGTGAGAGATGTTGGCTATGTCCTGACATGACAAGCAAGCATAGTTTGTTCATGTTGTGAACAAGCCAAGCTGTGCTCACACCACTGCTCTCCCCTCCATTTCTGCTTGGAGCATTATGCCAAAATTTAAGGCTTTGGGGTTCAGAACTAACCACAGTCCCAGGTGGTTTCATCACGTCAGTTTGATTGTTTCTTACAAGCCAGGATTCTAACCCACAGATAAATCCTGATTTAGCATCCTGGTTTGAAGGTAGGAAACAAACTGCCATTTGTATTGTCGAAGGCTTTCACGGCCGGAGAACGATGGTTGTTGTGGGTTTTCCGGGCTGTATTGCCGTGGTCTTGGCATTGTAGTTCCTGACGTTTCGCCAGCAGCTGTGGCTGGCATCTTCAGAGGTGTAGCACCAAAAGTCTTCAGAGGTGTAGCACCAAAAGTCTTTTGGTGCTACACCTCTGAAGATGCCAGCCACAGCTGCTGGCGAAACGTCAGGAACTACAATGCCAAGACCATGGCAATACAGCCCGGAAAACCCACAACAACCAAACTGCCGTTTGTTAAAGCACCAGATCTGGACTTTACAACTAATTATGGTTAGTTCTAAACTAAAGAGCCATTGATTTCTCTGTGTCAGTTATAGAAGGGGGGAAATGTCATACAAGCTTGAGGACTTACTGGTTTGTCCTTGTCATAAATCACGGTTTCTTTGGGATATTTGAATGCAGTGATTTACTTACCTAAGGCCGCTTGAGGTCTGAACCAGGGACTTACCCAAATCCCATTTGTAGTTTTTACCTTCTCAGAATATATCATACTTTGCAGAACTATCTTACAAAGATTAAGGTATACAAAAAGAGGAGTGCCAGTGTGCTTCAGTGTATGTGAGAGGGAACTCACCCGTAGGATCAGCACCCAAGAAAACCAAGGCAGAAAATGTTGGCAAAAATTTGAAAAGTTTATTAGAGCAAAACCCCAACTAAACTGATGCACCACAGATCTCTCCAAGAGTGCATGCTGCACAGGGCATGCCTTCTGTCTTATATATCCTCTTACAAACAAGCTATCAAAGAAATAGGAATATCCAGTTACTTCTATAGGAATGCAAACACACTCTTGTTTGCATATATTGGAAACTTGCTTACTTGTTCAACCTTTGACTCCCTTCTCTGTGCATTAAGAGGTTTGATTCTCTCCTTTTAAGCTTGCTGAGGACCAATTGCATATTGCAGGATGATCCATAGGCAATGCCCACCTGCATTCCTGACAGTGCATGATTGCGTAATACATGTGCCACGGTGTCATTGTGTTAGTACTCTCCCGCCATGTGCAAGTGGTTGCCCCCAAAGCAGCACAGTGAGAGAAATGCTTGTGTGATGACATCACGTCATGTATTTTTCCAGCCAAGTGCTATTGGAGAGACATTGAGAGGATCTTGGGTTGGCAGCACCCACATACCTCTCTCGTTATATATATTTGGACCGAAGGCTAAGGAAGACTCAGTTCTAAAGCAAAGTAGTTACTAGTTGCTCTAAGGACGGATCTTCACAGTTCAGCTGTGTTCTTTTCTCTTACTAGCAGCTCAAAAGCAGCCATGTGATCTTCATGCTTCCTTCTTCCGTCCTTACCCACCCTTTTTCCAATCAGAGCACAAGAAATGTAGTTACACTTTAGGTTTCTCTTGACAGTCAACACTCTTCTGAAGATCAATAAACCTGCCCCTCATTATTTATACTCCCTGGATGTGGAGACTAAGAATAGCTCTGTGAGTTATTCTGCTAGCAGCATTCCATTGGGTCCCCCAATGTGTATTGAAAGGATTCTTGCCAATCTGCACCCTACCACTGACAGCTACAGAGAGTACAGTTCATATGTTAGCTAGCTCCACTTGGCAGAGAATGGAAATCCTGGGAGTGTTCCGAGTGTGAACAAGCTTATATTGCGGCATGTGGCACAAATGTTCCTTCCTTACATGAAATATATCTTTTTGTGCAAATCACAAGGGATAAACTTAACTTTTTAAAAAGCATTATCATGAATGCATTGGCAGAATCTTTGATGTGGCTCAGCAAAGTTCCGAGTTTTCATAGTTTTCCAGTAGCAACTGCAGTCGAGTTTCATGAACAAATCCCAGTGCTGTGGACAGGGAGGGAGGGCACAGCCAACCGCACTTTGTTTTGAAACCACGTTCTCCAGGTCAGACCCGAGGACAGTGGGAAGAAAGCACAGGGGTCTGAAGCCTTCCTCTCTTATTCTTCTTGTGTCCATTCATAGCATCCAAATGAAGCCAGCCTTTGGGTTCTATTTTTTTAATCTTTGTCACATTTGCTTTGCATCCTGTCTCAGCTCAGGAAGATGCATGTCGGATACCCCTTTTTATTCTTGCATTAATCCTGTGATTAGGTGGAGAGAATATGACTGGCTAATCTGGGGAGCATCTTGGCACACTAGCCTGCCTCACAAGGGCCTCAAATAGGTAATGAGAAACTAATTAAATTATTAAAGACTCCTGTGAGCCCAAAGAATTCACCCATAGAGGACAGCCCATGTTGCCTCTGTTTTTGCCTTTGTCCAATCAGCCTGCACAGAGGAGGGTGAATTTGCTGCCTCTCTGTACTGGGCGTTACTAGTCAACCCCACAGGTCAAGGGTTTTCAACAGGTAGCTTGTGACCTACCAGTAGTTCTCCAGCCGCTGCAGTGTGGTTTGAGCATTTCCAGTAAGACCCAGGAAAAGACCACTCACAGATCTACTCTAGGCTTTTTTTAAAAAAAGCTTTTGTTTCATAGGTTTTTTTTCTGTGCACTTAGCTACTAACTTCATTTCTGGTGCTTCTCTGGGTCCATGTTCTGTTTTCAGGACATAACAATACTTGGTATGCTTAGGGGGTGGGGGAGAAGTAGCTCAGGAAAATTTTCAATACTCATAAAAGAAAAATATGGCACCCCCAATACAGTGCATACAGGAGAATTTCCCCTCTGTTTTTGTTTTGTCTCTGTATGACATCCTTCCAAGGAAGAAGCACCTTCAGAGTAGAGTGACTTGCCCTGATAAACAGGTGATATTTTTTTCTCTTTCACTCTCTAAACTTGTTTGGGTCCAAGAATGAAAAGCACCAACAAGTCTTTCCTCTAGTTCAGAAAAAAAGTCTCGGCTATGAGAAATGTGGGGAACATTGCTGTGGGCAGCAAGCGAGGCTCAGCAAATAGGTACCAGCTTTCTCCGTACAAAAGGGTCTGTTATTGCAAGGCCAGCCTGGCAACCAGTGGGAGATCAGGTGGGGCGTGGGCATGGGAGGCAGGCATCATTGATGGTGTCACATCAGTTCCAGGAAAACCCAGAAGTGGCATCACACCTCTCTGGGGAGTTGCTAGACCATAGAGTTTAGGGCAATTTCCAAGAGGCATGAAATCATTTCTGAGTTTTCCTGGAAATGACATCACTCTGTCACGGACGGTGGTTTTAAAAAAATTATTTCCTACTGGCTGCTGCATTGCCCAGCATGCTCACGGAAATCGTACTTACTCACCCATCAGAAACATGGAGCTGTCCTATCCTTTCCTATCCTTTGGGGTCCTAATTTAGTAAGAAAATGTGTCTCGCTTCACAACATTATTTCCTCCCAAACAGACAACCCTATCTCCTTAAAGACCTGAGGGACAGGCATTCTAATATAAAATGCCCATTCATTCTTCAAAGATATTAGTCTTTGAAAAATCACAAGCAGTGTGCATACTTGCGCTCAGGGCTTTTTTTCTGGGAAAAGAGGTGGTGGTACTCAGTTGGTTTCAGCACAGGGGGCAACTCTTGATGGGAGGTAGTGCCCCTGGTACCACATGTGCATGCGCAAAGTCTGTGCACGCTCCCAGGACCATACAATGATGTCACTTTGGGTCAGCTGGAACAAAGGGGAATTTTAAAATTTAAATCACCCTCGGCGAAAATGGTCACATGGCTGGTGGCCCCGCCCCCTGATCTCCAGACAGAAGGGAGATTAGATTGCCCTCTACGCTGCTAGCGTGGAGGGCAATCTAAACTCCCCTCTGTCTGGAGAACAGGGGACGGGGCCACCAGCCATGTGACCATTTTCAAGAGGTGCTGGAACTCTGTTCCACCGCATTCCTGCTGAAAAAAAGCCCTGCTTGCACTGTCTCATATGCACACATACACTTTAATGGTACAGTTTAGGCAATTTAACATTATCCTTTTGGCACTGAGGGGTTCTGAAGTATGGATATGATAAAAATTGAACTGATGAACAGGGAACATTCCATAAATGTTTTATAGATTATGTTGTATGCATATAGGCAAACCCTGCCTACTTGAAAAAAATAAGATCTCAACAGCAGCTGTAGGCTCAGCTTTGGAAAATTTCCCAGGAGCCCCTTCATTCTGCCACTTCTCAGCAGGATGGCATCATAATGGGTGTTGCCTACGGGGCAGGGAACATCTTGGGATAGCAACACCACTTTGCAATTCTATCAGGCCTTTCATCTGAGGATTTCAAAGCCCTAAACAAACATTAATTAAGCTTCAAAACACCCCTGTGAGGAAGGTGAGGGATGAACAGGGAGGGATGCCCTGCATTAATTAACCACAGTTTCTAACCTAATCTGGTGCAGCAGCGTTTAAGCGGGGAGGGTTCTAGAGCTAGAATTTATGCTAATGGCAGCCTCATTCCACTTGGAGGTTGAGAATTTAAATTCTGGACGGCAAAATTTACAATGGAATGGGCTGCATCAAAGGCCCACAGTGAGACCTACGGTTGCCAACTTTTAAACTGCTTGTGTAGCTGGGTGTTTAGCAGCTGTTTGATCTGCAGCAATGAGCAGGTGATAATGCTTATCTCCAAGCCACCTGCTAAATCTTGCATAACAGCCTCCAAGGTTATCTTTTTCTGGCCAGTTGGCAACCCTAGGGTTGAATCCAGTGTCCAGGAAGGATCACAGATCTTTTCCATCAGGATTTGAGTCCAGTGGCTCCTTAGAGACCAACAAGATTTTCAAGGTGTCCGCTTTCAAGAGTCAGAGATCCCTTCTTCATCTTGCTGGTCTCTAAGGTGCCACTGGATTCAAATCCTGCTAGACCAACATGGCTACCTACCTTGATCTTTTATGTATTCACCTTCCCCATCAGTCCTTTCCCCACTGGGAAAAGTTTTGTTATGGAGTTGCAGGAGCGGACTAATAGTTGTGTGTCAGTTGGGATGGGTCCATTGTGTAGTGGAGACATCACCTTCTCCTCCCTGGTCTGTGTGGGTCTCATTTGAAAACCTGTTTGAGGGGGAAGTCACAGCATTGTGGGGCATTAATCGGAACAGGGAAATAAGAACCAGGAAAAGAGCGAAGCATCTCCTTTTCCCAACACTGACTGCTTTTCTGCTTGAAGCACAGTTTCCTAATCTAAAATGGCTGTCAGGCTACTGTTAAACACTTTGGTGTGCGTTGTTTCATTTGGGTTTAAGAGTAAGTTCTTACTATCATCTTTAGAGATATGGGGAGAGAGAGACTGAACAGTGTGACGTTGTTCTTTGGCTGCTTCAAGAAGAGTCATAGCTACCTTGTGTATCTGTCTAATCTTATATAAAAAGCACATCTGGTTACTGATGTCTGACTTCTTCCTCCTTTCAACTGGCCCTTTGGCATAAATGACACTGCAAAGTCTTGCTTACCTTTCAACAGACATTGAGCAAATGGCAGCACACACAAAAATGCTCATGGGCACAAAACAGATATAAACTGTCGCACTGCTGGGGCCCTGCATTGCTCACACTCTGTAAATAAAAAATTAGTCTAGAACTTGCAGCTGGATTTTCTTAAAATCACCTTCTTGAAAGTTACCCTTGTATGATTTGTGATGTGACAGTACACATCTGGCCATAGGTCTGGCACGACATCACTGCTGCCTTTTGGATTCCCTGGCTTGGATCCTGTCTAAAATTTCCTTTTACAGAAGGACTTCCATGTATGGAAGTGTGTTGCTTTCCTTCCCTTTCCCACACTGCAGCCTGAAATGCCCCCTGAAATGTTGTTCTTGCAGAATGGGGACTCCTGAGAAATAGTTTGGGGAGAGTTGGAGCTTTGCTGGGGATGAGGCAGCAAAAAATTCCACTTCCTCTTTGCATGTGCAGAACTTTTAGGCAGGATTCAACACAGTATCTTTGCAGTACTAGTATCAAGCTGATGAGGCCTAGCGAGTGTTGTACAGAAAACTTTTCTCTGTATATGTGGGCGGGATAGGATTGGTTTCTACTGGGATTCTTTAATGCCACTGTGTGTACCCATGTCTCAAAAAGATGTAAACAAGGCTCCTGTGTAGCTGCTGTTGATGTGAACCTGTAACCCAAGTGCTATTGCCCACTGAATACAACAGGTCTCCTTTCCTTTCTCTGGTTCTGGTCACAGTGGTCTTTGCTCAATGGAAGGGTCTAACTTTCCCTTCTCCTGTGGTGAAATGAGTCAGCTCAGAAAAGATGGGGAATATAAAATGTGGGTTGCTTCTCCGCTGGTAGTCTGTTTACATGCCCCTCCCCCACCCCAAGAAGCCGTAGGAGGGTGGGGAGGCAGAAGTGGTGGTGGGGACTTGGCACATAACTTCTGTTTTCCATGGCTGTCCTTTTAATTTTTTGCAATGTGACATGCCACCCTGCCTTTAGCTTTTTTTTAAAAAAACTTCATTTATAACCCGCTTTTCTCCCTAATGGGGACCCAAAGCAGTTCCTTGCCTCTGTTTTTTTCCTCACAACAACCTTATGTGGTAGGTTAGGCTGAGACCCGGCAAGCTTCCATGGCAAAGTGAAGAACTGAACCCAGGTTGCCCAGATCCTAGTCTGTCAGTCTAGCCACTACGCCACACTGGTTTGGGTTCATAGAACACATCTATGTGTGCAGGTTCATCTTAATGTACCCATCTCCCTGTATATGTGTGAAGTATTTGTAAACTGCAGATGAGAGAAGGGAAGAGCATGCATAGTGGATGGTAGACGGCAGGTCTTTGGCCACTAATGCTCACATAAATCCCTCTAATATTCTGATGGATAGCAATTGAAGGAGAGAGGATTTTAATGCTTCCTTGTAGACAGTTGCCGTAAAGTACAGGACTACAGGCAAGAGGAAGATTTTCTGGGGAAGCCTGTTCTCTTTGCCTGGGGTTATGTTGACATCTTTATTTTTATATGATTTTTGGTCAGATTTTCTTAAAAACTATTTTTCCACTTTGATTGTGTACCATTGTTACTGCTCAGAGTCTTCAATCTTTTACAAGTAGAGAGAGCTGACTGCAGAATTTGCGAGTGAGTCACTGGGAAACAGATGTTGCGGTTAATCCAGATCAAGAGCATCAGATTAAAATGTGTAATATGCATCCCATCAAATATGTTGTACACTTACCATTTTCCTGCTTCAAGTCTGAGCCAAAGGGAATTACTCTTCTCTTCCCTTCCTTCTTTCAGCTCCCTTGCAATACTACTTATTCTGTTAAGTGGTGATTTATCTGACCTAAAAAAAGTCATTTGCAAGAGACAAGGCTGAAGTCAGTAAGTTTTATCCTACCAGCTCTTCTAATAACAAAAAAGAAAGGAAGAACCCCCTTTTGACTACCAAAACGGCTATGTCAGGGTACATGGGGATAAAAGCTATGTGGGATTGAGAAGGGAAATTAGGAGACGTTGAGCAGAACATGTGGCAGGATCCACTCCTCTGTTTCTGATCTGTGCTTGTACAGTGTTGTTTGATTTTTGAAAGTCCCAGGAGCTATCAAAAGAGAAAACTATAGAGGCATCTCTGGCAAACCAAATAGAGTCTTACACATGGCTGGTTGTGTAATGTGTTTTTTGCTGACTGTGCTTAGCATGCTGAAGCCCAGTATACACTGTCATGGAATGATCCAATGGGCCATTGCCAGAAATGTCAAAGTTCAGCGTTGGCTTCTTCAGTCAAACATGGTTAAGTGCTCCGTCATGAGCTGAAAATCAGTAGTAGCACTTATTCCTAGTAAATTCATTGGAACACTAACCTCTGTCACTCATATTAGTTTAAAAGAATCAAAAGCAAGTGAGTAGATTTCAACAATCTAGGATTATGTGATAGAAATAAATTAGCGATGTGGTAGAGGAAGGCCCAAAGCTGTCATATGTCAGCATAATCTGTACCCCAAAAAAATCTGGTTTGTATCAATTATGCTCATTTGGCAAACTCGGAATTTTACTTGATTTTCACTCTTTTCCTGATTGGTTTCTGTTGCTAATGCTGTGGAATGAAGAGCCATCGTTTAACTTCTGGTAGTCTCACTGAGACAACTTCGGGTGGGTAGCCATGTTAGTCTATAGTAGCAGAACATAATATGAGTCCAGTGGCATCTTAGATACTAACAAAAAATATTTTTGCATTTAACACAGTGAACTGTTACTCACAACAGTTTATAATCTGGACTTTTATCATGAAACCTTGTAACCTGGATAACTGTATATGTCTCTAAGGTGCTTCTGGACTCGTAGTTTGTCACACTTAGACAACCTTACCCTTGAAACATTTTCAATTAACTGTTTTTGAATTTACGATGTGGAAGCTGGAATCTGCTGGGGAAGCTGGGAGACTGGTTGTGGCTCCATGGTAGAGAATTTGCTTTGCAGGTGGAAGATCCCAGTTCCAAACCTCAGCATCTGTAGCAGGTGATGTGAAAGATCTCTGCTTGAGCTGCAACCAGGATTGACCTTGCAGGGGCAGTATTAGTGAATCCAGGGCCTTGGGCAAAAGTCCAGGATGGGACCCCAGAAGAGCCCCAAATGGGGTGGATGTGAGCAGTAGTGGTGGATAGGGACGTCTCTTCTTTGCCTCTCTCCAGTGAGAGGACAGGACCTTGTGTAGTTGGGAACTGCTCCTGGCATGTGTCCTGTGGCAGCTGCCCCAGCTGCCCACTGGCTAAGACCACCCCTGTGACCTTGATAGGCCCATGGCCTGACTCGGTAAAAGGCAGATCCATGCTGTCATGTATGTGTCTTAATCAGTGTGTACATTATTTGTGCTGAAGAGGGCCCAAGTATTTTTTTTAACCACTATTCACCTTTACTGGGCAAGTTGCAACAGGTCTCTCTGTAGTGGCGTGGGAGGGGGGAGGTTCGTTTGTTTGTTTTTATTTAAAACATTTATTAGCTGCCTTTCTACCTTGCAGGGGACTTGAGGTGGCTTAACATATAAATAAAATAACAGTAATGAAATGAATAAATGTCCTGCTCCCACATGATCCTTTGCATTCTGCCTACAGCCTGGACTGCTAGCCGGGCAATTCAGACAGAGCTGTGCAGATGAGCCCATACTTGAGAATGCCTCACCCACATGTGCTCACTTTTATTCAGTGCTAATTAGTTTCACCCACTCCCAAAGCTGAGGCTTAATAAACTGGTTCTTAAAAGGCTGGAGACAGAAATTTTTCTCCATCTCATGTCCTGTTCTGTTGCAGTGCAATACTGGTCTAGTGCTGTGTTTCTCCATCTTGTACTTAGAAGGGTTGTGTGGGCACTGTGAGTGCTCCTGAAGCGCACCACTCTCCAAGGGAACCTTAGCTTGCTGTCCAGTAGAGCATGAGGGAGTATGAAGATGGCTAGTAGAGGAGAGAATCTGAGCCTGCTCCTTCGTTCCTGCTGAATTCCGTGTGCAAACTGGAGTCCTTGAGAGCTGTTCACTGAACAAGTTGGGGAGGCAAGAAGGGGCTTGTTTACAGAAGCCAGCAGCCTTTTGTCACCACTGAGAAAGCTCCCAAATTGCCAAATGTAGCAGAAAGCTCAGGGCAGTGTCTATTGATACGTGCAAAGCCATTGAGCTATTTTCTCTTTCCCTCACTCCCTGCCTCCCTGCTTCTCATCCCTCCCTCCTTTGCCTTTCTCCACTTTTCTTAGAGCAATCCTGAAGCTCTTATCTCTTTTCCCCCCCTCCAAACACCCCTTGCTGAGGGAATTGTCCAGTGCACTGAATAGGGCCAGTGGCAGGCGAAGGAGAACAGAGGCCCTGACCCCACTGGTCCTAGCAAATCAAAAACTGTGTTGGGCAAAACAATCAAAACTTCACAACTACAGAGGACCTTTGTAATCTGTTAGTCCTCACTCAATAACTACTCTGTGTGTGCATATGCGTATGGAGTCTTTGACAAGAGGGACAGAATAAATTGCTACTATTTTGTGTGTGTGTGTGTGTGTGTGTGTGTGTGTGTGTGTGTGTTGCCTCCCTCCTTCCCAGCCCACTCTTTCAAAACCAAAGAAAGGTTAAATTATTTTACTGCTTTTCAAAGTTGGTGATAGGAAGCCACATGGATCCAGTTTCTGGCAATGCCTGTAAATGAACTCAATAGCGCAATCGCAGGGTGCCTGCCGAGTCGTGCATTATTAAGTCCCATACATTACTAAGCCCTACTCATGTTAGACACTCATTGTTCTCGTCTTGAAGGAAGACAAGAAGAGGGAACAATTTCTTTTGACTTGGTGGAACGGTTTATTATCTTGCGAGCTCAAGTTATTAACCCTAACACATGGTGTTGCCTTATTTCAGTACAATGACAAGAAGGCCTCCCCCTCCCCGCCGTTTGTTACAGAGGGTCCTTTTTATGATTGTGGAGAATGTTTTACATTAAGGATTTAATAGAAAATCCAAGTTTAAACAAGGGAGAAAATCTTCTGTAGCTTTCCTCTTCTTCCAGACTCCACATTTGCTTCTCGTCAGAAATGATCCGTATATTATGCTTTGGCTTCTGATTTCTGTTAGTAAGTTGCTTTCTGGCTAAGGAAGTTGCTTTACTTCTATGGTGAATATATATAACCATGAAAACCCAGCAAGGCTGCATGGATTTTGGATCAGGGTTTTTATCACCTACAATTTGAAAGCTTCATCAGAAGGCTCCTGTAGAAAGCCTCATGATTATTTGTGTGATAGTCGTAGCCTAAGTATTCTATGAAACGTAAAGGAAAAGGGATAATTTGGGTTGGAAAAGACATGCAACCCTTCTCTTGCTCTGTGTGCAAAACAGCTCAAAGAGAAGTCAAGCAAGCCTGGATCTTCCTCACCTTTTACAAGAGGAGCCACAGGCATTTGCTCGAATTTCATTGGATGCAAGTAAAGGTAAATGGGAACATGTTTATCTAGGGTCTGAGGTAGTCGCATAAGGATTAATTGTGCATTGGCTATGAAATATTCTCCAGAACTTTTTTTTTAACATCATCCTCCATGTATGGGATTCATTAACCTGCCCCCCAAAAAAGGAGTTAGGAAGTCAAGTGACATCCAAGTCACATGCTAAGCAAGAGGGGAGGCAAAGTGATGACTAAAGCTAGGATTTTGGACAACAGACCTGGTGATAGGAAACGCAAGCTGAACGCCAAGCGCAAAACATCAAGTGCAGCAGCATTCTCAGCTGAGCGAGAGTGGAGCCGTTCTACGTTTCTGCAGCAATGGGGGAGCACTCTATAGGGAGCTGAGTGGTTCATAGCTGCTCAAATGAACAAGGAAGCGAGAGGATACGAGGGAACACTAAATCTTAGAGGAAGGAAACAACTTGTGTGGAGCATAGGAAAATATTGCTTGAGCTACCCAATGCCTGGCATGGCCTGATTCTTTCATAACTTTAAAGGGATGTGACAGGAAGAGGATTGGTCGGTGTCACTTCACTCATGAATCATGACTGCAGCACTATTATAAGCTACACCTGCTGAACTTTTCCACCTTTTGTACAGTTGAAAGATACACAGTTTGTGTCAGAAGGCAATGCTAAAGTTAGCAATCCTAATGAGCATCTGAGACAATTTGATGAGATACTGAATGTTTGTAAGAGCTCAGAGTCCTCCAGTATATTCAGGATAGCTTGTGTGTGGTTTCAAAATGGGGCAACTGACTTCCTCCCCAGGGCCATTTCAGCTCAGGAAAAATGGGGTGGGGGGGGGGCCGAGCCTCTCATCATGTCACTAGGGTTGCCACCATACCAGGGGAGGGGCTTGCCAGTGAAGTCACAGAGTTGCTGGCAATGCAGTGATGTCAATTCTGGTACAACCAGGAAGCGATACCATTGCATTACCTGTAACACTCTAGCATAGATCCCAAACTCTGTTTTAACAATAGAGTTTTGGACAAATGCTACGGCATCATTCGCACCCCATTTCCTCCCACTGTTTCCCCCCTACTGTCCAGCAGAGCAGCAGAGGGAAGGGCTGGCAGGCGGCGGGAGGTCTCTCACCAAAGCAGAAGACCTGCTCCTCATGCTGCAGTCCTGAGCCAAATTGCCCCCCTGCAGATTTTAAAATGCCTTTCCCTGCAACTATTGTGTGGTGGCAGGAAAACTGAGCTGGACCTGGGAAATCAGGACCCAGTTCATTAGAAATTGTAATGTGTAGTTTGACACTGATCCCCAGCTGAATAGGCTAATCTGCACATTGACGTCAGGCAAGCCTACAATTTAAGATTCTGCAATCCCAGGGGAATTTTAACCCGCCCCCAATTTTGTGCTAACCCCCCTCCAATAAGGCTGACTACATTTGCTTATGCATAGAGGTTTCTCCCTCTCTCTCACATATACGCCACTGTTGGACTTGGTGCAGTATTGTGGGTTGCCATACAGCAACAGTAACTGTTTTTTAAACACAGGCAGAAGCCACTGAACAGCAAGTGAGAAGAAGTGGGAGAAGGGGATCCAGAACTAGAGGTGAAGAAAAGGAGAGCCAGCTGTGTATGTGTTCGTGATGTGGGGGAGGGAGAAGTTGGAGCCAACAATGAGTGGTGAATGGGGGGCACATGGAATTTCCTGTCTTCTGCAAGCCCTTGTGGGTTGTCTGTTGTCATCACCCTATGACTGAACAATAGATGCTGTATTCAATGAAGAAATTCAAGTTAGGGCTTGCCCAGTGGTGACCCAGCCCTTCACCCATGTGACCAGACCCACTAAAGTCCCATTCCAAGAAGGATGTAAAATTGTGAGGCATTTGGAGATCCTAGTTGTGCTGTGGTCTATACGTCTATAACGTTTTTTCCTACTCTTACTCCAAGAACTCTGGGTTACATACATGGTTCTCTCATCTTCCATTTTATCCTGACAACAGCACTATGAAGGAGGTTAGGTTAGGAGATAGTGATTGGCCCAAAGCCATAGTTGAGTGGGGATGTGAACCTGTATCTCTCCAGTCCTAATGCAGCACTCTACACCGTACAACCTCCATTTGATGAATGGCAGGCAACGAGGGTTCAGGTTGGTGGGTCACAGCTTGCGTGGGCCTGCTGCATGTTCAGTCTACAAATACATTCTTTTGCTTTTTGCAGTGCATTAAAATACAATTGTGTTGGCAGATGTAAAGGATGTGGAGGCAGGTTCTCCTCAAAGTGCACCTTTAAAAAGTGACCATTATTTTTCTTTCTCTGTATGTCAAAGCAGAAGCATGCTGAATGGCGTGTAGCCCTTGTTCTGTGGTCTAAAATATGTATTAGTTTGTCATTTCAGATAGTTTTATGGTTTGTCTCTCAAAAGCACTGGGTTCTAGTTGTTTGTGTGTGTGTGAATTTCTTTTATAAAACTTAGGGACAGGCAGCATATTACAGTGAACAGAGCATTCCAGTAGCACTAGAAATACTTAGATTCAAATCCCAACTCAGCCGTTATCTTTCTGAATCACCTGATGCTAGTCCTTCTTTCTCAGTCCAGTGCACCTCACAAGACTATTGTGAGTATAAAATGGAGGAGAGGACTCCCTCATAAACAGATACATTGTTTGAGGTTTTTGTAAGGACCTAAAGATTTATTTTTATTTAAAGCATTTATATGCATTTAAATGCAGGGTCGCTAAAGGTTCCCAAGACAAATCAATAGAATTATTTCAATATACAGGCTTGGATTCTGCCCAGAATCTCTGCTGCTGGAAGGATTTCCATCAGCAAAGCACAACAAAGCTACAATCCCCAGCGCTTCTAGGGTACAGGGGCATAGGGTTGTCATCCCAAGGTGGAAGGGTAGGTAAGGATGAGAAAAAGAGGCAAGGCTGGCAGCCAGTGAAAGTTGGGGAGGGGGGAGACCTATCTGCCCAGCTTCCCCTGTCATTGTAATGTCACTTCTGTCATAAACTGAAAGTGACATCGACGACGATCTAGCATGCACCTGAAATCCTATGGTTTTACCATAGAGATTCAGCTAGAGCATTGCCCCAATGCATTGATGTCGCTTTGGGGTTCTGCCCGAAGTGACATCAAGACACTGGTAGGACTCCCAATCCTCCCCCCCGCCCCCATTTCCCCCACCACTACTCTAGCAAGCAGCAGCATGGGCATCAGGCTGCTGGCAGGAGGCCTCCTACCGAAGCAGCAGACCTGGCTGGCCTAAGAGATCCCTAGGAACAGTATGAAGGGGTGTAGGAGGTCTATTGTGGAAGGACATCAGCTGAAATGATCAGTGAAAGCCAACCCATATTACATGCAACTTAAAGGGAAGGGAGATTTGCGGCACCTCAGACAAACAGATTTAATATCGCTTAAAGTTTTGGGGCTATAACTAGCTTTGTCAGATGTCCGTTATTTTCCATTTAATATGCATATCACTTTTGAACATATTCAAGAGTAAGGCACTAGGTAAATAAATAAATAATCGCAGCACCACACCGGCTCTTCCACTTCCATTACCTTTTTGCTATTATCCATTTTATCCAGGAGAAATTCCACTTAATTGAATGTAACAACTTCGGAAATGTGCATTGTGGATATCGTTGTTGGACTGACGTTCCTGTTCGTCTCTCGTGCCTTCTGCTCACAATATCCTTTGAGTTACTCTGTGCTGCTTTTTAAGGAAGGAGGGGAGGAGAAAAAGAATAAAGGAACTTGCTGGCACGAAGCAGAACTGACACAAAGCCAGAGATTCTCACTTTCTCAGGTGGAGCACTCACACCTTAAACAGCAAGTGAACAATGCAACTCTAAGCAGAGTTACCCCCCCCCCCATCTTAAAGCCCATTGACTTCAACGGCCATACAAAAATGTGACTCTGTTTTGGATTTGCCCTGGAAGTTCTTCTAGCACAGAGATGTGGAGAGCATCACCTCCTGAATTTCTGTCTGTTGTACAGACATTAAAAATAAAGGAGCCCTGCTTGGGGGTGGGGGAACCCTGGAAGCCCCAGTAAGAAAAAGGGGGGGGGGAGACCAGTGTATTTTATGTTTACATCCCTCTTTCCCCCAGGATCTCTTTTCTACAGATTCCAGTATTTATGGCTTTTTCCTCCCTGGTAAGGTGCTTCTGAATAAGGCCCTGCCCTTTTTAAAACTTGCCAAACCCAAGAGGGCCCACCAGCAGCCATAAACCGCAGTCTGTCTGGATTTTGGCTGCAGTCTTATGGATGCCCTGAGCTCCTTGGAGAAAGGGTGGGGAAACGCACCAAATAAAATGCAGACAAACCAGGTGTCTTCTAGGGCCGCAGGTAAGCCTTTCTGGCTTGGTAGCTGTGCAGATGTAGCCCTGTACTTTCCCTCTGCTCACTCACCATCCTCTCGCCCTTTTCTGTTCCCAACTCTGGTGCTTGCTTCCCTAGTGAATCTCTTTAAAAAGACAGGAAAGGGAATATGGGAGATAAAAAAATACCTGACAGATGCAAGATAGTAGTGAGGCTAGAACATCAGAATGGTAGTTCCTTGTGAGTAACAACTGTATTGCCTAAACGCGTTCACTTTTGTTGGCTCTAGGCTTTATTATTTTTAAATGCAACGCTCCTTCAAGAGTTTCCGTCTCTGTCTCTCTCTCTCTCTCTCAAATTGGGAGAAGCCAAGACCATTGGTCCATTTGCCTGCAGTGCAACTTGTGTGAAAGAGGTGGTTTTGTGAGCATTTCAGCCCCCTCCTCCAATAATAAATGGATTTCTCCCCCCACTGAGAGCATCAGCTGAATGAGAGAATACAAGAGATTTCCCATGCAGTGGGTGGCCAGGCTGGCTAGAATGAGCAAGGGTTGGGAACGAAGGGGCCTGAAAAGGTGTTTTGATTACTTATGATAAATGCGCTCTGCATGATACTTTCCCTCAGTCATCCTTTAAACCCTCAACCCTCCCTCCTTCCCCACACAAGCATCTTTCCCCCCTTCTTGCTGTGGTTCACTTAAGCTTGCATAACCTGCCAAGCACAAGCGTTTTTTCTTGCTCCAGCTGTCAGCTCTTGCGCTTTATCTGTAACAGTTGGGCCACGTACAAAGGAACCATTCCGTCACCAACACCCTTGCAGTGGTTTTAGCTGGGTAGCCATGTTGGTCAGCAGTAGAGCAGCAGAATTTGAGTCCATGGCACCCTAGAGACCGACAAGATTTTCAGGGTGTAAAGCATTCAAGAGTCAGAGCTCTCGTCTTCAGACACCTTGCAATGGGTCAGCTTAGGAGCTGGGGAACACCGGTCAGATTTTGAACTATAGGAATGGCAAGCCCACTTGCTATTCCTTCTGGCCAGTTTCACAGCTAATATTTTAAATAAAGGGCGTACTGTGAGCTGAGAAAAGACTTGAAGGGCCAGCTGCACTGGCTTCACTCACTGACTCATTCCCAGCCCGAGGAAGCAGAAATGTCTCGACTCCTAAAAACTAGTAGAGTTTGATTTTATAACTTGTAACTGTTCCGTTTTAAAATGTATTTTAAACTTCAACCTTCGGTGGTTAATTTGTAATTGCTGGTCCTATGACCGTAATGAATTGAATTGAATTGAATAACTAATAGATTGGGCATCAGGGGAAAACATGACATGTTGGGGGAGTTGCCTCCCAAAAGGCCCTGCTTCTTGCAGCAGCCAACTTCATCTCCAGTAAAAGAGGGCTGCATAGCAGAGTCTGGAAATTCTGGATCTAATAGCATCCCCCAAACTGCCAACACGCTTTTTCAGCTGGAATACAACCCCACCCAGAAAAAGCAGGCTCCTCAACCCCTGACCAACAGCAGCTCTGTCACCCAAGGACTGAGTTTCAGTCTATTGGCCCTTGTTTATTGCCATCTCCTGACAGGAATTCAAAATGTCCGTTGCCTTGTCTGACTTGGTTAAAAAAAGAGAAGTGAAATTGGATGTTATCTGCATATTGGTAATATTTTACTTCAGAGCTTTGGACAGTGTTCCTGCAGGTATGGAAAGCATAGAGGATAAAACAGAGCCTCGTGGAACATTGTCATACGAATTGCATGGGCAGGAATAAACACTCCCTGGCAATGCCTTCTGGTACTGATAATACAGGAAGGAACAGAGCCATCAGTCATCACCTCTGCCAATCCGTCCAGAAGGTTACTATGGATGATGGTATCAAAAGCCAGTTAGAGATCCAGAAGAATCACTCTACATACCCCATCCATGGCGAAGTGCATCTGTTGGTGTGATCAGGAGCATTGCAGTTCCAAACAGAGGATCTGCATCCAAGTAGAAATGGCTTTAGAAAATCTGTCTCATCTGAGCAAGCCTGGAGATACCCAGCCTCCATTTACCAGAGCACCTCTTTAGAGTTCTGCCGCTTGCACCTCTCAATTGGCTGTTCCTCTTTGCCTGTGTTTTTGCGCTTGCATAGGCACGGACAGCGACGGTGCAGAAGACAAGAATGCTGACGAACGTCTTGGTTGTTGTTCGGATGGACTGAGGGATTAAGACTGTTTTGCAGGCCACAGAATGTTTCATGTCAAGAGTTGGCACCCCTGCACACTTCTAATGGGTGGATAGTTCAGCAGCTGCAGTTAGAGCTAAGCGCACGCTAGATGCCTGTGAGCTGATCCTTCATAACTATCTTAGAAGATGGATGGTGTGTTACAGTCAATAGACACGACCACTGCCTTATTGGAGGAGGTTAGGAGTGGGGGCAATTCTAGATATCAGATCCTCCTCAGGAGCAGGGTCTCCTTTCCTGTGGTCACTAAAAAAAGTCAGGCAGATGAAGGGAGTAAAGAAATAATAATTAGGCTAAACCCAGAAGCTTGCAATTTTCTCCAGATTAGCTCTGACTCATCTGTGATTTTTGTCCTTCCAAAAGAAAAAAACCCCACCCTACAACTTTTGATGACCATGTAGCCTCAATTATAATCATCAGAGAAGCAGTGAGTGTCTACTTGGCTAAAGAAAATGACTTGATTTCCTTTTAGATTAATAATGAGCTTTTGACATACCCCTGGGAGGCTATGCTTATTGCCTTGTGCAAAAGAGGAGCAGTCTGTCACCTACTTTTCCCCCTTCATCTCCTGCAAGGCCAAATAACTGAGCGGGCTATTTCATATGACATTTTGCAATCACATTAAGTGACGGAGGCAGCAGCGTGAGCTAGCTTGTCCTCCTGTGATGCAAAGTTGCTCTGCAGAAAAAGTCTTCATGCTTTGAAAGCCAAGTTGAAGACTGAAGGGTTTTTTTTTCCTCTGATGCTTGTACAAATTGGGTCACACATTTGCAAAGTGGGATCTTCTCTGAATCTCTGTGATGCTGAAAAGGAAGCTAGTATTGCTAGATCATGTTCCAAAATAAGAGAGATGGTCTAAAGCTACAAGGAATAGAAGAGAAACACATGAGAATACTTTTGTATGTTATGTGTTTGGGGCAAATTGGGCCCCACTGAGACCCTGTAGCTTCCAGTGCATCATCTGGGACTCCAGAGTCCATGTACCAATTCATCACATGATCTGGTGGCTCCTGTCCCGCCTCCCCCCTGCCCCTCCATCGGCCAGGTGAGTGGGCCCCAGGGACAAAAGGTGGGTGCGGGGGATTCCTTGCCCCCACTGGGAGGCTAGCATCCCTAGTTTCTTCCCTAATTTACTATATATACAGTATAAAATTATTATTGTTGTTGTTTTTAAGTTTCATTGCATACAATAGGTTTTTCCCCACAGGTTTTTTTCTGTCCGTTCTGAAACTGCTTTTATTTATCCCCTGACACATAATTTTCACTTTGGGTTTTTTGGGTTTTCCGCATTTTTTCTGGTTCTTTTGAGACCACATTTTTCTGATCTTTTTCTAGAAGCCAATTGTGAGTCGATATTTTCCTCATGTGTAATGTTTCTTTCAGTTTTGTTTCTCCCACCCACTCCCACCCACTCGTCGATGATTGAACATTCACCATCATCAAACCGCTCCTCCCACCTGCCTTTCCTCCCTCCTGGTTTTGTTTTCCACATTTTTTAAAATCATCATTTTCATAGTGTTATATCAATACATGCAGCAGATTCTTTGAATTCCCAGCTTTATTATTTTTTTTTTTTTTAATGTAATCTCTAGCTCATTCTGTTACACAGATATGCCCTTTTCCTTTATCTCTGCAAAGGAAGGGGCCAGAGACTTGCTGTTTTTAAAATGAACGCTAGGAATTCAGAGAACCTGCGGCATGTATTGTGTTACAATGTTAGGTTGCTATAACACTATGAAAATGACATTTAAAAAAAACACAATTCACAATCCCCATGGGTCCAGTGGATGAGGCGTGGCTTCTTCCGGTGTCAGAAATAGCAGCGTGGCTTGAAAAGCACATTGTCATTGCTGCTCGAGAGATTCCATCCCAACAGAGGTTAGTTTGCCCTGCCAGTGTCAGCCTTTGCCTCATAGCTCTGGGTCAGCCCAGGTGAGACTCTCCGGTTTGGACCATGGTGGGAGGACATAGGTACATGTGGTGGATAAGGTTGCCAGCTCCCTTTACTCTCCCAGCACTCATCTCTCATCTCTCATCGCATGTGTGTGCTCCTGGTGCAGCATGATGACATTACTTTCAGGAATGACGTTGACGCGGAGGGCCCAGGAGCACTCCTGCAATGGCATCGCTCCTGGGAGGAACACCTAGGGGGTGCCATCTCCAAGCTGCGAAATTCCTGGAGATTTTCAGTGTGGAGCCTGGGGAAGGCGAGTTTTAGAAGAAGAGGGACCTCAGCAGAGTTTTATGCCATAGAGTCCAACCCCAAAGAAGGCATTTTTTCCAGGGGAACTGATCTCTGTTGCCTGGAGAGCTTTATAATTTCAGGAGATCTCCAGCCACTACTTTGGTGTTGGCAATCCGAGGATGGAGCCTGGAAAAGGTGGGGTTTGGAGAGGGGGGAACTTCAGCAGAGTATAATGCCATAGAGTCCACTCTCCAAACAGCCATTTTCTCCAGGGGAACTGATTTCTATGACCTAGAGATCAGTTGTAATTCTGAGCTATCTCCAGCCACCACCTGGAGGTTGGCAACCCCTTGATGCACCACTAACTTAATGATTCATCTCACACCCGTGTTCTGTGGGCCTAATACAGCTGCTAAAACTGTGAAACTGCAGAGTCTGTTCAGTGAAATGCCGCACAGAGCAAAGGTATTTTGAAATATGGGGCATCCATTAAGTCCTATGGAGCTGTCATGTGCTGGGATAAGCGACATTCCTTTAGCTAAGGGACACCTTTCTGTGCTAGCTCAGGTGCTCTGCGTTAGAGGCTCATGATAAAATAATGCCATGAACCAGCCTGAAGATGAATGTTGCTCTCCTTCCAGAAGTGCCATACACGGCAGAGATTGAGGCAATTTCAGTTTGTCAGGTGTTGTGCAGTTAGTCCTGTGTCCTGGGTTTTAAATCTAATGCTTACTGTGAACATACAAAGAGCAGCAAAACTTTTTTTTAAAAAAAAAGCCTGCACATAGCAGGACAAGCAAACAGTAATAGGAAACTTAATCGGTAGCTTCAGGCCTGCATTACAACCCTGGCCAGGGATAATATATCTTTAAGTACTTGTAATCTTTTGAAATTCCCCTCAGCCATGCCTGGCAAGAGGACATGGAGATTATCAAAGGGGTGGGGGTAGGTGGGAGGAGAAGTGACTGGGAGGGGGAAAACTTTGCCAGACGCACTTTAAGAGACTAATGGATTTCTAATGTTTACATTCTTTATATACAAACCTGCTTTATAAATGATCCTGGCATTATAGCTGTAAAACAAAGCCATAAAAACAGCCTGCAGCTCAGGCATAGAGCATAAATGCCTTTTTTCTCAGGCAGATGAAGGGGAAGTGGAGCTTACAGCAATCAATATTTATGTGCTTTATCTGTGCTTCTACAGTGCAGTCAGGGAGATGGTACACAGACTTAGGTATGTTGCTAACCTCTGGGGTTGCGCTAGGATTCCCTCCCCCAAACAGGTGTTCATTGGATCTCTGAGGGTGCATAAGCCAGGTGCAGCCCTTTTTGCCCTTCCCAGACCTTTGAAACAGAGGGCATTTGAGCTGCCATTTTGTTTCATTGTTTTAACTAAGCCTAAATTGCCAGATATAGCTATTAGGAAATTATAATTATGGGAAGCAGCTTCCAGAACGTTTATTTAGATTACTATAACAAGGCTTCTGTAGTGAGGCAGATCCCATCCTGATTTTTGAAAGGAAAACAGGATTGAGGTATAAGTCAGCATTTGCCACACTACTTTGCTAGATATGGGGGGGGTGTCATGCAGTGAGAATATAGAGGTCACTCTGGTGGGGGGGATATAAAGGTCATCAGAGAAAGCAGAAGACAATGGCGCCAAGTTTGGGCTATGGGCCTTTGGGATTTCATCATTTTCCCCTACCTTGGTGTGTCTCATTCAGACATACTTGGCTAGTACACTTGATAAAATGACTCCATAGGTCTCTCTGAGCATCAAATTCCCACAACTTTTTAAACTTCGAATCTGAATTTCCCAACAGCATGATGCTGCTGAGATAAACTGGAACTGTATGCCGAAATGAGTTTTATTAGTGTTCTTTCTGAGTCAACAAACTAAAGGTATATTATTACTTAGCTTTGAATGCTCCAGGTTAAAACAACACAACTGATTCACAGAATCGTTTTCATTCCCTGAAGCCCTTATAAATTCCCTCCCCCTACCGTGGTGCTAGCGATAGCCTGGAAAGAATATTCAAAACATGGCAGAACTAGGCATGTTGAGCCATGATGTCCATATCTGTCAGAGCATTCACAATAGATTTTATCGCTTCCTTGATTTTTTTTTAACTTTCTGTGCCTTGCACATCTCCAAATGGCCCTTGCGAATTGGCTCAGAGATTTCTGATGATTCTGGCTTTTGTCAAACTTGAACACAAGTTGTCTTTCCTGGGCACCTGCTAAGGTTATTTTTGTATGAGCAGCTTTTATTCAAAGCCCAGACAACAGGCCATCAAAGAGAGCAATTTGTAATCACCACACACAACTCTGCTGAGCTATGGGACCTACACAACAGGACATTTTATTCTTAATAATCAGTTTTTGGATTTGAGCATTTCCAATTTTAGCTCCAAAATGGCCCATTCATCATGGAAACATAATCTTGCCTGCACCCCACTCTGTTTCCCCCTTGTTTCCCTCCTGGTCTGTTCCTGGGTACTCAGCTAACTGCTTTGGGCTGAAACTGTGGGGTGGCTCAAGAGGGCTCCCCGGGAGGGCATTGAGCGCCTTAATTACTCCGCTTCTCTGTGCAATTGGTGGGGTGCTGAGAAAATTACAGACCTGCAAATGAAATTAGGGAGGGGACGGCTGCACAAAGAGGAGAGGAGACCAGGCAGCATGAGAGAAACAGAGAGACCGAAACACAGAGAGAGAGAAATTAGCCTGGAGTTTAATTTGCTGTTTCCAAAAGAGCAGTTAATGGATTATGACAAATGTCCTACTGCTTTCCCTAGTGCTGTGTTAAAGTGGAAATGGAAAGTCAATTTTCCTAAATGGATTTTAAATGACTGACCGTGTGTGTGTGTGTGTTTGTGTTTGTTCACAGGCTGATTGTTGTTCAGAAGGCTTCCTTGGAACTATTCCTGTTTCTCTCTTTTTGGAGTCTGTTTTCTAATAATATTTGATTTGTATACCACCCTTCAGGACAACTTAACACCCACTCAGATTGGTTTTCAGTGTTATAGTTATCCCTACAACAAACACCCTGTGAGGTGGGTAGGGCTGAGAGAGCTCTGGGTGAGCTGTAACTGACCTAAGGTCACCCAGCTGGCTTCAAATGGAGGAGTGGGGAATCAAACCCAGTTCTCCAGATTAGAGTCCCGTCGCTCTTAACCACTACACCAAACTGGCTCTCTCCTAGAGCCCCAAAAGAGTCTGTGAACTCAATTGGTAGACCCTTGTGATTCTCAATCCCAGGCTTTCCCCTTGGCATTTTCTTTGGATCCAGCCAATGCATTCCTCCTGCCTGTAGTGTTGGGAATGCCAAAGTACTGCCAGGTCCTCTCCTGTTGCCACTGAGGGAAACGTTTCTGATGCACAACCTCTGTTTCCTGGTGTCCTCTTGGCTTTTGTTTGATCCTTCTGGTCTGTGATTTGCAGCTACCATATATCAGCTCAGCAGTCTTCACTCTTTTCAGGCTCAGGATCCACCTTTATCCTGTCAAGTTGTGGTTTCAATTTTTTAGGATATGTGTCCACTTTTTGTTGTTTCTGCTATTCTCTTCTCTTGCTTTTTCCTTCTCTCTCTTCCCCCTCACTTTAAAAAATGAATGCAAATACCGACAAATAATATGGGTGCAGCCAGGGCTTTTTTTCTGGGAAAAGAGGTGGTGGAACTCAGTGGGTTGCCCTCGGAGAAAATGGTCACGTGGCTGGTGGCCCCACCCCCTCATCTCCAGACAGAGGGGAGTTTAGATTGCCCTCCGCGCTGCTCGGTGGCGTGGAGGGTAATCTAAGCTCCCCTCTGTCTGGAGATCAGGGGGCGGGGCCACCAGCCACGTGACCATTTTCAAGAGGTTCTGGAACTTTGTTCCACCGCGTTCCTGCTGAAAACAAAAGCCCTGGGTGCAACACTGCCACTGCCAACCCACCTGAGGCTCAGATGTGGTCCAGTATTGGGACATGGCTCACCTAGCGAATACCAATACTGTATATTACTCAAGAGCCAACCTCTTCAACATAAGCCACAAGTGTTTCATTATTTTTGGAGCTCCCTTCAGATGACAGCTGAGAAATGTGCTCTGCCTGATATCTGTGCACCAGGATTTTCAGCCCCCAAGTTTCACTTTGGTGCCCACATCCCCTCTTTCCGCTGCCATGTTCAGGAACACCCACCCAGGTGCCGAGAAGGATGATTGCACACCATGCTTGAATGATGAAATACCATAGGAACACAGTGCATCCCTTAGCTCTGCCAGCAAATGGAGTTCTGTGTGATTTGATAGCTCACAATGCCTGGCTTATCATGGCCTTGCTCTGATTAGTGAAGGAAAATCTGGGTGCAGTTGGTAGACAAGGGTATATCTGTGTAGTAATCGCCTTCAAAATTGCTGCTGCCTAGTGCAGAATTTTCTCTGACTGAAATACTGGGGAGGGGGCTTTGCTTTGCTTTGTCCTGGATTCTACTTGGGGGGCTTTCCCCCTCACCCTTCAGGGCCACCACATCAGAACAATGTGCCCTGGACCCTTCCTCAAAAGAAAACAAATTGTGTTCCTTTCCCTCTCCAGATGTTCTTCCAGATTGTGAAGATCTCTCAAGGATATGGTTGCTTTTTCCCAAGAGCCTGAGCTCACTTTTCTCTCCAGGGCTCAAAGCCAGGAGGGAGGCACGTAGATCTAGATATCCTGTGAATCCCAGGCCTGCCCGTCTGGTTCCAGTGTTATCATGCAACTGTAGCTCTATTGCTAACCTATTGGAAGAGAATCAAGATTTCCACCGTGTGATTGGAGCACACTAATGCTGCAATCCTGTCCCACTTGGGCATAATCATAATGCTTCTCTTTTGCATAGTGCATTAGAACATTCAAAGCATTTCACCTGCAATAGCTCAAGAACCATAACAGCCACATGAGGTATTGCTGTCCCCACGTTGCAGATGAAGGGGTTGAAACTGAATGACGGTGGAGTTCGTAACAAAGGCAACACTTGATCCAGGCACTTCCAGATTTCCAGTTCAGCCTCTTGAGCACTTTGCTGTTACCTATAGCTTGTGAGTGCATTCTGCTGAAATAAGTGAGATTTACTTCTGGATACGCAAGCATAGTAGCACTTGAACCTTCCCTGGTTTTGTAGAAACGGCCATGCCAAGAAGCGTGCTTCCTGGATTGTATTTTGTTTTAAAATTGTGTCCAAGGCCCAGATTGCCCAGTGACTATGAAATGTATTATAAGTAGCAAAACAGAAGTGAGAAAGATGGTTCGTTTGGAGCCTGTGCAAAGGAGATTGCAATTAACAAAGAGTCAGAAGTTAGTTGCTGGCAAGCTAACCTTGGGTTTTTTTTAAGCTAAGCAGTGGTACTGGTTTTTGCTTTCGTGCGCTGTTGCTTAAAGCAGTCGAAGCAAATTTTTCACACTTGTCTTGTCCTTTCATTCCAGGGGTTGAGTATGGGGATGTGCTGCCAGAGTCCTTTCCATCGGCTCCGGCAGAGTCTCTCCCCCATTTCTTGCTGGAGCCCCAGGATGCCTACATAGTGAAGAACAAGCCTGTGGAGCTCACCTGCAGAGCCAACCCTGCCACCCAGATCTACTTCAAATGCAATGGCGAATGGGTGAATCAGAACGATCATCTCACAACAGAGACTTTAGATGAAGTTACAGGTGAGAAATATTTGTGGATTGGACCATCTTCTTCTATGCCCATCTCCACTCTTCCTTTCTTTGATCTGCTTCCAATATGACATTTTGCACCTAGGGGCTGACTCCTCAATTTATTCCCGCTGAAGCATGTGCTATAGTGCGTGTTCTCTGCAGGGGAGGGGGGTGGGGGGGCAGGCAAGTTTCACTAAGCCAAGAATTAAAAGTGACAAAGCTCCAAGCTGGACATTTTCCACTCAAGGCTCTGGGAAAATCACCTTTCCTCTCACGAAATCGGGCATGGTGATACCTGATTTTGACCAGAACTGCAAAGGAAGAGGGCATTTAAGCTTCTCCCTACAGTGTCATTTTCCTGATGTGAAATATACCCAGGTATCTGCTCTTTGTTCTCTGCTCCTCGGAGTCTTTACATAACAGGAAAAGAGTGTGGTTGGGAGGTTTAAAATCCCCTCCCCTTGTGCTGTGGCCCTACTTGGAATTGGGGCCCCACATGTCTGTTTTTTTAAAGAGAACAGCACTCCCAAACATCCACATAATCGATCCCTCAGTATCCTGTATCCAATGAGGACTGGATATAGAACTCAAGGAAGTTTTTGCAAAGCAGGAGCGTTGTTATCAAGCAGTGCTTTTGAACTGTATTTCTATAGAAGCCAGTGTGGAGTTCTTCCTTGAGAAGGTCAGTAATGGTGGTCAAACTTCTCCTACAAGCAGTTTGTCCGCTATTATCATCTCTTGCAATCTCCAGTTACAGGGTAATGTTGCGTGTTTCTAGGATATACTCTCAGAGCCAAACTACAAGTGATGTCTTACACAGGTTGGACACTAGTCGGCTTCCCTCAAGTTTTGATGGGAAATGTAGGCGCCCTGGTTTTACAGCTTGGCTCTCCATTACAGCTGCAAGACCAGGATGCCTACATTTCCCATCAAAACTTGAGGGAAGCCGACTAGTGTCCAACCTGTGTAAGACGTCACTTGTAGTTTGGCTCTCAGTAGCTTGATGGTATGGTTTGGGCAGCATCCTGCCTGAACTGAGTGTGCACTCTAGAACCCTCCCTAGAATCCTCTGTGTTCCTTGGCAGACAATTTATTTTATTTAAGACACTTTTCGCCTGTGTTTCTCTAACAAAAGACACACGCTGATATGGAAAAGGTTCTCAGAAGGCAGAAAAGTTTAAAAGCAATGCAACAGAGCAACAGATGTATATCACATGTGACTGTCTGGATGAAAATTGAAATAAGTGCTATTTACTTCTGAATAAGCATGCATATAATTGGGCAGCAAATAGTACTTTTCCCACTGCTGCTTCTCTAGGAATAGCCATAGCAAATATTGTGCATCGCGGCATGCATGTCTGATAAAGCTGATGATGGTGGGATGAATGCAAACATACTTGAGGAGGAATTGTGTTATGACCTGACTGTTTATAGGATCAAAAACCTTTATAGGATCATGAATCAAAAACCTGTCTAAGAGCAAGAAAACAAAGAAGGAAAACAAACAGCAAGAATGCATAGTCAATTTTAGCCAGGGCAAAAGGTTAGCAATAGGGAGACCCCAAAGAACCCAGTCTGAACATTCCATTCATGCTGAAGAGGCTGTCAGGGGATTTTCAAGGATTTTAAGGCTATCCTCAAGCAACCTTCTGTGGCTGACTTATATTGGGCCAAGGAAATAATTTACAGAAGACTGCAGACTAAGGAAGTTAGAAGCCTGTGTGAATAGATCTTCATAGAGTATTTTTCTTTGGCTTTTATCAGAGAGATTCTTGGAGCCAAACTACATGAGACACCTGACACGGGTCGGGTTCCTGCATGTTTACCTGGGAAGTGTAGTCGGGCTAACAGCAGCAGGGCCAGAAGGACGGGAGGGAAAGAGTCAATGAGGGGAGCCCAAAGCTGTTAGGCGGCTAGCAGTGGCAGAAGGAGTTGCTGAGGCTGCCGCTGCTGAGGCTGCCACTACTGCAGCTGCTAGACGCAACCATCCTTCTCACCGTTCTTAGATAAGTCATATCTAAGCGTTTAAATTCCTCTCCAGTGTTTGGTGTCTAGTAGGAGTGTGCATCTAAGTTTCAGAAGGATTGAACAAAATCTGAGTCTTTGTGGGGCCCACTGCCCAGGAGATCTGCAGTGGTGCTTTGGCAAGAGAAGTCTTACCATACCCAGAAGTCTCCCAAGACTGGGGAAGGTGGAAGGAGTTTGTCTCAGGCCCTGAGCTTTGTAAAAAAAAAGATGCTGGACTAGGTGGACCCTTGGTGTGATTCAGCAGGGATCTTCTTATGTTCTTTGTCATATTCAATAAGCAAAGCCTTCTCAAAAAAGAATCAACAACAGAGAGGCAACATCTGGAAATGAATTGGACTGAAATAGATAAAAAACAGAAAGGGACACTTTCCAAACAGCAAAGGCCGGCAAATGGGTGGCATAATCTTGGGTGGGATTTAGTACAGTGCAAGGTACTTATAAATGACCTTAAAATATCTGCCCATTAAAACCACTGCTGTCGATTTTAACTTGGAGAACTCATTAGAAGGCTGCTCATCGTATGGTTTCCACCTAAGGGCATTTTGCCTATTGCTTGAGAACGTAGAGAAAACTTCTTCGTACGTTGATTTCCTTAGCAATGTAATAGCATGTGATAAATCTTCTGAAGTATTTTATGTATCTGCTTATGACACATTAACAATCTAGACTTGATCAGTTCATTATGGATAAGCAGTGAATGTACATGTGTTGAAGTACTTACTGTGGATAGAACCAGCGTGGGAGAGTTTCATAAATTTATGTTTTCGAGCCACAGATTCACTCGTTTGACTGATCCATGAAATGTCAAGTGGCATTGAACATTGCAAAGAATTACCTTAGTTTCCTTCATTGATGTCTTGCTTTTCTCCCAAATGGGGACTCTCAAGTGGCTTACATTATTGTTCTCCATTTTATTCTCACAACAACAATCCTGTGACGTAGGATAGGATGAGAGAGTGTGACTGGCACACATTCACACAGGGAGCTCCTGTGGGAGAGTGGGGATTCGAACTCTGGTCTCCCAAATCATAGTCCAGCGCTCTAACTACTACACAACACTACCACTCAGCCCATGTACACAGCCTCTTCCACATTCAGCTGGCATTTGTCAGGTCTGCAAAGAACCTTGTGTAGAAAAGTTGCATGGGCCATAGATCAAAATATTCATCTTTTCTACACTGGATCATTTTTGGAAATTGTGAACGAATAGCAACAATAGTCTTGTGGCAGAGATTGCAGCTGCTCAGCGGCACTGAATGTTCAAACACAGTGTGTGCACACAGTGCAGGGCTGTACACAGAGATACGTTCAATTCAGGGGCAATGGTGCCAAGTTGGGTGCTGCTGCCTGTCATACTTGCTCCTTTTGCTCCACCCCCTAACTTCTTTCTTGCGACCAACACTTAAATTTTCATTTCAAGCAAGTATGAGTACATAAGACAAAATTGGTTTCTGTGTATACACTAGTACTGTTGCAAGAATTCTGTTGTTTTTGTGCACTGAAGTGGATGAGGTTGTTAGTGTTTATGCGTGCTTGCAGACATCAGAAAAAAACAGAGAGGCGATGGCAACTATAGTGAGCGACATAAAGGAAGGAGATAAAAGGACAGCAGCAGGACAGTGAGTAGCAGGGCCAGTGGGTGGCTCTGAATCTGCTTTGTGAACAGATACAAAAGATTTTGTTCCCAGGCCTGAAGCTGTGAGCACAGAGCTGTGCCTGACTAACTTGGGCATTGTGGAAACTACTCCTGGAGTCTGGCAGTACACAATGTGAGAGGGGTGCATGCAACAAGCCTAACGCGTCTACATGTTGCGCTTGGATGGGGGAACGCTCAGAGGAGTGTTTCCATGACAGGATAGATTGTGTTATTTGTCTTTAGATACACTGTTTGAGGAGGGGGGGGGGTGGAGAGGAGTAAGTACAGAATATTCAGCAATCACGCACACATTCTACTTGGATTACATGTTAAAAATCCATTTGAGCTGACCATGTTCACAAGATTTCAAGCAAACCCATGCAGTTGCCCTAACTTCTTGCTCCTAACATCAATGAATGTTAGGAGATCAGAAACTGGAATCTGTCTCAAAAACATATTGATTGCAAATCTGGTCTCTTGTCAGGATACCCATCCCGTTAATCCTGCAGTTAGGGATCATCAAAGGCAGATGTCTGTTTTCGGTTGGATTTTTTTGAAGAATGAACCGTGGAAAGAATTGGGCTTCTTTTATTCTTCATTAGTGAGAAATGGCTGCAAGATGCTTAACTATTTCCCAATAGGCCATTTCTCTCTCTCTCTTTCCTTCATTTATAGGCTCAATTCTTCTTTAAAAAATTAAATCCAAAATGAATATATAACTATAATTAAAGCTTCCATTAAATAAGTCCGTGCTGCACTGCTGAACTCATGCAAAAGTCCATATTAAATGCCTTCAAGGACTAAATTATTTAATTAGGATAGAAGTTGCCAGCATGAATATCAAATGGATTTGCAAGAGGCTTCACCATCTCAGGAGACCACTTGCCACATAGTCTTGCTGTCCCAACTATTACTGTCACACCAGCTAAAGGGAACAGATGTGTTAGGTTGTGATTCAGAGAGGCAGTGGAGCAAAAGCGTGAGGTGGAGGTGTGTACTGTTAGTACTGAGGGAAACAAGTGTTTCATGTTAGTTGGAACATGCTGTTCATTTTCAGTCTTCCTGTGCAGTCCCACATTGGACTGCACATGCGCAGACCTGCCGATTTGGAGGGTTTTTAGCTGAAAATCCACTAGGGGGCGCCTTCGCCTTTTACTGCACGTGCGCAGCCACTTTCCGCTGAAAACAGCCCCTTGGGAAGCGGGGCGCCCCCTGCTACCCTCAGTTCCCCTTTTGCCGCCGTTGGAAGAAGTTCTAGCTGTTCAGTTTCAGATATATAGTTGTTTCTTCTTATCTTGGATTTGGATCAGTAATTAAAATGTCGGAGAAGGCTATGTTTAAGCACTGCACAAAATGCAACGCTAAATAGACGAAAACCGATGGGCGTTCTCTTTGTCTGATGTGTTTGGGGGAAGCTCACAATATTCAGTTGTGCAAACACTGCCTGAGCTTTACTGCCAAAGCCTAAGCAGAAAGAGATGGCTGTTTAAAGGCATCTTTGTGGCAGAGAGCTCTTGAGGCAGCGGAGCATTGGCAAAGACCAAAAAAAAATCCGTCCAGGCCATTGGTGCTGAAGCGTCAGAAACCCTCCTCAACTCCACGTCCCAGTACACTGGGCCCAGAGACACCTCGGAGTTGAGCACCATCGATCTCCCTCGAGGCTTCCAGTGTCCCAGATCCGAACTGATCAGGTTTGAAGACACCCTGGAGTCGAGCACCATCGATGTCGCTTGAGGTGTCCAGCCTCCCGGACCCGACCTGAGTGCACCAGCAGGTTGGACGGTGATTCTCACAAATGGTCTATAAAAGATTCTTATATAAACCCAGTATTTCTGAGGTGGGGTTTCCCGGACATAGATCTATTTGCATCAAGAGAAAACCGAAAGGCCAACTTATTTTGCTCAAGGGGAGGCCAGGGCTGTGGCTCTCTAAAAGATGCATTCCAAATTCACTGGTCAGGCCATTTTCCTACGCTTTCCCACTGATCTCGTTACTAACCAGGGTAGTAAGCAAAATCCAGACAGATGGTACAAGGGTGATTGTGATAGCACCATACTGGCCCAGACAACCCTGGTTCCATGGGCTAATGAGATTAAAGAATCAACTTCATCACTTACCCAAGGAGCCGGATCTCCTGTTTTGGAGGGGAGTCCTTAATCACGACATATCAAGACTCAAACTGATGGCGTAGCTAATAGTACCGGAGAAAAACTCACTGAGGGAGTAGCGCAGGTCATTCTGAACGCCAGACTGCCGACCAGACAATCGTATAGACTGAAATGGGAAAAATTCAAAACATGGGTAGAGAACAAAGACTTAAGTCCTACTGACTGTACATCAGCCACTGTTCTAGATTTTGCTGGACCTTAAACAGAGGTTTATCCAACTTGTCAATTAAGGTGTATCTGGCAGCAATTTCGGCATTTCATGCCCCAGTTGATAATGGAACAGTTTTCTCCCATTACACGTCCAAAATGTTTTTGAAGGGTTTGAACAACATGTTTCCACCCACCAAAAGAGTAGCGCCTCAGTGGTCACTTCAGTTGGTTCTGACAATACTCCTAGCAAAACTCTTTGAACCATTAGCAACGTGTCATTTGAGGTTATTGTCAATGAAGGCAGGGTTGCTAGTGGCCAGCACATCAGCGAGGAGGAGTGGACTAGCATCGTTAAGCGTTGAACCGCCCTTTCTGAAAGTTTACCCGGAAAAGATAGTATTAAGGACAAAATTGGACTTCTTACCAAAAGTCACATTGAAGTTTCATGTATCACAGGAAATTGTGTTACCTGTCTTCTTTCACAATCAATCAAATGAGGCAGAATAAGCCTTATACACCCTAGATGTCAGGAGAGTGATTCTGTTTTATATGGATCACACGAAAACCTTTAGGGTAGACTTTCAACTCTTTGTCTGCTTTTCTGGACCTAACAAGGGAAAAAAGCTAGTGCACAGACCATAGCAAGATGGGTGGTACAGGCGATAAGGTTGTGTCACGAAAACGCTAACTTACCTTGCCCCCTAGAAGTACATCCTCACTCTACCAGGTTGTAAGTGTCGTCGGCAGCGCTGCTCAGACGGTTTGCGATCCAGGACATCTGCAGAGCAGCGACGTGGTCACCAGCTGACACCTTCATTAAGCACTATGCCTTGGACATCCTTGACAGAAAGGAGGCAGCAGTGGGGGCAGCGGCCCTTCAATCAATCTTCCTATAAAGGAAAGCAAGATCCACCACCCAGGTAAATAGCTTGCTAAACTCCCACGTGGGACTGCGCAGGAAGACCGAGGATGAAAAACTGTGTTGCACTTAACCTGTAACTGTTGTTCATCGAGGTCTTCCGTGCAGGCACACATACCCTCCCTCCTTCCCCATGAATGCTCTTCTACTTACCTGGAGAGTACAGTGGCAAAAGAGGACTGAGGGTAGCAGGGTGCGCCCTGCCTCCCAAGGGGCTGTTTTCTGTAGGAAGCAGCCGTGCATGAGCAGTGGAAGTCAAGGGTGCCCCCTGGTGGATTTTCAGCTTTAAAAACCTCCGAATCAGCAGGCCTGTGCTTGCGCAGGCCTGTGTGCGCCTGCATGGAAGACCTCGATGAACAACAGTTACAGGTAAGTGCAACACTGTTTATATGCGTCACACACACACAACCAGATGGTAACCTACAAGTATTGGGAGGCACTCAGAACATGGGCTGGTGGGGGCGCTAATGGGAGAATCTGGGATTTTAGATAGCAGATACTTGAAGTTCAAGATGTATGCTAACATAAAACCGAATATTAAGGAATCAGCTTCTGCTCATCAGATATAGGGATCTCATTGAGCGTGTGCAAAAAATATCATTAATATACCTGTGTGAAGTTGCCCTGTCTGAAGTGCTGTTTTTATGTCCTAGTTTTCTATTTGTGACTTGGAGGTTGTTTGGTGATGATATCGCACACTTGGAGGGTAGAGGAGGTTAATATCCTCTACAAGGAGTATTCAGAAAAACCGCACAACTTTTTATCTCTTGACTGGATGTTTTCTGAAGCTGTGGCACCCTACCCAAAGAACTCCACACACACAATAATCATTTCTGAAATACAATTGTAGTTCAAAAGGTACTCAGTGTCCCAAAAGAAACAAGTGGTGTCCTCGGTTTGAGCTTTGGCTCTGCATGTTCTGGGTGAGCGCATTGCTCTTTGCCTCTCTCCCATGCCAACTTCAGTCTTGACCTGCACGTCCCTTATTTCCCTCCTGTGAGAATCTGTTCTATCAGTCCCTCTCCTTGGCCCCTTGGTTATTCCTTATTGAACTTCTGGTCTCCACATCAGAGCTCAACTGATAGCTGAGTCTGAGAAGAAAATGAGAACACTATATGGACAGGATAAATATAATGCACATTATGGACAGGGCTAAACTACACTACAGACTGTGACTAATTTAGCAGACATTTCCTCTAGCTGGGTGATTAAGGGAAATTATAGTTCAATGAAGGGAGAGGCAGGAATCACTGAAGATTCTCAGCAGCTACAGTTCCTTCTTTGAGGGAAAGTTAGGACAGCGATATAAAGCTGATTGAGGCTTGTAGTTCATAGTTTATGTATACCCTGTAGATGCAGCAACTGCAACAGAATTAACAGGATCAGTGTAGATAAGAGAATTAGTTTGTAATCCAACAGTTTCTACACACAGCAAGTCACTGGTCAGGACTTGGAAAATCAATCAACAGTTCAGAGGCATACCATTTATCCATACCATTTCTCCGTAGGGTGGGCCACTCCTGTTAGTTTAGAATTTCAACAGTGGCTTTGAAGTGTAATGAGACAGATTTTTTGGACCTGTTCTTATTAATCAGATGGCATCTTCCAAGACCCCACAAAGTAATTTGAAATGGCAGCCATTTAATGGAGTCAAATCCCTTACTCATCTCCACCCACCATATTCATTAAAGCTGCCGCCATCTTTATTGACAGCATAAACATCCTCAGTCCTTTTAGCACCGTCATTAGACACCGGGCTTCCTCCTCCTCAAATGAAACACAGTTGACATAATGAGAAAGCAAAGGAAACAGTTGCTTTAACTGCCACCCTATCCATTCCACTCTTCATTTGTAGACAATTGGCAGCGAGGTTTTACTATATTAAGGCAATAAGATTAAAACACATGCTTATGTGCCTTGCTGAACCAAGACTGTGATTTTTAATGTGACAGAGAAGCGATTAAGGTTGTGCTAAAACAGAAGGCATAATGGGCCAAGGCTTCGTCCGCAGTAATAGCGGCACTTTGGTAGAAAGAGCTGAACATAGCTAATAGCTCTGTCAGAGCTTTCTCCACTGGGAGGCTCTGGATTGCTCTGCCACAAGGGGAAGTTCATTTGACCCCAAGTAGCCTCTTTTATCACTTGAGGAGTTGCCTTTTTAACATAAATATCTGTAATGCTGAGCCTACCACCCTGTTCCCTTCATATGGTCTAAAATTCTCACTTCCCTCCATTTGCGGCTTTCTTTCTGAAACTACCTCTTTTCATCCTTGTATTTTAAGGGACTAAAATGCTTCCCATTATCACCCCTATTTTTACTTTGAACATTTTCTCACAAATGTATCTTTTCCCCAGGCCATAAAAATACCTTCAAGACTCCATCCTGTGTGTGTATATGTGTGTTTTAATTTACTAAAATGGCACTGTGTAGTTTAGCGGTGCTGTAGTTTGAAGAAAACCTGGCCCAGTTGAAGACTTCGCTATTTAAAGGGACAGTGAGTCTTCTCTCACACACAAGTTTCTCCTGGACTGTGTGATTTCTGGGTCACAGCTGGGTTCAAGCACAGCTCCCTGGCAGTTTAAGAGACTTAGTGGGAAAAGAATTTTAAAAAGAAGCCTCTTCTGTGTATGTGTATGTGGGGGGGGGGGGTGCGAAAACCAGATGCAAAGGAGGAAAGGGCCTTTGTAATATTTCACCATGAATTTCAATGTTTTAGAGGAAATTTTTTTGTAGGTTTGATTTGTCATGGAGGGCTGAGTATTTAATGAAATTCCCAGCTAAAGGTACAGGAATCCTATAGTCCAATGTCAGACTGTGGCTAGACAATGTCCTTCCTACAGGTTCTCCTCTACAAGCAAACAAGAGTCCATTGTTTGAATAAGGAAACTTTACTGCAGAAATGGTTCATTATAGTCCACTGTCCTGAATAGGAGATTCAGGATGGTACAAGAGCATTGTTACCAATGAAGGGCAAAGCATGAGGTACAAAGTAACAGTTCCCAGCTGAACCAGCCTCCCCCCACAGTTCTCAAAACAACATCTTTCAGTCTTGGGAAGGTGGACTCTCCCAAGGCCAATCCTGGGTGGAACGGTGTTAGACAAAACAATCTCGTCCGGTGAGAAGTCTGCTTGGGAACGGGTGCACCTGTGGGGAAAGCACTTAAACACTAGAAGCATTAGAAAATTGAGTCAGTACAGTTCATATACACACTGAACCTGACATTCTGCCCCCCTTAAAATAAATCCCCCCCAGGTTTAGATGGGTAGCGAGTATGAAAAGCTTTGGTTAATCTAGGAGCATGAACATGTACAGAGTTCACCCACTCATCGAACCCAGAGTCAAAGTCCTTCCATCTGATGAGGTAAAACAGCTGATTGCGTTTGATTTTAGAGTCCAGAATTTGCTGTACCTCATAGTGTATTTGGTCATCTATCAATGTTGGGATGGGTGGAGCTTTGACGTGCCATTTATCGTCTGATGGAGCCTTCTTCAACAGACTGACGTGGAATGTATCATGAACATGGCGCAGATTTTTGGGCAAATTTACAGCAACGGTCACTTTGTTGATCACTTTGCGCACTGGAAAAGGTCCAAGGAACTTTAATGCCAGTTTGCGGCTGATTTGTGCTAGTTTTAAATTCTTGGTGGAAATATAAACATGATCCCCAGGTTGTAAATCCCATTCGGCCGCACGGTGGCGATCGGCATACTTTTTGTAATCCTGTTTGGCTTTCTCGAGGTGTTTTTTGATGAGAGTCCATTGTTGGGCAGCCTCCCCCCACCATGAAGAGACATCTGGCGACGTTGAGGAGAAGGAAGGGGGAGCGTCCAACGGAAAAGGGTTAAAGTGGGCCCCATACACAATTTTGAAAGGGGCCTCTCCTGTAGAAGCATGTACACTGTTGTTGTACGAAAACTCTGCTAGAGGGAGGAGATCCACCCAGTTATCTTGTTGGAAGTTGATGTAGCAACGAAGGAATTGTTCTAAGATTTGATTAGTTTTTTCCGACTGCCCGTCGGTTTGAGGATGGTGGCTTGAACTGATTCCTTGTTCAATATTTAACATTTGCAAAAGCTCCCGCCAGAAGTTGGCAACGAATTGTCCGCCGCGATCCGAAATTACCTTGGACGGAAAAGAATGTAATTTTACAATGTGTTTTAAGAATAGATCTGCCAGTTTTCGAGCAGTGGGGATAGTGGTACATGGAATGAAATGGGCTTGTTTGGAAAACAGATCTACGACTACTAAAATGCAGTTATGTCCTTTGGAAACTGGTAAATCGGTGATAAAGTCCATGGAGATCGTTTCCCAAGGTCTGCTGGGCGTTTCCAATGGTTGTAGTAGACCCGGAGGTTTCCCCTTGCGGGTTTTGGCGCTGAGGCAAATGGGGCAGGAGGCTACGTATTGGGAAATGTCTTTGCGCATGCCCAGCCACCAGAACTGCCGTTGTATTAAGTGTAACGTTTTCAAGTATCCATAGTGTCCGGCGGTGGGGGCATCATGACACCGCTGTAAGACCTCTTTTCGCAGACTGTCGGGTACATAAAATCTGTTTCCTGATAACCAATCCCCCTGTGGGGATTGTTTCAGTTTGGATTTGGGCGCCTTATCCCCCTCCTCCTCCACCTCGGCCTTAAGTTTCGATTTCCATTCCTGGCTGTGCGGAAGGGGTTGGCTTGCGCGGCTGCGTGTAGTTACCACGCCTCCCAATTGCGTAGGTGAGAAGACTGTATCTATAGTCTCCTCCCGTTTGCTCTTATGTTGGGGCATGCGCGATAGGGCGTCCGCTAGAAAGTTAGTTTTGCCCGGGAGGTAATTCAAAGTGAAATTGAATTTGGAGAAAAATTCTGCCCACCGCAATTGCTTGGCATTCAATCGGCAAGGGCTTCGGAGGGCCTCTAGATTTTTATGATCTGTCCAAACCTCAAATGGGTGGCGTGCCCCTTCCAACCAATGCCGCCAGTTCGTAAGGGCGGCTTTTACTGCAAAGGCTTCCTTCTCCCACACATTCCAATTTCTTTCCGCATCAGAAAACTTTCTCGATAGGAATGCACAAGGCCGAAGCTTCCCGTCCTCCCCCTTCTGCAATAAGACTCCTCCAATTGCAGTATCGCTGGCGTCGACCTGCACTATGAAGGGGTAGTTTTCATCGGGGTGGCAGAGAATGGGTTCTGTTACGAATTGCTGTTTTAAGCCTTCAAAGGCTGTTTGGCACTCGGGTGTCCATAGCAATTTGGAGGAGGGTTTTTTCGCTTGGTCCCCTTTATCCTTGGTTTTTAACAATTCCGTTAGGGGAAGCGTGATCTGTGCGAAATTTGCAATAAATTCCCTATAGAAGTTGGCAAATCCCAAGAAAGATTGCAATTCTTTACAGGTAGTGGGAGTTTGCCATTCTTGGATCGCCCGTATTTTGGCTGGATCCATTTTTAAGCCTTCTTGGGATATACAATAACCAAGGTAAGTGAGTTCAGTCTTATGGAATTCGCATTTAGACAGTTTGATGGGCAGTTTGTTATTCATTAAGGTTGCCAGGACTTTTTGAACCAATTGTACATGATCCTCCTCTGATTCTGAATAAATTAACACATCATCAAGATACACCACCACTCCTTTATATAGGAATTCATGCAGTACTTCATTTATCATGGACATGAATACAGATGGGGCTCCAGTTAATCCAAAAGGCATAACTAAGTATTCATATTGTCCGAGGGGTGTATTAAACGCGGTTTTCCACTCATCCCCAGCTTTGATACGAACATGGAAGTAAGCATCTTTCAAATCTAATTTTGTAAAGATCTTACCTTGGGCCACGACGTTGAGAAGATCTCGGACGAGTGGGATGGGGTAGGCATTGTTGGTTGACACAGCATTAAGTCCTCTAAAGTCCGTGCATAGCCGATGTCCTCCGTCTTTCTTCTTTACGAAAAGTACTGGTGCTGCGTGGGGACTATTGGCTGGACGGATGAACCCCCTCTGGAGATTGGTGTCGATGAATTTTCTAAGTTCTTCCCATTCATAAAGACTCATAGGGTAGAGACGGCCTTTTGGTAGTGAGGCTCCCGGTAAAATTTCCACTGCACAATCGGTCCATCTGTGCGGGGGCAGGGTATCGGCTTCTTCTTCAGAGAAAGCCGGTAAGTAGGACCAATAATATTCGGGTATTTGGTTTATTTCTTCCTGTGTAAGGAGAGCTTTCTCGGTGTGGATTGGATTGGTACCCCAGTTTTGATTCCATTGATGGTTTTCGCAGTTGGCGTGGCTGAAGGTGATGCTTCCTTCTGCCCAATTTATATAGGGGTTATGATCGCATAGCCACTTACTGCCCAGAATTAACGGGTATTTGGCCGTGGTGCTAATAACGAAAGATCTTTTTTCCCAGTGTTGGCCCATGCCCGTCACCACCGGGATTGTTTCCGTGGTGACGGGGTTCATATTGGTGCCATCCATTTGTTCGAAAATGACTGGGTTTTGTAATTCCCGCACTGGTAATACTAGTCCATTGACCAGGGCTGGGGCAATGATGTCTCTAGAGCAGCCTGAGTCAATTAAGGCTTGTACGCGGATGTGCATCTTCCTTTCAGGGTTTAACAAAGTCACTGGTATGAATAATATGGACCCGTGCGGCCGGTCCCTAGTTGGGACGGGTCGAGAGTGGATCTGCCGTTTGGGCCCTTTCACGACAGATCCATTTCGTTTCCCGACTGGGGGCTTTCCGGACTCTCTTCTACATTTAAGGTAGTGGGGTCATATTCCATGAGTTCTTCCGCTTCTAACCCTCTGTCTGGGGCATTTCGTTGGGAAGTGCCGCGACCCCTACCCGATCTGGGAGCTGGTGTTGGGCGTTGCGATGTGGGAGACGGAGCAGGGGTTGGACGCCGTAATTGGAGCGGAGGTCTTTGCACAGGCCTGTAAGGGCATTGTGCTGCAAAGTGGCCAGCTTGCCCGCATTGCAAGCACAAGCCTTGTTGCCATCTAGCATCTCTCGCTCCTCGGGTAGCATATCCAGCGCCTCGTCCTCCCTTCTGCAAAGTCAAGGGCCGTCTTTGTCCTGATTGTTGTTGTTGCTCAACTAATCGGACTTCTAATATACGATTCTCAACTTCGCAGGTTAGTTGAATCCATCCTAACAGCGTAGGAGGATTGTCTTGCATGAGAGCCCTGTCCAGAAGCCTCGGGTTTAGCCCTTGTTTAAACAGTATTATTTTGGTGGATTCCTCACACCTAGGGCATTTGGCGGCCAGCTGTCGGAATTTTGTAACATAGTCTCTTGCCGACATGCTGCCTTGCTTAAGAGCTTGCAATTCTGTTCTGGCTCTGGTCTCTTCTAAGGGGTCTTCATATTGCGCCCTTATAGCATCCACCAACCCTTGTAAGGTATTGAGTTCTGGGGCCCCAACATTGTATAGTCCTACGTACCAGTCTGCCGCTTTGCCCTGGAGCCGTGAACCGAGATGTTCGATCTGGCTGGCCTCATTTCCGAATAGATGTCCCCATCGATTGAAGAACTGTACCACTTGTACTAGGAAAAATCCCAACTTGGAGGGATCTCCGTCAAAAGTGGCTTCCAGTTTCACCCAGCCCATCGGAAGATCTTGCCTTGGGGGCGGTGTAGGGTAATAGTCCAGCGGAGCATTTAATTGGGGTTGCGGCGTGATAAGAGGTTGCTGGGGTGGTGGGGGTAGTTGGGGCCAGGGTTGCGGCGGCAGTAATGGCTGCCCGGGACCCCCCGGCTGCGGCGTCAGATGCGGGGCCGGTTGTATTGGAGGGGGCCTCACTGGTTGGGTTGGCGGAGGTATTACCGGTTGAGCTGGCGGCGGCCGTACCGGTTGGGTTGGGGGTGGCCGAACAGGTTGGGCCAGAATTGGCCGCTGGGGCGCGGGTCGGTGCGGTCGAAGAGGGGGAGGCCTTACCGGTTGATCGGGAGGTGGTAACACCGGCTGTTGTGGTGGTATTTGTTGAGGTCGGAGCGGGAGGGGCCGCTGCGGCGAGGGCCTGATCGGTGCTGGGCCACGCGGGCTTGCCCCTCCCGGCGTCGGTAATCTCGGACCCGGGAGTTGCCCTCGGGGTACGATCTGCAGTGGTTGATCCCCCCCTGGGGGTTGTTGTACAGGAGTCGTTGTCGGCGGTTGGAGTGGTGTCTCCCCCCTTGGATGAGCTGGAGGTTCTTCTAGCTGATCCGGTTGGACGACTATCGGAGAAGTTGGAGGGGGTATTACCGGAGCTTCTGTCGGGCGGGTTGGCTCTTCTCCGTTCCCTCTTGGGACATCGGTTGGAGTGTCCCCGGGATCCGGGTCTTCGTCCGTCTTAGGGATCTCCTTTAGAGTCTCTCCAGGGCAGGGCTCCCCCTCTTCCTCCGATTCTGAGGCATCGTCAGGGCACTGGCTATCGGAGCAGGAATCCCCTTCACCTCCCGTCCCTGGGTTGTCCAAGGGCTGCGGCTGCAACGGGGCGGGCTCCCTCGGGTTAGAAATAACGCTTTATAAGGTAGCTATTTGTATAGCCATCTCTTCGGGTGATGGTCTCTCTCCCGCCACCATTAATGAGAGTAGATGTATAGCATGAGCTAGGCTTTCTTCCATATCGACTAACCTAGCTTCTAGCAATTGCATTCTGCTTGGACCTGGTTGGTCCGTCGTGGAATCCCCGGCAGCAGCAGCCAACGGGGTATTCGGCCTCCAAGGTGGAGGGTCTCCTTGATCGTCTTGCGATCTCGCCGCTAGAATTCCTTTGGCCAGTCCAGTAACTGCCGTAATGCCGGAATCCACAGCCAGGGTACGGGTTTGCATCTGTACCCAACTTTGCTCGGAAATCTCTGGTTGCTCCGTCCACGGAGTGAGTTCCGAATAATCCCAACTTAGGACGCCGCGACGGGACGTTTCCCATTCTATCTGTTCGGTCGTCCTATTCCAAAACAGCCAGGGTTGGCTACTGTCCAGTTCAGGGACTGTTTCTAGGCTTCGGCGCCCATCCATGGGTAACGAATGGAGCACCCCACTGGCCCTGCGCTCTCTCGTTTCTCGGGGTCTGGGTCCCCACTCCGAGGGTGTGGGTACCGAGAACAAAGGTAGGGTGGTGGCCGTCGGCTTTTCACCTACACTGTCGAGATCAATGAGAGGAGGGGTGGTAGTTGAAGCTCCGTTCCCTGCTGGTGCAGGGCCTTGAGGTTGCAACTGTTGATCGCCGGGAGAAGCATACGGATCAAACAAAGGATCCCTGTTCGGGACTGCTTTGGATTCCGATGAGCCCGGCTTAGACATGATTGGTAACAAAATGTCAGACTGTGGCTAGACAATGTCCTTCCTACAGGTTCTCCTCTACAAGCAAACAAGAGTCCATTGTTTGAATAAGGAAACTTTACTGCAGAAATGGTTCATTATAGTCCACTGTCCTGAATAGGAGATTCAGGATGGTACAAGAGCATTGTTACCAATGAAGGGCAAAGCATGAGGTACAAAGTAACAGTTCCCAGCTGAACCAGCCTCCCCCCACAGTTCTCAAAACAACATCTTTCAGTCTTGGGAAGCTGGACTCTCCCAAGGCCAATCCTGGGTGGAACGGTGTTAGACAAAACAATCTCGTCCGGTGAGAAGTCTGCTTGGGAACGGGTGCACCTGTGGGGAAAGCACTTAAACACTAGAAGCATTAGAAAATGGAGTCAGTACAGTTCATATACACACTGAACCTGACATATGTGGGGGGGGGGGTGCGAAAACCAGATGCAAAGGAGGAAAGGGCCTTTGTAATATTTCACCATGAATTTCAATGTTTTAGAGGAAATTTTTTTGTAGGTTTGATTTGTCATGGAGGGCTGAGTATTTAATGAAATTCCCAGCTAAAGGTACAGGAATCCTATTCCTCTTTCTATTGGGTTCGAAAGGGGAGAATACATGAAGTTGGGGGAGAGACAGGGCTCAGCAGAAGAGCATTCTGGTTTGCATGCAAAATGCCCCAGGTTCAGTCCCTGGCATCTTCAGTTAAAAGGGCCCTGTGGAAGGTGACGTGAAAGAGCTCCGCCTGGAAAACTGCTGCTGGTCAGAGTAGATAGTAGTGACTTTGAAAGACCTATAGCTTCATGTGCCTGATGCTTTTGGGGCTATTGGTCCAGCTAATCCACCACTCTTTGATTTGCAGCAGTTATCCAAGGGGTCAGGATTCATTCCCAGCCCCCTGTGTGGTATCTTTTAAAACCAAAGATCGCAAGGATTGAAACTTGGACCTTCTGTATGCAAAACCAGGGCTTTTTTTCAGGGGGAACGCGGGGGAACGGAGTTCCGGAACCTCTTGGAAATGGTCACATGGCTGGTGGCCCTGCCCCCTGATCTCCAGACAGAGGGGAGTTTAGATTGCCCTCTGCGCCGCTCAGCGGTGTGGAGGGCAGTCTAAACTCCCCTCTGTCTGGAGATCAGGGGGCGGGGCCACCAGCCATGTGACCATTTTCTCTGAGGGCAACCCACTGAGTTCCACCACCTCTTTTCCCAGAAAAGAAGCCCTGTGCAAAACATATGTCCTACTCCAGAGCTGTGCCTCCATTCCTGAGTATCTACTGCTAAATTTAGAGCGGGAGATAAAGGAGCTGCAGCTGCTTTTACCTGATCCACCCTGGGACTTTTTTTTTCTAACTCTTCTTCCACCTACCTCATAGCAAGCATGACTACCCATTGGCCACATATGAGGCAGGAAAGTGTGTGTGGGGGGGGGGTGCGGGAAGGACCAGAGAATGCTGACGTGGCTGTGAAAGTGTATTACAAGGTTAAACTCTCGTTCCTTGGGTTTCAGCCTAGCGCTGCTCCTTGCGAGGGGTTGTGGGAGCAACATGGGTGTTCTGTGAGTGAGACGTGACAGCAGCGGGGAGGTGCTGTTTGTCACTCGGCTCGGCTGTATGTAGAGGGTGGGTTGGTGCTTCCTAGGAATCCTCTATACAGCAAGATTTTCTCATTTAAACCCCGTCCATTAATTCTTTGCTGCAGTCTGATCTTGAGGAACTTGTGGAAGTGGAAGCCAGTTAATTTTCTGTGTCCTGAGGGGTCGTCAAACTGTTTTGCAGAGAGTAGGAAGGACAGTGAATTGGATTCTGCACCTGTGCCTCTAACATGCAGAAATGTGTTAGATGAAGCTTTTGTCATTGATTTGTCTCTGCAAATAAAAGTTTCATCTGCTGAATTCTGAGTGCTGGACTGTTGATAAAGGCCGAGGAATAGCACTCTTCTTCTTTTTAAAATTTTTAATTTGATAACCAAATGCTACTTGGTCAAAACAAAGATTGGGGGCTGCTGCTTCTTAGGTGACATGGTTTTTTAAGAGATGTGAAAACATGAAACGGAAGGGTGTCTCTTTCTGAGGAATGTCACAAAGCTGTGTGACTTCTTTTGGGCAGACATGCCAGTTGCCCGTCCTCATCTTGCTTTTATGCCTTTGCACAATGTCTTCCCAAAGCAGCTATGGAGATCAGAGTATTTGTACCCCCGGCCTGTGGGAGACTCTTCTGCTGAACATCAGAATAAGTGCCTCTATTTTTGTGGCCCCATCGTGGCACCACAAAGACCTGGCACAAGTTCAGACAAGAGCCGTATGCCCTGAGGGATGGAACTTGCTTGGCTGAGCTCAGTCTGTGATTAAATGAAGTTCAGTTAACACAAACTAGCTAGACTGGGAGGCGCTCGCTTTAGATAGCAGTGGGGGATCTGTACAGAGAAGCCATGAATGCTCTGTACTGTCGGGCTTTGTTTCCATTGTGCAACATCACCATTTTTCTTCAATCTTTCATTTGCTGTGGATATGTTTTTTTCACTTTGAAACAAACTTCATTTCATACGTCCCGAAAGTTGCTGGATTATGTGCCCTCTGGCTCACTCCTATAACGATTCTTTTTGTGTGTTTTATGTTCTGTGGTTCCAGGGCTCCTTGTAAAAGAAGTCCAAATCGAAGTCTCTCGGCAACAGGTAGAGGAACTCTTTGGCTTGGAAGACTACTGGTGTCAGTGTGTGGCATGGAGCTCTGCCGGGACCACCAAAAGCCGAAGGGCTTATGTCCGGATAGCATGTAGGTCTTTAATACATTTGTCATCTTTCACTTGGGCCCTTTTAAAATCCATGCCATGTACTCAGCCAGGTTTTGGGTCCGTATGGGGAGGGGGGGGGATACCAAGTATTACCACACTGGAACCAGTTTATATTTGCACACCATTATAAGAAGTATTTGTCCATGTGCGTGTGAGGAATTAGGGCGGGGTAGGGATACCCTTATTGGAAGGAAGAACTTGATATTAAATATTGCTTATTGAGCTTTTACTGAAAATGAACATGAACAAGGTCAATGAAAAGGGGTCTAATCGTGACTAATCTAAGAAAACTGGCATTGGTCACTCTGCTTGGATTGGTTATAATCAGATGAAATACTCCTTCTCCCATCTGGGAGGCAGAGAGGGCCTTGGCTTAGTGACACAGCGCCACCCTTTGCCTGTGAAAGGTCTCGTTTCAGTCCCCAGCGTCTCCGATGAAAGATCTTCAATAGTTGGTAAAGATATTTTGCTCCGCCCTGGCGAGCTGATGTTAATCAAAGACGAGGATGCTATTGAGCTGGTGGATCAGTGGTATGATCGGTATAAGGAAAGGTTATATGTTTATATATATTTACACACTAAAATCTGTATCTTACTTCCCTCCTGCTTTAGTGTATCACTCTTGAGAAAGGGTGACAGTAACTTGAATTTGTTTTACTGGTACCGTCTGTCTCAGGGGCGGGGGGCGGGGGGGAGTTGAAGCAGAAAATGGGAGGTAACGTTTTGGCCACATTCTTACTGCTGCTTCTTACTGTCTCCTAAGGCAGCGATGTGAGACTTCTAGTTACTTGTCTTTGTAATATAAAAAACTTCAACATCCATTTGACATAACTATGACCATGCATTAATTGGTTAGAAGAGCAGTGACATCTTTAAAGACCAACAAGATTTCCAGGGTATAAGCTTTCAGGAGTCAAAGCTCCCTTCTTCAGGAACTCTGACTTTCAAAAGCGAATACCCTGGAGAATTTGTTTGTCTGTAAGGTGTCACTCTACTCGAATCTTGCTGCTCTATTGCGGGCCAACACAGCTGTCCACCTCAGCCTATCAATTGATTAAGCTCTCTCTTTGGAGGAGAAAGCTAGAATAACAGTTGGATGTTCTCAGGCCTCTAGTGTCTCTCCCTTTGATTGCCAACACTGATGCCAAATAATTTAATATTCTTGAGTGCTCCTAAGGTATGCCTCAAAATTCCAGAGTATACATTCAGCTTGGAGTTCTGCAATTTCCCTTAGCTGTGGAGTTCACAAACAGTCAATTACAACTAATGTTTGGGCAGCATTATCAGTAAATTGTCATATTCAAAATTATGGAACGATGGTGCAGAGCAAGTATTCCCTATGGTTAGACCAACTCTACTGAATGAGCTATTGTCTCATGTATGTTTTTCACTCTTCAGCATTCCCATATGCTGTTTTTTAAACTGGGAGACCGAATAGATCACACATTCCTAGAATGGGAGTAAAATTAAGGAACTAGATATATAGAATGGTATGAAATGGAACTTTCTCCTTGTCCACATTTAATAAAAAATTACTTTGGAAGGAAAATATGCATTTGACTGGAGCAGTGGCATGGAGGCAGGGAGTTTAACCCTCTCCTCCACATGTAGTTTTTCACAATCAAAAGAGCCCTCCCCATGCTGGAATTATTTTGAGTAAAAACATGGCTGGCAAGGAAAAGGTTAAGCATCCTCTTCCAACCTACCATTGCTCTACTCCTGATAGCAACCTCCTGAGACTCCTTCTCATTTTAAAAAATATATGTATTTGCGGAAAGTCAGTGACTCTGCCTGTCATCAGTAGTTTGGCCTTAAAAAACTTCTCTCTCGTGTTCAGCAGTTCCCCATCCCTACATCTGATCCTTGTCACCTCCCGTTTGTTCCAGCCTATGTTCTTCTACATGTCTTGTCAAAACATTCCTACAGCGCCATCCCAAGCAGAGTCTGCACCCTTCTAAGCCCATAGGTCTCAGTGGATTAGAAGGGTGTTAACTTGATTTAGGATGACATTCTGAGCTCTGAAATCAGTCTGAGGCTTGAAATGTTTAAGAAAAGTCTGTAAGAATTGCCACACAAGGTCCAGTTAGTTCAGTGTTGTTTCTCGTAAAAGCCGCTAGATACCTCTGGGAAGCTCACACAGAGGCTGTCATGTGCTGGCCTTCCCCTGTTGTTTCCCCCTAACATCCGGTGCTCAAATGTATGTTGGCTTTGGGCATATGAATTCCATTTAGCTAACATGGCTAACCGTGGTTGATGGCTGTGTCTTCTATGAATCTGGCTGATCTGCAGGCCACTTAAACTAGTGATCAGTGCTATGTCTCAGTGGTAGAAAACACATCTTGAGAAGGAAGGCATGTAAATTGAGCCCGTGTGTTGAACTAGTGAGCTGCCCAGAGACACAGAGAGGAATCCAACTCAAGCCTGCTTGATAGGGCTTATTTCCATGAAAGCTTCCTGAGGCTGCGCTGTTAGGTGTTCTTAATATATCATTGTTTATGGTCTGAGGGGTTGTGGGTCACCTAAATTACACTCTTGAATGTGTCTATAGCTTTCATATTACATTCATAGATCCAGAGGAGTTAGCCGTGTTAGTCTGTAGTTGCAAAATAGTAAAGAGTCCAGTAGCACGTTTAAAACTAACCAACTTACTTGTAGCACAGCTCTCTTCATCAGATGAGATGTACTATATTACATTCATGTTTCATCAGCCCCGTGGTGCACAGTGGTAAGCTGCAGTACTGCAGCCCGAGCTGTGCTCACGACCTGCTCACGACCTGCTCACGACCTGGCAGAAGCCAAGTTCCGGTAGCCAGCCGGCTCAAGGTTGACTCAGCCTTCCATCCATCCGAGGCTGGTAAAATGAGTACCCAGTTTCCTGAGGCTAAAGTGTAGATGACTGGGGAAGGCAATGGCAAACCACCCCGTAACAAAAAGTCTGCCAAGAAAATGTCGTGATGTGACGTCCCCCCATGGGTCAGTAATGATGACTCAGTGCTTGAGGGGACTACCTTTTTCATCAGTTAGTACATTTTCTGTTAAACAGATTTCTGTGACTCTTAAGTAAAAGGAAGTTACCTCCAAAGGATAGAGCAGGTAATTGAGCTGCCATTGTGATCATGCAAACAGACTTTACATAATCCAGCACATTTGTGGATATCCTTATCTTGATACCATATTACAAAGTGTGTATTTTAAGAAACAGATTTCTGCTTGATATTCCTCCCCCTAGTTTAATTTTTAAATTTATGTTATTAATAATCTGCCTTTCCCACTGAGACTAAAGGTCGTGCTTCCAAACAGAAATGCTGCATATGTAAACTGGGCTAGTACCTGGTGGAGAAAACATTTTAATTCTTACATTATGTTATAATTAGTTGTTCAAGGTATATTAGCAAGTGAAGATACTGAGCTCCCACAGATAACACTGTGATAGATTTAATCAGTGTAGACCCCATCTCATAAAACAAGATAGCAAATTGTCATAACTGTCATCACCATAATCATTTTCAAAAATAATTTCTTTTGACCCCCATTTATTTTCTGTGGAAAGTGTTGGCAAAATTGCTTGACAGCATTTCCTATGGTGTATAGAGCCACCTACTGGTGAATGTGGGGATTTGTTTTCTCATGTGGCCATTTAGCTAGTTCTGTTTTGTATTGGTGTGACACAAAAGTTGTATTTCATTCTAGGTCCTCTCTAATTTACGTGCTCATAGGTGAAGATATTCATCTTCTATGTGGACCTACAGAATTCAGAATATTTTGAGAAAGATTCTGAGATGGGGAAGAGAGAGAAGGCTGGGGGAATAGAGTTACCAAGGTTAGGGGGACCAAATTAATTAATTAATTAATTAATTTTTAAAAATTTTATTTATAATCCACTCTCCCTGCAATGGGCTCAGAGTGGAGCACAAGATATATCCTAATAATAGAATAAAACATAGTACTATAAAACAAGGATAAAATATCTATAATTCAGATTACTTAAAAACAGCAGCGCACATATTGTACAACCCGTTGAAACAGAGCCCGTGGGGCCAGGTAGCCAACTGCAAATGGACAGCAATGGCAGGAGGCCGGTTAGATGACCTGTCTGCCTCAACCGTCAAACAGTAACAAATCCATGGGGCAGGGTGGCCAGCTACCAGATGAATACAAAATCTGGGGGGACATATGCCCCCCCCCTTATGGCAGGAGGCCATTTGTTCAAATAATTGGGGCCAGGGTAGAAGTCCCTTAATTTAATCCACAAGTCCCATGCCGGTGGGCCTCGATTTTATCCCTTCTCACCAGTCCTCATATGCCCCACCTCTAGCTCTGTTCCTCCAGGGTGCTATAGGAATTATTCATATAGAATATGTTAAAATATGGAGAAAAGTAGGGAGGAGTTTACCTGCAGCAATAAGGGGGAATGGCAGTGAGGCACTGTGTGTGATTCCTTTCACTGACCAAACACCTCTCAGACAGTGAAATCTCCGCACTGTTCTGTCTCCACAGGCTAGGGTTGCCAGCCTCCAGGTGGTGGCTGAAGATATCCCAGGCAACAGAGATCAGTTCCTCGGGAGAAAATGGCTGCTTTGGAATAGTGATCTATATGGCATTATGCCTGCTGTGGTCCCTCCCATCCCCAAACCCTGCTTTCCCCGTGTTCCACCCCTCTGCTAAGCCCCCAAGAATTTACCAATCCAGAGCTGGCAGCTGTGCTCCACACTGTAACAGAACAACATTCAGAGGGCCTCTCTCCTCCCCCTTAATGCCAGGAGGAGAGGTCCAAGAATTTGGTTATTATTTTCATTTTTAGGGCTGGAGAAGAAATTGTTGTTCTGTGCCATCAAGTTGCCTCCAATCTATAGCCTAACTGAGGTTGTTTGCCATTGCCTGCCTCTGCGCAGCAACCCTGGCTGTCTTTGGAGGTTTCCCATCCAATTAATAACCGTACATTTGTATATGTGAATCATTGTTGATATTTATGTATATTATTCACCTATTTACGTTAGACTGTTTTATGTTTTTGGGACTGTTTTTATGTTTTTGGATTGTAATGGCCTTTGGCCATAGGTGAATGCTACTACTACTACTACTACTACTACTACTAATAATAGTAACCAAGGCTGGGCCTGCTTAACTTCTGATATCTAACTGGACTGGATTTGCTTGGCCTTACCAGTTCAAGGCACAATCAATATAGATTATACAAATTAAGCAACTCTTTGTGTAGTTTTGCATAATTTTAATTGATTTGTTAAAGTTTTCTTTTTCACAGAATTTATTCTGGATTTGCTAATCAATGTTGAGAAGTAAAGACCTTTGCAGGACATTGCACCATCCTTCTTCACTAGAAATATTATTCAGCCACCCCTCTAGTTTCCAGGGCATTACCAGGGGATGCCAAGAGTGCACTGGTATGTGGGCAAAACTCTGTAATTTAACCATAAAGTTTTGCTCAAATACCAGAGTATCCCGGGCTTCCCTTGTCAACACACTGATATCACTCCTGTGTGCAGGAAGCTATAAACTGCTCCTGATCCTGCATTAGATGTTTTTATCTGTGTTGCTGCAGAGCTGCCGCACACAGTTAACTCTGTTTACAATGTAGTGTTTAGTGAGTTAGAGAAGAAAAATGATAGAGAATCCTGTGCCTGAGAAATGGGAAGGAAAGTGACATGGGAGCCTTTCTTAATTTCCCTGTGTCGTCCTCTGCAGAATTTAGTCCTGAGCATTTGTATTAGACAGAATCAGGCTATGCGAATCAGAGACTGATTCATTATGGCAATACTTTTATGGTTTGTGAAGACAAAAATCTGGACATTGGATACCTTGTAAGTTGGCAGTGACAGCATTCCTGACATCCAGGTCCCCTTCGATTGCTCCATTAAATCTGAGCTTTGCAAGCAACTCCGCAGCTAACGTTCGGCATTTTTCTCCCCCCAAAAAGACCTGAGGAAGAACTTTGACCAGGAACCCCTAGGGAAAGAGGTTCCACTGGATCACGAAGTGCTTCTGCAGTGCCGCCCTCCTGAGGGAGTGCCAACAGCCGAGGTAAGCATGGCAGGGCCGCCACGTCTGTGGCCACCAGCTGGAAGGTGCCTGTGTCGCTGAAATAGTGACTGTTCCCACAAGACAATACTGTGCTGTTTAGAATAATGGAATAATTGCTCTAAAATCATATATGTAGCATTTCCCCATGTGCATAGTGTTATACAGCCATAATCTTACTCATTCTCACAAGATTTCTGTGAGGTAGAACATTTTTGTACGGGCATAAAATTGTTTCACTTCAGTTTAATTCACTGTAGGTCCATCTTAGTACAAAATAAACTGCTGCTTTTTTCTAAATTTGTCTGCAAATTGATCTGTCTAGCTGTCTATTTCATATATTTTTATCCTGCCCAGCGTGGCATACATTCTGCTCCCATCCTTCATTTTGGGGGTTGCCAACCTCCAGGTGGTAGTTGACGATCTCTTGGAATTACAACTGATCTCCAGGCCACAGAGGTCAGTTCCCTGGAGAAAATGGCTGCTTTGGATGGTAGAATCTATGGCATGGTACCCTGCTGAGGTCCTTCCTTCCGTAAACCCGGCCCTCTTCCAGGCTCCACCCCCAAAAACTCCAGGAATTTCTCAACCCAGAGTTGGCAACCTGTGAGAGTGACTGGCCCAAGGTCACCCATGCAAGCTCCATAGCAGGGTGAGGATTGTAACCTCAGTCTTCCCGATCCTCATCCAAGAGCTGTACCCATTGGCTCTCATTCTTGTCTTCCGGGTCCTCCTTGGCTCTCCTTCTCCAATCCCTGTACCTTCGGTTGATTATAGCCTGCTGCATGGAGGGCAGGGAGTTGTTATTTCCAAGCCACCCTCAGGTTTTCATGGAGCTCCTTTCCTTCCCGAGAGGAAGGGGGCTGGCAGAGGGGAGGTTTGCCCTACTTTGTGAAACTATAAATCACAGGCTGCTTCTAACTTGCCTCTGACGGTGGTTCAGACACGCTCTCATTAAGTAAGCCTCTTCTCTGGAATAGATGCTGGAATAGATGTTTTAAAGCCTCCTGAAATATTACCTCTCCAGCGTTTTTTAAAAATTTTATTTTATCAGACATGCAGATTTATGTTATGGATTTGAGTTGTTAGGATCTGTTTCTTCCCCAAATTTGCTGGCAGTTGGTAACTAGAAACTTCCTGCCTTCCTCCCACAGCTGGGCGCATCTGTGCCTTCCCCGAAGGCATATCATGAAGGTGAATAATTGCAGGCGAGGATGCTATTTTTCCCACTGTGGTCCATTAATAAATCACAGGGAGCTATTATTTCTCCCAAAATATCTGCCCAGCCCTGCCTTCTCCACTACACACACCTCTCCAGCACACTGGCGCTCGCACACACACATCTGCCCCATTGTTCTAAACAACTGCTATAACATTCCAGCTGCAAGAGTTGGCACCTTAACAGCTTGCCAGTTTATAGCCGGTAAACGAGTCGCTCCTCACAGCTGGATCGGGGCCATGATGGATAGGCTCACACTGAGGCCCGTCTGCTTTCATTATTCAGCAGAAGTGTTTATTTTAGGCAGCGGATCTGTTATTCTGACACCTAATAACGTACTTAACCTCAACACCTGTTCAGCCCAGCCTTCCCTCCCTCACACATGGGCTTCTCTGCCATTAACCCCTGAAAGGAAAACACAGAATAAACTGTTTTCTAGGGAGGAAAAATGAGCAATTAAAACTTAGAAAGATGAACAGTCCTGGGCTTTTCCCAGTTTGGTGGGGCTTTGTTGCGCAAGATGCTATCACTCTCTCCCTCCACTCCACTCTCTGCCCCCTAGTAAGCTCTGTGTAGAGGGATGACAAGAGTGTGACAGCTGGAATGTTAGGTCTGGCCACAGAAAGCCCAGGTTCAGATCTGAGTGCCCAGCTGTAACTCACAGGGTGGCAAGAGAAGAAGGGAAGCAAACCATTTTGAAACAAAGAAATGATGGCAAGGAAGGGTGAGGCTTCTGCTTTGGTAGCAGATTGGGACATAATGTCAGAAGCGGCAAATTTCCAAAGTTTTGCAGTCCCTTGACTTGCTGTGCAGCGTGCTTTTTCCAGGGGGGAGGACGTGGTGCTCATGATGGTGGCTTCATGCTATTGCCTATAGCGTTGCATCCTCAGGTACTCGTTCAGGTGTATGCTGCCATCTTGGAGGCTTTGGTAGGTATCCTACCAGTTCACGGAGCTGTGTTAAGCCTGCCTTCCTTAAGTTGGAGGAAGAGTCCTTAGTCTGAACCTCCTCCTGCCTAGCATGTAGGGTACATGCCATTCTTTCCTGCTGATGTTGCAACCGCAGAACACTTTCTAGTGACTGCTGACAGCGGGACCAAGATCATAATTTCTTCAACTTGGCACAATATTCCTCGGCAACTGCTTTTTGTGCCTGTGACTATGACGCTCAACTACTGATGTCCCTGTGCTTATGTGGCCAATGAATGATGCATATAAGCAACTTGGATGTGTCTGCAGTGGTGGCGCCATCATCCAGCGCCCTTGCATCCCAACCCTTGTTTCTGCTTATTCTGCTCTCTGTACATTGGCTGTTTTCACACGTCTTTAACATCACACAAAACTCACAGGATGAGGGCGTCTTCATGGCGCGATTTCTGACGTCACCCCGTCACGATTCCGTTTTTGTGGTGTGATGACATCAGAAATTGCGCCATGAAGATGCCCTCATTCTGTGAGCTTTGCGTAGTGTTAAAGATGTGTGAAAATGGCCATCGTGCTGCAGAGCGCATTCATCTGGTGCTTGCTGCTTTTTGACTCACGGAAGGGCATTGGTCCTGCGTGAGAGGAAGTGCCTCCTGCCACAATAATGCATTCTGCAGCAGAAGATTTTCTCCTGAAAGAGAAAAGGGTGTAGTGCAGATGAAAGCAAGGCTTAGGATAAAAGCCTTGGAGACTGCAGGTTAATGGCAGGTCGAGGCAGGTGGGCAGTTGGGCCCAGGGGAGTGGCAGCTGCCTTCTGCCTCGAGCAAGCAGGCCTGGTCCATCTGTGGTGCAGAAGGAAGCTGTAGAATAGATTTTACTACTTCAGGCTCCTGTGAGGATCTGCCAGGTAACTCTCAAAAGACTTCACTGCATGAGTTAAAGAACTTTATTGATAAGCTACCAGTTTCAGCTCTTACTCCATCTTTGACAGGAATGGTGTTTCTCTACAGGCATAAAGCATATATAGGATTCTAAGCGCGGGTGAATTCCCAATTCCCACCCCGCCCCCTTGAGGTAACGGTCAGCTAAGTTCAAGAGGAAGCATCTAAGTGGGAGAAAGCAGAGCCGATGTAGGAAAAGTCTCAAGGTTGTGGGTGTTGTGCAAGTGCCTCTTCCCAGGCTCAGGCAAGCGGAGTGTAGGAGAACATACAGAGAACAGTAGAGACAGCCCCTCCCTTGCATACATTCACCTTACAGTCAAGAAATAGTTTCAGCCTTGAATTATACACAGAGCATCAGAGCACAAACAAACCTTACTCAGGGTCTTGTTGGGTATGACAGCGTCTGCAGTATAATACCATTTTTTAATGTTCCCTGGTGTTGTGTAGTGGTTAGAATGTTGGACTAGGATCTGGGAGACCCAGGTTCAAATCCTTGCTCTGCCATAGAAACTTGCTTGGTGACTTTGGGCCAGTCAGATTCCCAGCCTAACCTACCTCCCAGGATTGTTGTGAGGATGAAATGGAGCACAGGAGAATGATGTAAGCCACTTTGGGTCCCCGTTGAGGAGAAAGGTGAGGTATAAATGAAGTAAATAAATATTTTAAAATTTAAAAAACTCAAAACTAAAAAACCCTAGTACATCAGAGAGCAATGTTCTAGCCATCCCTTGCTGTGCTAGTTTTCTACTTGCAGGTAGTTTGTTTTTTAAATGGAGCATTCGAGAATGCTGTTTCTTCCACCTGCAGCCTGAAGAGGTGTGGTCCATTGTATCATTTCACTCTGCTGTATGTATAGCTCAAGCCTGATGCCGACCTTCTTGAGTGACCTTAGGTGCTGCTCTTTCTGAGCATACCGTACTCCTCGGGGTCATTGTCAGGGTAAAACACAGTTGTTCTAAGCCCCTTGAAGGAAGCCAGGACAGGATACAGATAAATGCATTATCTTGTCAGGTCCTTGGGCATGTTGTTTTGCTAGCAAACAATAATGGGCCATTCTAGATCCAGCTGGTATGGCAGATGGGAACTAATTTAAAAATAGAAAGGTTATGGGTAAGAAAGTCTGGCCTTTTCTTGAACAAAGAGCAAAGTCCAGGTGTGTTATGCTACTAGGACCTTCCAGGGTGACAACTAGATGAATTTTTATTACCAACTGTATTGACGGCTTCAAAATTTAGGATACTTTGGAGATAAGGCTTGTTTCTACTTAGATATTGCTTCCATGCCAGAAAATTGTGTGTACTTAGCATAAGCCATATACCTCTTGGGTTTTGGCTGCTCTGGCTATATGCCGAGTCTACAGCTAGCACTACCCGTTGGGGCTTTCTGCTATATGGGGTAGGCAAATGCACACGTGCCATCCTCACGCGTGCTGTGTTTTGCCAACAGAGTTCTCAGCACCAAATGACAAATTCCTGTGATTTCTGGAAGAATGTTTGGCTTTTTAAAAAACTTTAAAATTAATCCATTTGTAGGTATCAAACTTCTTGTACTACATGCAGATTGTGTGTACACGCATGAACATGTGCGTACATGCACATAGAGAGAAAATGTCTATTAACAGACAAGACAACAATACTAATATCCCCTTTATAATTTCTCACAATGATAGTATTCTGTACCTCTTACCTTGTTTTCCTACCCGTGTGTCCCAACTCTTCTGCCCGCTCTCCCCTCCCCACTGCTTTCCTCTTCTCCCTGTTTTTCTCTATTCAGGTGGAGTGGCTGAGAAATGAGGATGTGATTGACACTTCCCAGGACACCAACTTCCTCATAACCATCGACCACAACCTCATCATCAAGCAGGCCCGGCTTTCAGACACTGCCAACTACACCTGTGTGGCTAAGAATATTGTGGCCAAACGGCGGAGCACCACAGCCACCGTCATTGTCTATGGTACTAAATTTTTAATTGTCAGGTTCTCGGGGTTTATTTTGTGGCGCTTTCCCAGAGAAGACATGGAACACATACTTATTATTTTAAATTAAATAGTTGATTAATGCGATACGTACTATTGAAAACAGCCTTTTAAAATGCAAACAACCACCTGATCCTGTGTGTGTTGACCTAGAAGTAAGGCCCACTTAGTGCAATTTATTCCCTTGTTAAATATGCCTAAGATTGCAGAATCCCTCCCAAAGTCCCTTTCTTTCAAGTGTAGGCCTGAGTTTTTTCTGCAGAATCTGTGAGGAGGACATCCTCATTGGCTGCTCCTGCCTTTCCACTCACCTCCCTTAATTGCATCTCCATCTCCTGGTTTCATCCTTGTCCTAATCTCACTCCCTCTGCATAGGACCACTACAGCAAGAACAGGTTTTTACTTAATTTTTTTGTGATTATATACTGTCAGTTCCATGAAAACTAGGTTTCCCTGTAACTTGTTTCTGTGTAGGTGGGAGCCTGTTCTTCTGTTACAGCGACCTTATTAAAAGTAATGGAAATAAGTCCACAAGGATGGATTAGGCTGTGTTCGTCAGCTGCTCGCCTCATGGATTGTTCTGAAGTCTCCAAACCAGGGCCCAACATCTACCAGGAATTCGCAGTTCTGGCACAACTAGTGGAAATCCTTACCATGTGAGCATGGTGACGCCACCATGACATGTTTTAAGCATGTCCCATATGAGGAGCTGTAACAAAAAAAACCTGGCCACTGGTGACTTCTTAGAGGTAGTCAGAGACAATAGGTTGGTCTGAGTGTACTCTTATCACTCACCAACTTTTCCTTGGATTTTAAAATTGAAATACATGTTTCCATCGTCTTCCCTACCCACAGTGAATGGTGGCTGGTCTACATGGTCAGAATGGTCCCTGTGTAGCAATCGCTGTGGCCGTGGCTGGCAGAAGCGCACCAGAACCTGCACCAATCCAGCGCCTCTCAATGGTGGTTCCGTCTGTGATGGGCAGTCCTTCCACAAGATTACCTGCACCACTATGTGCCCAGGTAAGTGACCGTTGAGGTCATGGACACAAATGCTATGTGCATTTCACCACCACAGAGATGTTCCAGTTCAGCAGTCCCAAAGAGTTTATTGAGGAAGCTCATAATGCAGTGTGATAGGAGAATGCTGAGAGGTGGCAAACACACTTTGAAGAAGCCTCCTTTCTACTCTGAGGAAGCAGAACTAGCTCTGGAATTTAAACTGTGAATACGAGTAGACAGAGCATTGTGGTTTCATGCAAGGGTTGGGGTTTGCTATCATGGAATTCCATTGGGTTTGGCATCCTTGACACTGGAGAAAAACCTCTCCAAAGAGACACAGGCATTTTCTCAATGAGGCCCAAGATTTTTCATTGACCCTCATTCAGGCCATGCATGTCAGTCTGCCCTTTTGTGTCCTTTCTGTGGTGCTGATTAACCCATGGAAACCTGCTGTTGTGAATTGTGTCTATCTCTAGGCACCTTCTTGGGACACCTGAAAGGATAACATCTGCTCAGGCTCCTCACTCTCTTTTTTTAACTGTCCTTCTCCCAGACTTGAGCTTACCCATCTGAGCCATCTGCTACCCTTAGGTAGGCTCCAATCTTCTTCTTTTTCCAGGCCTAATATGGCAAAGTTAGATTTCAGACCCTTACAGCAAATCAGCTGGAGCATACAGGCTGATCCTGTTACTACTCAGTTCTGTTTTATCCCCCCACCCCCAAGGTTATCTGGAGCAAGCTGGAGAACACATTATCAATGAGAGAGAGAGACTAACATTATTTAGTTAAACAGGAAGCACTATAGTATGTCATGCCTTCATCTGTTGGGTTAGAACTGTATCTAATCCAGAATATCAGAATATCTGACACGGCCAAGAAACAGCATCAAACCATGGGGGAACTCCTGGTTTAGAAACCAAGTTTCCAGGTTCCCAAAATATTGCTGTAACCACAGCACCTTTTTCCGTGTTAGGACTGCCACAATATAATGGACCTATCGGGAAGAAACATCCCACATTCTGGTTTATGCAAGATTTAATCTACAAAGAGAATTCAGTTGAATAGCAATCCAAGAGGAATATACATAATTTAGAGGAAGAACAAACAATATCCCAGTTGTATTCTTAGAAAGAACTAGGGAACATAACAATCTTTTAATACTTGTAGCCTGGAGGAGCAAAATAGGATAAATAATACATTTTATTTGTTTGTTTATTTATTTTTAGTTTATTAAACTTCTATTCCGCCCTCCCCAGAAGCAGGCTCAGGGTGGATCACATCACTTAGACACACAATATCCATAAAAGATATAGTAAGAAAGTTAATGGGCGGTGGGGGTGCTGGTTAGATTTCAGTAAAATTTAGTATGTCCAGTTATTCTTTTAAGACTTCAAAGAGAATTTCATACTCATAATGATGGGAGGCGGGACTGAGACAAACCAAGGTTTGTAATACGTTTAATATTCCAGCCACTTCCATTTTGTATTTGTTTTGAATTTCATATATTCTCAAATTAATGGAGATAATGTTGCAAGAAAAAAATTCATTTAAATGGTGAGAAGTGGGATAGTATAGAGGCGAAGAGTGTGAGCTGGGAAGTTCCTGGTTCAAATCTTACCTCAGCCACTCAGTAGGTGGTCTAGGCAAGCCACACTTTCTCACCTCAACCTCATATTTGCAATATCAGGATAGGCATAGCAACCTACATTACAGGGCTGTTGTTGAGGTTTAAGGAGAGAACATATATATATATATATATATATATATATATATATATATATATATATATATATATATATATATATATATATATATATATATATATATATATATATATATATATATATATATATAGGGCATTACAGGGCTGTTGTTGAGGTTTAAGGAGAGAACATATATATATATATATATATATATATGTATATATGTATATATGTATATATACATATATATATATATGTATATATATATGTATAGAGAGAGAGAGAGAGAGAGAGAGAGAACATATATATATATATATATATATATATATATATATATATATATATATATATATATATATATATATATATATATATATATATATGTATGGCCTGACAAAAATTTCTGCATCAGAACACACTACACATCTTGTACTACACAACCACAACCACCTTCAGTTTACTATGGGCAAAGAAAGGAGAATAGAAATATTTAAATACATGTAATACATATGATACAAGACCCACATGTACGCTGTCTGCACATGGGGTGGGAAGTTTCAGTCAGTCACAGCTGCACAGCATGTGTGTATGAGGTGTAATGAAATTGATCCCAGAAGGGTCACACACAACTGACACGATGAGCCAAGAAACAGGTAAAAAGACAAAAGTGGGAAAATAGAGTTTGAATAAAAATGATAAGCTATTTGACATGTTTTGAGTATGCTGTTCTTCTTTCAGAACAGATGTAACGTAAACAAAATAATTTATGCACTAGAATGTGTATAGTTTATACTTAAGTGCGTACTACTTTTATTTTGTACATAAAATATAACCATCAAACAATCTCTTATATGTAAGAAATATTCCTGGATTTTTTTTCCTGAATCTTTGTCCGAAGAAAAATGACCCTGGAAATTTACATTCAGATTTTATGCTCTCTTTTGTGTGGAAGTTCTGGAATTTTGAAATAAAGCAGCCATTATCCTTTGGGTGGAAGGGAAGGCAGCATGGTATAGCCCGATCTTGTCAGATCCTGGAAGCTAAGCAGGGTTGGTACTTGGATGGGTGACCACCAAGGAAGACTCTGCAGAGGAAGGCACTGGCAAAACCACCTCAGCTTCTCACTTGCCTTAAAAGCAACTTGTTTGGGTCACCAAAAGCCAGCTGTGACTTGACGACACATACATATGTAGGTATACTTCGGGCTATCCCTAACAGACAATCATTTTATCATTTTATTTGTTTGTCTGGTTCAGAAGTGCCACGAGGTCATCGGGAGAAAGGCACTCCTGCTCTCTGCTCCTTTGAACACTTAGTATTTTGACAGCATTCCACCCTCCCATCTCCGTCTGCCCCTTCTGCTGGTTGATCTCTAACTGGTTGCCTCTTTTTGTGTTGGATTGCCCTTTTGCAGTAGATGGAGCATGGACCGAATGGAGCAAGTGGTCAGCCTGCAGCACGGAGTGCACCCACTGGAGGAGTCGAGAGTGTGCAGCCCCCTCTCCCAAAAACGGAGGCAAAGACTGTAGCGGCATGCTTCTTGATTCCAAAAACTGCACCGATGGGCTTTGTATGCAAAGTGAGTTAATGTTCCAGGGCAAAAAAGGAAAGAGGGAAAGGGGAGGGGTGTCCACAAAGTCAACACTTAAAGTTGTTTTCTGCAAGACACCTTGCTGTAAAAGGCATTTTCTGCAGGAACTCTGGTGGGAATTGATCTGGCAGAAACCTCCTATTATTAGTCTATCTGTAACAGAGGTGCAGCTTCAGCTCTTAGCTCCTGTCCAAGTTAAGTATCAGCCTAAAGACCTGCTGTGATTACTTCAACATACCAGGTTCTTTGGGTGTACAGCTCAGATGCTGCCGTCTGTAAGGGCAAACACATGTTTATGGACATCCAGATCACACGGGTACAATTTTTTGAGAGCTGTGATTGGCTGCAGTTCCTTGCTGAGTCTATCCTCAGTGGCAGACCTGTAATGTTTGCCTCTCTGTAATGTGTGAAACGGTGCATATCTCTGACTTTCATTAGCATTGGCATTTGGAGGGAGTGCTTTTTTCCTGTCTGGCAGAAGCACAAACTGAGGCTGCCATCTTACACACACAGGCTTGAGAGCGTCCCGTTGAACTCAGCGGGAGTTACTTCTAAAGCAGCAAGCTTAGGATCAAACTGTAGATGTTGTAGTGAGTCTTTTATGAGTTCCAACAATATGCCTACTTGATAAATAGTTGACTTGAAAGACAGCTGACAGAACAATACCCAGGTTTGTGTTAATTAAAAGATATATAGGTTCTTCGCTAGGCAAGAATCACTCACCTGTTCTGCATGATCTCTTGAGCACTTCTTTAGTATTAGGAAAGATTCAAGAGAACCATTTTGGAAATATGTGGAGACAGTGGATAAAACATCAGCATTTATTTCCCAGGCCTGGTTCTTAATTTGAACACAACTGCAGGGTTCAGAAAGAGCCAAAGCTATTCCTGAACTGTTCCACACTGTCATTCAAAGGGTCTGATGGTGGGGTGCTTTCTCTCCCCACCGAGATTGGAATGGTGTCACTAAAAGAGTGTGTCATCTGTGTATGAGAATGAAGGACATGGGCTATGTACGTTAAAATGTGTTGAAATGAGAAAAGTCTCATATTCTATTGAAATTTAAACTGCTTTTCTTTCATGTGTGGGATTCCAGTGAATACTGGAAAAGTGGGAAATCCAGTGAATACTGATACTGTGTGGGAGCTTCTGGGGAAATGGCCACTGCCTTTAGTGCTGTTCCAATGGAGCATGATATGCTTCGCATGAGCCCCTGTTTGGTAGTTTGATCCAGGTTCCGTTGCTGCAGAAGTTTTTATTTTCAGTCCCAAGGCTGAACCCGAGAGCAAAACACTAATAAGCAAGATAGCATCTTTGAACCCATGTGAAGAGCTTTTGTTTCAGCACGGTGCGCCCCCCCCCTTCCCACACATGAGATTCAGAAGTAGGGCTTTCAAATTAAGAAACCATGTCACATCGTGGTTTAGAAGTTGTGCGCTACATGGCTCCTTCCCTGCATCTCTCTTAAGGCGCAGGACTCGCTAAGGAATGCTCCATTCTTTCTCCTTCTCACACAGGAGATGGGTAGGGGGTTAAATCTGCAGCCAGACTCTGCCATGTGATGAGCCCTTACTTCAGAACCAAATGGTCAATCCCGCTGCAGAAAGATGTTCTTTCTAGGGTGCAGCAGCGCTTCGGAACGATTCTATTCTGAACCTGCCCGCCAGCCGAAGGCTCACCCACAACCAGGTCCTCCAGGGGCCGAACCAGGCATTGGGGAAGGGGAGGCACCAGGTCCTTACCCTCATACAAAGTACACATGTGCTCCAATGCAATGCAGAAGTGCCTCCCCCCAGGTTCCTTCCCCCCACCAGGAGACCAGGGGGGGGGCAGGGGCTAGAGGCAAGGAATCCCCTGTCCCCACAGGGGAATAGAATCCTACCCACAGCCCTGCTTTCTGAGAATCTGCCTCTTTTCTATGATGTTGGTGAGAGTGACAGGGACTTGCAGAACTTCCTGGGAATATAAATCTCAGTGCTGTTGCTGGATGGTCTTCTGCACTTGTGACCTTTTAAACCTTCATCCCCCCCCCCCAGTCTTTTTGCCACTAGGGCCTTTGTCTGTCTCTCTGTTGCTTTCCAGGTGAAACAGATTGAGGGTTCAGGAACAAAACATCCACAGCCCAGTATTTGGTGGGTTAATTCAAATCAGTTTCTGAAATTCAGTCACTCTCCCCACAACGTACATCGGGTGGATTGTTCCACAGCCTGGAGACAGTTGCCTGTATCCTCCCCCCCCCCAACAGCATAAAGTCTTTCCTATCTTTTGGCTCAAATGAATTTTTTTCAGCATGTGGTTCGTCATCATTCCATTACTGACATCTTCAGTTTATGCCAGTTGCACATCTCTGCGCATTCTATAACATCGCAGAACGACTAGTCCAATGCACCCAGGTCTCCCCAATTCCAATTAAACACTAATAACTGTTCCACATTGACACGGCACTTAATTTTTCTTCTCTACAGATAGGCAAGACTGAACAGAACAGGTGAATTGGTGTATTACTGCTATCTTTTGCAAATGCCAAGCAACTGATTAAATAAACAGAAAGGCAAACTTTATTGCATCTTGCTTTTGAAGGAACCTGACTCTCCTCTCCTAGCTTTCTATATCGTATCAGTGCTGCCACCTGCTGTTTTGGTGTTGCTTTCTATCCTGGAATCTTCCTGGCTGTTTCTTTTGCCTGAATCCCATCCTGCCCCAATGCAGCGTAATGTAATCTCACTTTGTGCCCCTGCTCCTGTCTTGAGTGTTTGTCTTATATGTCATTTAAAGGAACTCGCCAGGTTGATCCATGTTGGCACACAGAGGAAGAGGAGGCTGTCCTGCATAGAAAAAAGCATCTTGCCCATCAATAGCTGCTGGCCCTAGAGAGGCTCTTTGCTGGGGGAAGCTAAGGCTTTATGACAGTCAAGGTCAAGTACGGTTTGCAGGCAGAATTGAGCAGACTGTGCCAGCCTGCTGCTGGCTGTTAAAACTTAACAGGAAAAAAGTGTGGGAGGGGGGAAGCTGAGAAGGAAATCAAGCAACAGCACAGCAAGATGTAAAGGGTCTCAGATTATCATATTTGGGAGAGGACAGAAAGGGTTGTTTCGTGTACTTCTCCCTGCCATCACCTCTCCTCTTGTGTGAGGGACTTAGAGGGGGGGGGGGGTGTTGATCCGTTTTTTCCACACCGCCACCACCCTAAACCTCCCTTCACAGTTTTGAGAGCTTCCCCAAGGCAGTGAAGGGCAGACACCACATGCCACCTTCTAGCCTCCAATTTAGCAGGCACAGAGCCCTGACCCAAATCCTCACAGGGTCCCCTTTCCTCTCCCAGAGGCTGTACCAGGCAGGCAGCCCGTTCCCTCTATTAACTTTCCCTCACACAGCAGCTGCCCAAAACTAGTGGGGAAAGAGAACATAGAGGATATTTTCCCTATATACGCTACCACCATTTAGATTAAACTTGGCTCATTTAATATGACCGGAGTGTTTGAGGTCTGTGTGTGTGATAATTTCCCTCAGCCAACAACTTCAAGCCAGCCAGGGTTAAAACAAAACCAAAAAAGAAATTTTATTTACAAGATAGAACACTGGAGTGAATGACTTTAAAACTCATCAATAAATTGTGGTTAAACAGGGGAGGGTACAACATATCAGAACAGATTTACAGTCAGTTATCTTTCTGCTGCCTCCCTTAGCAGCTTCTCAGACCCTTCTCTCTCCAATCACTCTCTCCAATGGACACTTAACTGTCCCTGACTCAGCATTCTGCCCACTCTCATTGGTTAATTCTCAGGAGAGGCGGTGCTGGAGCCAGTCCTGTCCATCAACAGGGATTGAGAGGAAGGTTTGGGGGGAAAATTAACATGAACTAGATGCTTCTAGCTCTCTATATTAATCTTTTTTTGTTTGCGCCTTTGAGGGGCTGTATAATTACAACATGCCACCCAGTCAGCTTGTTCCCTTCTCCCAAGGGAAGGTATCTAGGCAGCACTCCAGGATTAAATTCAAAAGGCATGGTGGCCTGGAAAGAGGCTCTTGTTGTGTGGCTTGAAGATGAGTAGTTAGCCAGATTAAAGTTGCCTCTGGTTGAACCGAACATTATTTCCTAGTGCTTTTAGCGAAAGCGGACTGGGACATTAAAATAATGCTGGGGCAAGCTGAGCCACATAGCCAAGTAACCCTGTTAGCCATAGCCCTTTGTTGCCTTGGCCTGGGTATGAATCGAGCAGCCCCTGCAGCTGGCACTGGCTGTTCTGCAGGAGCCACTTGGCTTCGTTTGCTTCTGGCCCCAGTGGCCCTTCAGGGCAGCAGCACACCAGGAACTGCCCAGTAAGTAAAAGGACCGGTCTACCCTTGCCTTTTCTGTTTCTAAACCAGTGACTCCTGGGGGTGGGTTCAAATCTATGAAAGGGGAAAGAGGTAGAATGAAAGAGATTGGACGCTTGTTGCCTCTTATATTCCCTTGGCCACCTCTGTGTTCCCTTGGCCACCTCTGTGCAGCCTGCCCTCAGAGAAATCCTCAGGCAACAAGCTAAGAACGCTGGCTTTCCTGGCAGCCTAATGTCAGAAAAGCCCCTTGGCCTTGTACTGAGGACATAAAATAAAGCTTCCATTAAAAGCAATGTTAGGTTGAAAAGTCTCAAGAATATTAAGACATTTTTCCATCATGAGAAAGCAGGGTGAGAGAATCTTATTTTTCTTTAAGCTGAATGGCCACAGATATTTGGAATATGTCCAGCACTCTTCGTCATGTTTTAGTTCCATTTTGTCCTGCACTGTACTAGCATTAACCTTAGGAATGGTTCTCTCTCATATATGTTGCATTCATACATTCTTCTTTTTCCTAGAATTGCAGATTTGCATTTTGTTTTTTATTTTCCTAAAATGATGCCGATTGTGCTCAACTGCACCTCAGCAGCCCTGCAGCTGTATAATACATTAACTGGCTATAAAAAGGATGGGACCTTGAGACAGGATCATGAAAGATGGTTAGGTTCTTCTCTAAAAGGAAATTTGTAGAAGGAGCTGGTCAGCCAACTGTGGTGAATGGGTACACAGGTACAATGGTGAAAATAATATTTAAAAGGCTCCAGTAATGAAGGAGCAGGGTGGTTGAGAAATGGGGCAGTTCCAGCATTCTGTCCAGTCAAGTTAGAGCCAAGCGTACCTCTCCACTGACCAAAGTTGCATTTATGCTCAGCAAACAAAACACTGAAGTGGAGTAGAAAGCAGAGACCATGACAAATCACAAGAGACAGCATAAAGAGCACTTCCTTGCACAGTTATAACTGGCAAGTAGCAGAGAAACATCACTGGCTTGTGTGCTCCCACAGCTTCACTCTGCCACCAGCCAACACAGCATTATCTAGCAACCTGAATGCAGTCCAGCAGGGATCCGCTTGAAAACACCGAGATTGTTCTGCAAGCCCAGTCCAGCTGCAAAAAGAGATTTATAGAGCCCCCAGTGAGCTGGCATCTGTGGCTAACTACCAGGGTTTCTCTTGGTGGGTCACAAGTTGACCAAACCTGATATTGGTCTGTAGAATGGGATGCCACATCAACACAGTATCCTAAACCATTAGGATAATACAGCTTTGCTGGCAATGTGGGCAGATACATTAGTGCAGATGTCTTTGAGGTGCAAAGCAGTGATTCTCAGCCAGTGGTACGCATATGGCCAGTGGGCCACAGAAGTAGTATAAGTGAAATGCAGAGTTTTCATAACAATTACAAAGAATTTGCTCTCTCTCAATCCACATGTCCTCCTACAAGTGTGGTGTACCATCTACTGCCAACCCTAACCGCCACAGGTTATCCATCTCTAACTTTTCAACATGTTAGTAGAGATAAAGAGTTCCTGTCGATTGAAAAGATTAGGCACCTACTAGTGGACGTGGCTTGATCATGCATGTGACTTTTACGTGAATGGTTCCATCATGCTTATATTTTCACCATTTCTTTTTCCCTGTGTTTGCCAGGGCTGTTGATCTGCCATTTGTTTTCTTTTAATTACCACCACCATTGTCACCATCCTCATTTTTCAACCTTTGTTTTTTAACTTTGTTTTCTCCTAACAGATAAAAGATTTGTAAGCGAACCCAAAAGTCACCGTAAGTTTCCATTTCATAGCCATTTTCTTTCATTGTAATTATGTTACAGGTTTGGTTTTTGTTCCCCTGTTTTGAGTGTTTGGTCTTTCTTGGTGGTTAAATGAAGCAGGACTGTTACCTCTAGGGGTATCTCTTTGCAGTTCTGGAAGTCTTGGAGGCGGTGAGTGCCACTGAAGCAAACCTTAAGGGATTTAGCCAGTGCTTAAGCAATGTAAAATTCACCGCTAAACCTCTTGACTTAGCAAAAAAGGCAAAGCAAAAAACGGTGGGTGGGCTCAAAGAAGTTCTATTTCAGCTAGGCTCAGATTCCGTTGATAAGATGCATTCTTCGTTTCAGGTTTGGTACTGGTTCTAATAATAAAAGAATTTAGCCAGCCATGAGAGTAAGATAGATGTCTAGAAAACTGGCCCCCACAGTGATAAATTCAACATCATGTTTACTGTTTGTTTTTAAAGTCTGTAGCCTTTTTATTTACAAAGATAGAAAGGAAAATGTGTATGTTGTTCTCTATGAAATTGCTTGGTGAAAAGTAACCCTGGTCCTGCCCTCCTGAATGATGACCAGTAAGTACAAACTGGCACTGGGTTAATTGTATGTGTGTAAATTGCTGTGAAGTCACAACTGACCCCTACTGGTGTTTTCCAGGCAAGTGAGAAGCAGACATGGTTTACCACATTACTTCTTCTGCAGCGTCTTCCTTGGTGGTCTCCCATCCAAGTGCTGACCCTGCTTAGCTTATGAGACCTGACAAAATCAGGCTAGACCATGCCGCCTTCTCTACCACTGAGTTAATTAACAAACATTTTTTCTTGAACTTAAATTTGACTTTTAAAAATGGTTTTAGTAAATTAAATAACGTTGAGATTTTAGGACATTTGCATTTAGATTTTTGTTGCTGCTTTGCCTTGGCTTGTTTATTTAATAAATATACACAATTTCTGACTACGGATGTGATTAATAAGGGCAAAAAAATTGTATCAGTTCAGTTTTTTTAATGTACTGCCGTACTATAGTCTGTCTGTGTCTGTCACTCTTGACATTACAGAGTCCAATGAAATAACTCCAGTGGGAACTAAAACAGGAGTTTGTTCGTATCTCAAAATGACAGAGATGTTTTTATTTTCCCTTCAAAACAAGTCTTCTTGTTTTTCCCTTCTCGTTTTCATTTTCTTCCTCTCACCCATTATTAACTTGTTGATCATTTGTAGCTCCCTGGCATGTAATATTTTTTGTAGCAATAGCAGTTTGGTTTTCTGCCACATCAGTGTGTGTTCTAGTCAGTCACACATGTTTCTTGTGACAGGGTGCCAGTGATAATCCTTATGCATAGAACTTCCTCCAGCACACACACGTAGTGCCAGTTTTTTCTCTCCTTTCAATGCCCCCCACCCCCCTTTGCTCCTTAGGCCCTATTCTCTGTCCACATTAATGTCTTCTTACCCCTTTCTCTCTCAGCTTTCCCCTTCCTTTTCTCTCTCTCCATGCTGTCAAACTTTAAAATTGGAAGCTCCTTGGAGCCAAGAGCCTGTCTACTTTTGCTTAAGCTGTAAAGTGCCATGCATATTGATGACATGGGTTCATAAATAATATTAGTGCTGAAGTGAATTTTATACAGACATGTACTTCAGAGAAAAATCTGGATCCCCTTACAGGGTTATAAATCACATACATACTCTCCTGTCCTGAGCTACTTAACAGTATTCTTGCCATATCTGCACCTTGGAATCAGATGAAAAAATTTCTTCAGTAAATAGTTCATCATGAAAGCCAGACATGGGTGTTCCCATATCTGGCTTGACAATCTCTATGGAATCCTCCCACTGTTATAGAAAGCGGCACAGTCTGTATGCTTGGGGGATTGGGGAGATGACTTTAGTGCTTGTTAATTCACTTATCATTCCTGCAGTGGGTGGTTCTTTGGAAAAAACTTCCAGAGAACCACCCACAATGTTGACTGCATCCAGGCTAGAATTGCAATATAAAATGTCCGCAGTTCTGACCTGTGTTCCCCTTCAGAAAGAATGAACCTATGACTTGGGACATAGTACAGAAAAAAAAGCAAGAAAGAATGAAAGAGAAAAAGGTAGGGGAGAAGATCAGGGAGCAAGGGAGTTTAAAATCCATATTTGGGAGTAATTCTTCAGGGGAGAAAGTGTTGAACTGAAGCCACTTTAATACCTTGAAGGTGGAGATGGCTGCTTTAGCTCAGAGAGATACTGTCGGTGTCACACATCTGAATACAATCCAGTGATAATCAGGCACATATTTGGAATGTTGATTTCAGTGGGTCCCAAACACCATTATCCTTTTCTGGATTACACCTAGGGCTTTCATTACCAGATTCTCCCCCAGAACCGGGATTCAATTTGTGCAGATTTGTCTGCTTGAACCTTGGAACGGAAAGGATTATTAATTTTGAAATTAATGTTATGGAGCAAAAACTTGAGGTCTTTCTGGAACCTTTTTCCAGGCTGGTCTTGAAAGAAATCTGAGAAGCCACTGAGCTTGAAGACATTAATTGAAACTTCATCTGCCGTTTCATTATGGCCTCCCCAACAAATCTTAACAGAAAAAGAGGAAGTGGTTCTTTTTTTGTGCCATTCATTTTGGCCTAATTTGGATCCTTCTGACTTGAGAAATTGTAAGCAGAAACAACTTTCCCTCTTAACCTCTCTTTCCTTTGTCCTCTCTCCCACAGTACTGGAGGCTACCAGTGACGTGGCCTTATATGCTGGTGTGGTGGTTGCCATCTTTGTTTTCATCGTTATCTTGATGGCTGTCGGAGTGGTTGTATACAGGCGCAGCTGCCGGGACTTTGATACTGACATCACAGACTCTTCCGCAGCTCTGACAGGAGGCTTCCACCCAGTCAACTTCAAGACCTCCAGACATGGTAAAGTTTTAGTCTGCTCTTTTATAAAGGTTGTGCTGCTTTTGTGCTTCCATTCGGTGTATTTTTCAACTTCTCAAGTTATAATAAAGAAATAGAACCAAAAGTGTGAACTGAAAGCAGCAGTAATCCGGTGAAAAGAGAGCTGGACTTGAGCTACGGTAAATCCCTACTAATTGCGAACTTATTGGGTGTCCTTGTGTGTGCTCAGCCTCAGTCCTCCATCAATAAAATGGAATACTAACCAAATTACTTGTGAAGGCAAATAAGAAAATAATTAGAAAGCACTTGCACTGCAGTCATACAACAGAAATTATTAGGAGGAACAGGCTAGATCACTTAGCCTGAAAAGGGTTGGCTAATGTCACCAAGTTGTTCTACATATTACACAGAATGAGACGGCGGAATTCTGAATTAGAGCAGTTCTGATCACAAGCAGGAAATTCATTTTTGAATATGTCCAGGGCTCATTTCGAGGGGGAACACGCTGGAACGCAGTTCCGGCAGTTCCCCAAAGAGGTCACATGTCAGGTGGCCCTGCCCACCTGACTCTTGGCCATTTTGGGCCTGTTTCAGCCTGGATTGGAGCTAAAATGGCACGGATCGGGCCTGTGATGGGTGGTGGATCACTCTCCCACTCAGCAGTGGCCCGATCCTGACCATTTGGGGCCCCTTTTCAGCCATTTCCAGCCCCTTTTTGCCATTTTGGGCCCAATTTCGGCCCTGAATGGCCAGGATTGGGTCCAAAACAGTCAGGATAGGTGATGTCAGGGGGTGTGACACATGCAAATCAGTTTTGCTAATGACACACTTCTGGTGATGTCAAGGGGCGTGGCATATGCAAATCAGTTATGCTAATGAGATATGCTAATATCTCCAACTCTTTTTCTACGAAATGACCCCTGAATATGTCCAACACACCCCGGATGCAATTCATAATAACATTTCAGAGGAAAAGGTCAGTGCAGATCTCTTCCTAATATAGTGGCTTAGAATATTAGGGTTTTAAGGGGGGGAGGAGCATTCTCACCAGCAATGGCAGAATCCAGAATTCACCATCTATTGCCTTGTTCTGCATAATGTGTAGATCAGCTTACAGTGAATGAAGCGACATGTATGTTTATTTTGTCTCTGTGTTGACCATTTGTGGGAGTGTTTTAGAAGGATACTTCTAATGGTACAAAAGTCCGTAATTTCTTCTTGAGATACAAGATCTTCCACTTGACTGAATAAGCACATGCAAGTAAAAGTAAGAGTTCCATTGACAGTATTGTTTACTTAGTGGAGAATTTTACTGGAGTGAGTACAGATTTGTAGTTTTATTGGTTTAAATACAGAATTATCCTTATGTACTACTGTTTCCTCTATGTGACCATTAGTGTGTTGTAAAAGAGGCATTTTAACATGTTAGTTGCTGAGCTAAAATGTCTGTGATATGGTATGGTATTGGCGTAAACTCTAGTAAGTGCAGAAAATCAGATGATGTTTTTAAAAAGATACAGCATCCCGTTTACATGATTAACATGGCAAATGTATTTTAAAGCCTTACCTTATTTGTCCTTACTGTTCCGCAGTAGGAGTAAGACTATTATCACTGTTTTCTTCAGACAATTTTCTTCCAAATCTCTATAAAACGGAGATTGCTACAGTTGAAATCCAAACACTAGTCCTCTTGTAAGCTTTTTTTTTTTTTTAAAGACGACATTTCTCCTTTTGGGAAGTCCTGAGCCCACTTGTTTACTAGCAGCATAATGTCCATGTACTGATATACAATTTAATAAGCATTGCCTATCTTTTCTTCCAGACACCCCTCAGTTGCTGCACCCTTCAATGCAGCCTGACTTAACAGCCAATGCGGGTGTGTACCGTGGCCCCATGTATGCCTTGCAAGACTCTTCTGACAAGATCCCAATGACCAACTCTCCATTGCTTGATCCACTCCCTAATCTCAAGATCAAAGTGTATAACTCTTCCACAGCATCCTCCTCACCAGGGATACTTGAGGGAGCAGACCTGTTAGGAGCAGTGCCCCCGGGCACCTTCCCAGTGGAGAATCTCAGGGATAACCATTTCATGAACCTAAGGAACAAGACCATGGGCTCTCAACATCTCCTGACCTTGCCCCGAGAACCCGGGAACAGTGCCACCGGAACATTTGGCTGCCTGGGAGGAAGGCTTACCATCCCTGGCACAGGTAAGGAACAGGTTTTGATTGCTTGTACATATTCTGAGTGCTGCTTCTCGACTGAATTTTGTTCAGAGCCCTGAATATAAAACACAGAAGATGAGTTTGAATGGCACATGCGCAGTGAAGTATATAAAAGTGGTGAGTGGTGAAACTCTTCCCCCTCTGTTACAGTCACATGGCTAGGGCACAAGCTTTTTGCAAACATGATGGCAATATATTATTTTTCTTTCCATTTGCCTGTCTTTGTTCTGCTGGTCCCAGTAGGACTTTTGTTAGTTTAGAGATGTGTAGCCCATTTTTCAACTGTGGTTCTCAACACAGGTCACAGCATAATAAAATAGAAGAGTTAATATACAGTATTAAAAATTACATATTAGAATCAGATTTTGGATTCCAAAAGTCTGGGGTATAGGTGTAATGTGCTTCATGAGGCTAGACCTTATACTGCCTCCTAGATCAACTGAAATTTCTGAATTGTGTTCTACATACCCCACATAGAGCTATTGCAGACAAGATTGTACTTATGAAGTCTGTTTTCCATATTGGATGCAGTTTGGAAAGAACAGAGCTGCGACCAAAGAATCTGCCTCCTGGGGGTGGGGGATGACCTCATCAGGGGCAAGCACCTCCATTGTCTCCCTAGTCAACTGGCCACCTGCCACAAGCATGTCCATCCCATGTGGACTGAACTTATTCACTCTTATCCAGTCTACTACTGACCTCAGGCAGGATGACGCAGCAAGTTCTCGCAGATGAACTCCCAGGATGCGGTTGCTAGGAATGATTTAAATTGTTAGAAAGACTCTGGAGAAAGGTTCCTGATTATTAGTCTCATCTCCGGTAGGCTGATGTTCAGCACTGTGTCCCACGGGTTTACTTAGCAAAGATGTGGTGCTGGTAGCAACAGCCTGGCTTTACTGATGGGAGAAAATAAAACCAATAGATAGGTAGGGTGGGGCACTAGGGAGTGCCTTCTGTGAGGCACTGCTATGACCCTCACAGTCTTCTGGCAAAGGTTCCCCTGATACTCCCTCAGGGTGGGTGTCAGAATAGCGAGGGGAGGGGGTTGCTTCCACCTAGTCCCTCCTCCTCATCACAGGGACTTCCTGCACAGCCTGGAGGTGCCTACCTCATCCTTCCTGGCCCTGCTGCTTGCCCCTTTTTGTCCCACCCCACTGGGCTTTCAAGGCACAGTCATTTGTTCCAGTGTCCTGCAGGACACTGGATCCATTCCCTGGGATCCTCTGCCTTGTTCTCCCCACTGTTGTGGCCCTGTGCCTTCTCTGCCTTTGTGATTTTTGCCTGCATCCTTGGTTGTTAGTGTGGCTTTTCAGGGGCTGATGGGTCCCACCCTGTCCAGTCGTCTGGCAGGGTTGCAAGGCCCTGCCCCCTTGCTGCCAGGCAAGATGGTGGTCTCAGCTACCAAAGAGGCGCCTGCTTATGGCAGCTGGGATGTCCCCCAGTGGTGGTGGCAGTGAGTCCAGGAGAGATGATGGTCTGGATTTCTTTCTCAACTGCAATATGAATGGGGACACAAAATAAGCATCAAACGCCATATAATGCATTAACAATTGTTAGCCTATCATTAAATTGTATAATGGTTTCAGTTTTGAACAACTGGATGTGCGTAAAAGATGATAGATGAAAAGCCAGATACCAGCTTGCTCTGATGCTTAATGGGTGCAGCAAGCCAGGCAGAGTAAATCCATTGAAGTTTCTTTTTGGCCCGTTGCCCACAGCCTCATGCAGTAAAACATATTCAGCCACTCAACACTGAGGGCAGAGGAAGAGAGAATGTGAGACATTGTCAACAGCATAAGGGGAAGATATACTATTGAAGCTTATATTTTATCCTGAGATGTTGGTGTTCTAAGCACCCTTTTATTTCATTAACCTTTTCTTTTCTGCACAGGGGTGAGTTTGTTAGTGCCTCATGGAGCAATCCCTCAAGGGAAGTTCTATGAAATGTACCTCATGATCAACAAAACAGAAAACACTCTGTAAGTAAAGCAGGGAATGTGTTGTGCTTTTTTGCTCTAGCCCATGTTAAATTAAATGTAATTCCCCTAGTTAGCCAGGATCAAAACAACTGTTTTTTAGGTCTGGTCAGGGGCTTTGGAACATTGTGTGCTTGTGTGGGTGGGTGTTTACCTTTCCCCCATTTGAACATTAGAGCCCCATGCATGCGTTGTCACAATCTGATTTTGAAATCCCCTTGGTTTCTAAAGTACTTTTGTGTCTTGGCATTGGGAGAGGGCATCTATTTCTAGATACACAAGTCTGGACATGCAGAATGCATAGTTTGGTTCTTTAGATCCCTCTCAGTGTCTTCTCTGCTTCTGCCCCTGCTCTGCATTTTTGCTATTTCTTTTTTACTCCAGCCAAGGGCTACAATCCTGCATACAGGTTGGCTGCTTTAATCTCACTGGACTTCAAAAGAAGGGAGGGATATCATGGGAGCTGGACTTGATTAACTGACTTTATTTAGGCTGCAGTCAGGTACTTATTTGGGATGCTTAAAGTGTGGTCCTATGCAGAGTTCTTCCAGTTTCATTTAACTTAGTGAAGTATGTTGATGTAACTCTGCATAGGATTGCAGCGTCCTGGTTTTCCAAGTGGTCAATGCTAACAGCTGATGGGCAGGACCATACCTGCATTGGGTGAGGCACCAGGCAGTCAAAGAGCAATACCAAAGGTGCATCAGGCCTCTGAACCTTGGGCAAGTCTGGCAGAAGTATCAACCCATCATTGAGGCAATGAGACCTGTGAGCCCTAGAGGTCTGATAAGACAGCAAAGCTCGTAGGAACTATAGCAAGGAATTTAAACTCTCACACCTCTAGGTCAAGGAGTACGAGAGAGAGAGGGAGGGGGGTGAACAGGAAGGAAGAGGGAAGAGATTCAAACTGAGGCTCAGTGTAGGTTATTAGAGGCAGTCACAGAACTTAAACTTAAATCCCACTGACCACAAGATGTGCTGCAAAGCAAGAGTGCACCAATTGCAGCCTTGGTATGTTAGCAGTCGATCACCAAAGTTGGCTAGAGCAGCCTTAGTAAAAATTGCCTACACATTCTAATCAATAGTATTAGATAATGGTGCAACATGGGAACAATAAAGTCATAGGAATGCATTATACAAAAAGAATGTGGCTATTATATCCTCCTAATTCAAGTAATTTTACCAAGCTCTGTGTAGCAGCACGCTAGAGTGGGAATGCAATTGGGTGAGCCATATTATAAAGATGTATAAATAGAGGGATTAGACAGATATTCAGGCTAATATGCAGATGATCAAAGCAAATCCCTGGGAAGACATTTGGACGGCAGGTTGCAGCATATGACAGCATATCTGACTTGTACAAACTCCAGGACTTTCTTAACAAACAGGAGGTTGAAACATTTGAACCTTAATGGTTTATTAGAATTTCTTCCAAGACTTGGATTGCCACCATTTATTCAGTCCTTTATCAATGCTTACTGTTGTCCAGTTAAATACAAAGGTACCATTTTGTTCAAGAGTCCAGTCTTTGGCTAACAATTATCTAGGGGTCAGCAGTTAGTAGGGTTTCTAGCCAGCTGGCATGTGATGGGGGCGGGACATGAGGGCCATCACATTTGATGTGATGCTAATAATTTTTAAAACATTTTCTCCCACTGCCTCTCCAAGTGACATTGGGAAGAAAGGGTTGCTGGCAGGCAATTAGAGGCCCCTTTGCCAAATCCATCCTTCTATAGATGCTGCTTGATTCCTCAGTTGTATATCTCTGGCAAGGAAGAATCAGGAGAGGCACTAGCCATTGCCCACTCTCACCTGTTTTGATGTGGCCTTCCAAGACAAGTAGTTACTGATCAGGGGTTCCATTTTTTTCCAGGCCAGTCTAATGGATGCCATATTCCAATTGTTTTCTTCTTCTAGTTGATATCTTGGTGTCAGCACTGCAGTGACCTGATCTTGTGTGTTGTTGCACTCTCTAGCTTACCTTCAGAAGGCACACAGACAATGTTGAGTCCCATGGTGACCTGTGGACCCACCGGGCTGCTCTTATGCCACCCCGTCATCCTGTCTGTCCCACACTGTGCAGACATTAGCTCCCCGGACTGGATGCTGCAGCTAAAAACGCAATCCCACCAAGGAAACTGGGAGGTAAACTGAAATAAATGGAGAGGGGAGAAGCTGACAATGCAGGAATGAAATCTCACACAGTTTTATTAGCCAAGACACAGTGTATATTGTTTAGCGCTTTACTGGGCAGGTCAATTGTTTAAGGAAAAAGGCTGCTTTACTGTTCTTGCCTTGTTCATCCCCTGCAATGAAATAATCTTCTAAATCCCAGTATTCTGAGCTGTCCTGTGAAAACTGTATAATGATTAAAACTTTTAAAAAAAATATTTAAATTGCCTCCTAGTTTCAAGGCATCCTGGGCATACAAGTACATTCATTCATGGGGTCAATAGGGTTTTTTTTAATGAAATGAAAGCGAGGAATAATAAAATTCTAGCTGGAGCCCACAAGACAATTTAAAAATGCCTTCTGAATTTTGTCCTACAGGAGTTAAAGGAGGCAGGAGTGCTGGCATTTGTTAATATTACCTATCAGGAAACACTGCCAGGACAAATTTATGCAAAATAGATGGAACTTTGCAGGTGTTCAGTGCTGCCCAAAAGGAATGCTGCTTAATCAGCCACAATGCTCCAAAGTTTCAGAAAAGTTGTTATCTAATATATGAAGTTAGGCACAGATTTAAACTTTTTAAGCATCTCAGCTTTCATTTAAAAATGCTTCTATAATTGTGTAGATATTCTTGAAACTGTGCAGGAAAGATCTTGTGAAGTCTCAGAAGCTATGGGGAATTCTTTAATAGATCTGTAGTGATCAGGAGGGGGCTTTGGGTATCCTAAGGGCAGGTATAGAGACTGAGCTACTCATGTTAATCATCAAGTGTATTTCCTCTTGACATGAGCCTCCTTAAGTAGCTTCAGCTCCTCGTCAGTAACACAGGGTCATTTACCTTACAGGATGGTAAGGACCGCAGGATTAAAGTGCTTTGAGTACTTGAAACAGCTATATAAATGTTGGGCATTTTTAAACTATTATGTAGTTTGTTGTCCCTCCCCAGAATTAATAGATGTGGAATAAATTGTGCAACTTATCATTAAAATGTGCTTAATGGTTTGCTGAGCACAGTTTAGACACTATACACAGCTGTTCTTAGTATATTGTTACCGAAAAATGTATCAGAAATTTTCATGCTTAGAAAAATTGAAGATAATCTGAATAATTTATATAGGGCTGCAGAATTAAGCTTTTCATGTCACAGAATTTGATTGCTGTAGAATTATTGTTGTAGTTTTTATTGCAGTATACAAATAGCACTTGCGTTAAGAAATCGGAAGAAGATAAACCTCCAGGTTGGAAATAGGTACCAGGAAGGAAGCTTTTATTTTATTTTATTTTTTCTCTTCCCCCATGCCCTTCTTTTCCTTCAGGAAGTCGTAACTTTGGATGAAGAGACTTTGAACACACCCTGCTATTGCCAGTTGGAACCCAAATGCTGCCACATACTGTTAGATCAACTTGGAACATATGTCCTTGTGGGGGAATCCTACTCAAGGTCAGCCATCAAGAGACTCCAACTTGCCATCTTTGCACCTACCCTCTGCACATCACTGGAATACAGTCTCAAAGTCTACTGCCTGGATGAGACACCAGATGCCTTGAAGGTAATGTTGCTCTGTTTGGTACCTCTGACTCTATATTGCTTCTCTTGCCCATCTCTTTCTGTAATCTTATGTTCAGCATGATAAAGCTCTTTATCACACTATAAAACATCCATTTGGTCTCTGGAAGGTAAGTTTATAACTCAGCATGGCTCTTTAGAATGTGCTTCATGGTCTAAATAAATATCCTCAAACCTTAAAAGCAATTTTCCATAATGGACACTGAATGTTGACTTAGTCATCTAAAGATTGTGTGGGAAGATGCTCTTAATATGCTCCGCTCCTGTTTTAATTGATAATTTGACATACTTCCAGTAAAAAAACAACAAAGTCCTTCTTGAAATGGGCTCCATGTTAGATGGCATTTTTCATCCTCTCATCCATTGTCCTCAGATGGTCAACTGTGGGTAAAATCATTAATGCATCTGATGACTTGTGCTTAGAAAAGTTCATGCCTCTGCTAGTCTTCTGTGTGCTTCAAGAATCTCTTATTATACTGAAAGAGACTAAAAGTGAGTTCACATGTGCATATAAACCTCACTTGATTGACACACACTTGATGAAGCATCTCTTCTGAAGATCATTGTGTTTAGGGTGATTGTTATAGTGTAGAAATTCTTATCCATCTATTACAGCACAGTATGCGAGATTCATCCCTCCATTTAATCCTCACAGCAACCTTGTGAGGTTAGGCTAAGATAATGTAATTGATCTGAGATCACCCAGTGCGTGGAGATTTTACCTCAGGACACCATTGATTCTCAATGGCGGCCCATTGATGCATGGCAAATATGCCTGAACGAACCAGCTAAACTTTTGGAATCTGCATCTATATGTATCTAGGAAGAGATTTTCAGCTAATAGAAGCTTTTGCCTCACTTCTGTTTCTGTCAAGACGATGTCAGAGTACTTGCTATACCTCAGAGCAGATAGCAACCAATTCCCACACACACAGTATTCATTTTCATTCATTATTTCTTGTCTAGCTGCCACATCTACTGTAGCTCAAGCTACTCCTGCCTGAAGAGGCCATGCTGTGGCAACCCAAGTGATACGACATGGAAAGGAGCAAAACAGCCTGATGCAATGCCTTGAAAAATGACCCGGAGTTTTGTTTCAGTAATAAGCATGTTTAAGCTGTTCCTCAGAGACCAGACTTAGCATTCTGGGTGGAGTTCCCCTGGCGGGAGAAGAAGGGTGTCGCAAAGGCTGTGTTCTGTGCCGTTTTGAAAATACAGCCAAAGGACTTTTTTAAACTCTTTTTTGCTTCCTTCTTTGCTAATTATCACTAATGAACATATTCTGATAGGATTCTCCTTTCACTTTACACATTTTCTTAGCTGAAAAGAGCAGTAGCTTTTCAGATGGGTGGTGGCCCAATTCTGTGCTATGACCACCAGCAGAAAACCAGCATATTAGAACATTTATATCCCACCTCTCAACAAAACATTATTGAGGTGGCTTTATAGAAATTGAAGCTATAAAACAGTAAATGATCCACATATAAAATAAAAATTGGGGGGTTATAAAGCCCCAGGTTGGGCATCAGATAGGCAATTAGCGGGTGCCAAGAACATTGGGGCTTGAAACACAAATGCTCTAACCTCGGGCTGGAATGGAGCCTAATGATCTATCAAAGGCTACATGCCCTCAGAGGCCTTGTCATGCACAGAGGAAAATAGAGGCATGCAACATCAGCTCCTGTGATTGGCCAGCAGTTTAAATAGGGCTGCCAACCTCCAGGTAATGGCTAGAAATCTCCCAGAATTACAACTGGTATACAGGCTGCAGAGATTAGTTCCCCTGGGAAAAATGGCTGCTTTGGAGGGTAGACTGTATGGCATGATACCTCACTGAAATCCTTCCCCTCCCAAAACGCTGCCCTCCCCAGGCTCCACACTCAAAAATTCCCAGGAATTTTCCAACCCAGACCTGGCAAAGATTTTGGATTAGCCACGCCTGATGAAGCCCAGCCTTTTGCCCTTAGCAGGTCAACAGAACAATAATTAGTGCTTGCGGTTCTTGAGAATCCATGCAAAACAGTGGGTTGCCGAACACACGCTGTGGCTCTGGATGATGGGACTGAGGAACCACTCGTGGCTCCAGGCTGGCCCAGATAGTTGGTCACAGCCTGTGCTGGTCAGATGTATGCTTATCCCAAAGCCCCTGTACACAACCTTGTCTCCTAATCAAGTTGGTAAAGAGTTTCTAGTACCTGCCTGGCTGCTTTCGATCCACAAATTATTTATTTTATTTTATTTATATTCTGCTTTCCCTGCTAGTGGGCTCAAAGTGGATCACAACAATATAATAAATACAATAAATGCAAACATGGCAGCATAAACTATAAGAAATCATCAAACAATAATGCAGTACTTTAAACAGCCGTGCACATATTGCCAAGCATCAGTTGTACACTTGACTAATGAAAGTGACCCATCATTCTTAATGAAGTATAAATCTCCATCTGCCCTTATTCCAAAAGAGTGATTAGTTCCAGTGTTCATTGCCAAGCTGACGTTTCCAGATCTGACTGTCTTGAGTATTTCTAACCTTGGGTCTGCAGTTAATAACTAGGCACTCTTTGTAAGCCTAAATGTCCACAAGAGTACTGTAGAAGTTATCTTTTGAAGCATATGATTTCAGAAGTATCAGGAAGAAAACTTTGATGGCTCTTTATTATGTTTTACTGCTAATTTCAAGAAGGGAGGGGATTAACTTTCCAGGATGTCATTGTGCAATCTGCAATGGTTGCTGGGTTGATTAATCGCTCACTGCACATTCTTTTAGAAATTGCATAATAATTCTCACTGGTTTCTTTGAATGCTGTAATCCCACAGCACAGTTAAGAGAAAAACCTGGGCAGTGGAGGAAAATATATAACTTGAGTAGAACTGGGGGTGGGCATTGTAATACTTTTAGTGTTCTTTGGTCAGTTGACATGTATTATAGCATCAACGAGTCACAGGGTCATCAGAATAGTTGTACTAGTGGTTCCACTAGTGGTTTGTCTAACTCAGCATCTTGTCTAGATACATGGTGAAGAAAGATATACTGGGGGAATTTGCAAGCAGAGTATGAAATAGTTTCAGGCACATGCAGGTCCATGTGCTGTTGGCCCCCAACCCACACAACCCATATTTTGAACTATGTCTTCATTTCTGTCCTTGAACGGACATTCTCGCCGTTTTTCTTGTACCTGGCAACTAATATTGATTGCATCTCAACTATATTGATATGAGTTAGACTCTAATCTACTAGAGGACATAATTTTCTGTCACTTCTTTGTCTGTCTCCAAGGGTGTTCTGTTTTGTATTTCTTGATTCCCTGTTTGGCACATCCTCATGTTTTTAGCTGAGAGATCAGGTCAGCCATTACTGAGGCCTGCAGAAGCAGCCTCTGTGATCATTTAAACAAGATTAGCATCTTCTCCCCTATATTTCCAGCCATATTCAAGACACTTTGTTCTCACAGTTGTCTATTTGTACATGTCCCACAGGAAGTGCTTGAATTAGAAAGGACTCTTGGTGGTTATCTTTTGGAAGAACCCAAGCCTCTACTGTTTAAAGACAGTTATCACAATCTGCGCCTCTCCATCCATGATATTCCCCATTCGCTTTGGAGGAGCAAACTCCTTGCCAAGTATCAGGTGAGTGGTAGAGTTACCAGCAGCTGAGGAGTGGCCCCAGTAGATCCACAGCAAAATTGCAGTTGTTCGTCCCAGTTGTGCCTCAAAGTACTCCCTCTACCTCCAAAACTTACATACACTAGAGAGAGAGAGAGAGAGAGAGAGAGAGAGAGAGAGAGAGAGAGAGAGATTCAGTTTTCTTGGCCCTTCACACAAGGAAAAATCCCAGTTTTTACCTGTTACAGGTTCATCTTGGGGGAGACAAGAGAGATGTCATTGACTTTGCAGGGAAATGTATCTCATGAATCATAGTTCTGGCTATGTAGTTGCCTTGTCCTCACCCATATTTGTGTTGCTTGGTTTACATCAAAAAGCTTGGTGTCCGTGGGTTTTTCCCATCTGTGCTAGTACCCTGTGTACATGTCATTTTGATACCCAAGTCATCATGTGAATGGAAGATACTGTGTGGTCTTGCTTAGATTTATCAGGGGGGAGATCTTAAGATGGTGCTTTTCATGGGAGAATGAAAACTGGGCCTAACCATGAAAACATACACTTGTATTTAACTAAGCAATGGTAACGAGTAAAAGTAAAATGTTAGATCATGCCCTCGCATCTTGTGACAATCCATCTGCCATGAAGGCACAATACGCCTGCTTTTGCTGCATGCAAAAATGAGTTGCCAACCAGTTGGTAGGCTCCATAATATATGGCTGCTGAAGTATGCTTGAGCGAACTTGTTTTATATTGTTGGTGCACATTACAAAAGAGCCACCTGTTCGTTTCTGGAGGCCTTTGACCAGTCTGCTGAGATCCCATTGTGCTGACTCATCAGCTTTCCCAATTTGCCGCAGGAAATCCCTTTCTATCATATCTGGAGTGGCAGCCAACGGGCACTACACTGTACCTTCACCCTCGAGAGGTACAGCCCAGCTTCCACAGAACTGACCTGCAAGATCTGTGTCCGGCAAGTGGAAGGGGAAGGGCAGATATTTCAGCTACATGTTACACTTGGAGAGGTGAGCAAAGGGAAGCAGCTTGGGGAAGCTTGAGTGGCGCATTGATGTAAGGCAGAAAAAGCAGAATATTTTCTGTTATGGCTACTCTCAGAGGTGTTTGCCTGAACTGGCTGGAAACATCATATTAGTGGGGTGACTCTGGGGATTATGTTGAGTTGGGGCTCACACACCCCAAATCTTGAGACGGGGCCAACAAATTCATTTTCACTGCCCTCCTACTGACAACAGTTCTTCTTCTTATTCTCTGCTTGAACATTTTCCTGACACTGTTGCCGTATTCTACAGGGATCTGTCCAGTGGAAGCAGCTGTATCACACAGGTTGCTTTCCATCTGGATTCATACAGCACAGACCTCTTTCTTTTTAGTAGCTGTGTGTGAGCAGGCTGTTCGGAAAAAAATATTTTAAAACAATATAATTTTATATAGAGCTCAGAATCAGGAGTTGGCATTTTGTCCTAGAACCTGTCTCCCTATTGTCGTTAATTTCTTCAGGAATTTGTTGCTTGCAGTCTAGCTGGAAAGCACCTGGAGCATGTGCAAAGTGCCTTTCTTTCATGGAGCCCCCTCCTCAAGTCACTCCTCATGCCTATCAGAGTAACGTCACCAGCCTTGGCTAGTAGTAATGCTGCTGTTTACGTTAAACATTCCTTGCATGCTTATTTAAAAATTATCCACTCCCAATACATTTATTGCTTTCAATATAGCAATGACAGTAATTATTTTTACTATGTTTTGCAAATGAATCCACTTAGCAGGTTATGAAGATGGGTTTTTTAGTGACTCATAATCAGGCTGGATAAATTTTACACATGCAGATTTGGGCAGACGATCATGCCAGGTTCCACTTCTGAAGCGTACAGAGGTATATTCACAGCTGTGTGGGATATGATTGCTCCAAGTAGGGAGACCCAGTGGAGCACTGGGCCAGAAGGGCCAGTGGCTTCTTTTTGATCCCTGTAGCTATTTCAACCCTCTTTTCTCCCCAATGGGGACCGAAAATTGCTCACAACATTCTTCTCTCCTGAATTTTATCTCCACAACAACCCTGTAAGGTAGGGTAAGCTGAGTGTGTGTTTGACAGGCCCAAGGCACCCGATGAGTTTCCATGGCAAAGTGGGCATTCAGACATGGGTCTCCCAGATTCTAGTCCAGCTCTCTAACCACTACACCATGCTGGCTTTTCCCATGGCTGTAATGGTCCCTTATGCTTTTTATCCCACCTTGCTCGCATTCTCCCATCTCAGTGCCTGCAAGAACAAAGTTTGCAAAATCCATCGTAAACAACTGCACCAAGAAGAAGCATCTGAGGAAGAGAGCTTTGATTCTTGAAAGCTTATATCCTGAAAATCTTGTTGGTGTCCAAAATGCCACTGAACTCCAATGCTGCCGTTCTGTTGCAGACCAGTATGGCCACCTACCTGAAACTAACTGCACTCAAGTTTGCCTGTTTTCCTTATTTAATCTGAGTGTAGAATTTGAGTTTCTATTCTGCAGAATTCTTTTGTGCCAAATGCCTCTCAATATCACAACAAACTATAATGTTCCGCCTTGCACACTGATTAATTTTGCAGCCAAGGATGCCTGCTCTCAAGTCCTGCTATTGTTCAGCTGTGCATGCTAATATTTGAAGGCCGTTTCTCCCTGGCTTCACTGAAGCAAAAGAATTTGATGTCGTTATGAAAGTCACTGTTATTATTTTTAAGGCATGATATTTACCCTTCTCTTTCCTATTTCTATTTTTAACCATCCATGCGTACCACATCGCCTAATGCGTTTTAGTGAATGCTATCAGGTTCTTTCTGTTTCTCTCTGAGCATCTCTGTCATGTGTGCTTATTTTTATCACTGACTGGTTTGCAAAGGAACTCAGCAATTTCTGCCCATGTTTTGGGACAGAAACAAGCAGATCCTGGGTTTGCAGTGAAGTACATGAAATTAGAGAGGTGAGACCAAGCCATTTTTGACACATGGAACTTAAATTGTGCATCCGTCTCTCTTTACAGTATTTATTGTTTATTGCTTAAGCAGAATAGAAGGCATTTGTAATATGAATGAACATTCATGTATTATTCATATTTGCATTACAAACCCCGTGAAGCAAGAGGCACTTGAGACTCAGGTGCGAAAAGAGCCCGAAGGAGGTTCACAGGGAAGGAGGCTAGAAATCATTTTTAATTTCTATGGGGACAGCTCATACGGTCTTATTTCTCATGTGGCATATGCAGCATCCCTGTGACGACTTGGTTGAGCTGAACTGCTCTCCATAGACGAAGCATTAGGTAGCACTTGATTACATGAACTGACCAATGATCAGTGGATACGTTGGCATGTCACTTCGAGCAGATCCCAAATCTGATTGTGTCAATGAACTCACAAATCGCTCTGTTTTTCTAGAGCTCCAGTTCCTTTGATGCCTTGTGTTCCCACCCTGGCAGTGCCCTGACAACTCAGCTGGGGCCATACGCCTTCAAGATCCCTCTGTCTATACGACAGAAAATCTGCAACAGCCTTGATGCCCCCAACTCCAGAGGAAACGACTGGCGACTTCTTGCTCAGAAACTTTCCATGGATCGGTAGGTTTTATTTCAGGGTTTTACAGTCAGCCATTGTAGAAGGGAAACATGTCAGCTGAAAAGGCAATTGTGTACTCATCTATCTGTCTGTCTGTCTGTCTGTCTGTCTGTCTGTCTGTCTGTCTGTCTGTCTATCTATCTATCTATCTATCTATCTATCTATCTATCTATCTATCTATCTATCTGGGGTTTTTTTTGCTTCAAGTCACACCCAACTTATGGCAACACCATAGGGGTTTTAAAGGCATGAGCATTCAGAGGTAGCTTGCCATTGCCTGGCTCTGCATAGAAACTTTGTACTTCCTTGATGGTCTCCAGTCCAAGCACTGTGCAGGGCCAGCCCTGGTTAGTGTCTGAGATCTGACAAGAGTGGGGTAGTCTGGGCTATCCAGGTCAGGGCATTTGAGTATCTACAGCCTTTTGATCAAAATCCTTGTGGTGGCTTAATTATAAAATAAAACATAATGTAACATCAATGCAAAAACCTGAAGCAACACAAAAAAGCTATAAAACATCCAACATAAGCTGTGAAAACCAGGATTCCACAGTGTGCGAAACCACACTTGGTAATCAATGTCTGCCAGAGAAGAGACTGCTCTGTTAAAATTATGTAAAAGGATGCCAAACACAACTGACTCAAAAAGGTATTTCACAGTTGCACTTACATTGATTCATACATGCTTCTTCAAACAGAGGTGCTCAAAGTAGAACTTGTTATATACTAAGCATTGGGAAGCCTTGCCAATTTCTAAATACCTAGAGTCCACTAAAAACAGATGAAACAGCAGTAGTGTTCAATGGAGAGTGGGAGTAGGGGATGGTGTCATGGGTCCTCAAGATAGGTCAAACCCAAGCAAGAAAACAAGAAGCCAGTCAGGGATCACTAAGGATAAGCCAGCTGGGAAGCCAAGACCTTGCTCCAACAACAATAAACAGAGGCATTTTGTGCCAAGTAGTCAAGGCTGGTCTCAGTGAGTGTCCATTCAAGTCTGCTACAACTTTAAATGTGCCTATCCTGTTTAAAGCAGCAGTTTTCACTGGGTCAAATAAAAGTGTTGAGTGGCTTCCACATAGATATTTTGCCAGGGTCATTGAGGGATGAAGTCTCAGTTCAGCTAATGGGGCCAGTTCCTTCTGGACTGGGTAGGCTAGAAGGCCTGGAAAGGTATTCTGCTCTTTATCTGAGGGATCACAGGCTTCCTGACATGACAGCCCGTGGAATCCTCAAAGGCAGTGATAGTAGACTATGTCCAGCCTTCTACTTGGGCAATCACCTACAGTCTATTAGATCTCAGATCCTTGGATCTAAGAGCGGTAGAATCAATCACTTACTCACCTACCTGGACATACAACAATATCTAGGTCATTTTTTTTCTGAGCTCCAGTGCCTGGGAGGAAAAAAGAATTTATGTATAATATTTCGAACTAGCAATATTTCGAACTAGCAACTATAAAATACCTTAAGTTTTTTTCAGGTCCTATTCTGGCATTCATAATTTTCTTCACTGGCCATGTGCAATAATCGCTAAAGGGCAGAAGGCTAATTTTTAGTTATTATCATCATAATAACATAGCATTTGTATAGAATTTCAGATGCTCGGAATGATTCACATAGTCTCCTTGTAATCTTTTACAACAACCCTGTAAAGTAGATTAGTATTATTATCCCCATATTACATGTGGAGGGAAAGGGGTAGGGCAAGGGACAACACCTTGGCAAAGACTATCTAGTGAGTTCATGGCAGGGGTAAGATTCAGACCAGGGGTTTCCAGGTTTGTGGCTCAGTCTCTTATGTATTATTGTTTCTCCTTCTAACGTCATGTGAGTACTTTACTGTACCCTTCCTTCCAACTACCCCAGTCCTGAAATAATAGAAATTCAGTGGGAGAACCATTTTGAAGGAGATACCAGCAATTCTCTCGTTTTGTTTCCTGCACAGTTACCTGAATTTCTTTGCCACCAAAGCCAGCCCAACAGGAGTGATCCTTGACTTATGGGAAGCCCAGCACCAAGATGATGGGGATCTTAATACTCTGGCCTGTGCCTTGGAAGAGATGGGCAAGAGTGAGATGCTGGTTGTCATGGCGACAGAGGGGGATTGCTGATACAGTTCGAGAAGACTTCCGGCAATGGCCGAATGGAGGGTGGAGCAACACAGGGAGGGAAACAACCCTTTTTGAATGGAGAAAATGATGGTGCTTATCGTTGAGAGAATCAAAATGGGTTTTCTTCTCCTATCACTCCTTCCTCAAATCACAATCAGCCTTAGAGAGCCACATCGAGCAGTTTACAAACAGTCTAAGTGTTAAAAAAAAAAAACCTCCTTCTCCTCACAGCCTTTGGAATGAGGCACAAAAGCAATGTATCATTGCTCACTAGGACCACAGCCTATGGCGGAAGTAGTGGCCTCCCACCAGCTTCTGCTGCATCATGTGGCTATGAGGGCTGCTAGAATCTGAGCTGGGATTTTCTTTTCTCTTGTTTTGATTCTTTGTGGGGATTTTCCTGTTCTTTCTCCCCACTCCTGCCTTGTTCTCCTATTTCTTCTTTACTGGCATTTATGCTTTGAAGAGTCAAGTACAATCTAGAAAAGACTAGCTTACTCATGTCAAAAAGCTTCAAATGGCTTAAGACAAAAAAAAAAGAAAAGGGAAAAAAAGGAAAACAGTTTCTTAGGAAACGCAAGTAATTTATTATCCAGATCTTTGGATGTGTCCTTTTTTAAAATAAAAAGTTAGGAATCCTTAATGTCTGTGAGAGAAAGGATACCAGGGCACTCAGAGAGAGAGAGAGAGAGAGAGATGTGAGTGAGTGCATGTGTGTATGAGAGAACAAGAGGGGAAAAACCATTTAGAGAAAATTAAGCAAAACTAACCTGTGGAGCCTGTTGAGGTAGGAACAGTGGTGGGAGTAGAGCCACATACAGGTTGAAAAGGGCAAATGCTGTCACATTCTGTTTGCAAATATTACTTTCTGACGGTAGTAGAATGATTCGGGGGATGGGGGCAGGTATACCCCACAATTCATTAATAGAAGAACTACCCTGTTCCAGGGAATGAGCTAAGGGGGAGCCTCTTGGAGTTTTCTTGAAAGAGCAATACAAATACTTTGCACTGTTTCCAGACCCTTTGTGGAATCCACATGTATCTGACCAAATATCCACTGATATTTTTTCCTGATCTTGTTTCAGTTCCGGTTAGAGCCACCATTGCTTTTTACAACCTTATTGTTTTGGTATACACCAGGTCTGTCATTTGGGGTGCGTGTTTGTCTCTGTGCGCGTGTGTGTGTTAGAAGTTTAGAAAAGAACCATCAAGCTTATACAGAAATAAAAGGTTCTGGCCATAAACAAGTCAGCACCTTTGGTCACGTCCAAACATTTATACACATTCAGCAGGAGGTTTGAGCATGGTTGTTCAGTGGGAGGAGAGTCAATAGCGCTCCTCGTGCTGAGCTGCAACTGCTTTTGAAATTTCCATGACTTTCAAAGTTGCTTGCTACAAAAAGCCCGAGGAAGTGCAGTTCAGAAATTCTCACTTGACATTAAGCATTTAGTTCTCTGGATTGTGGTCTTAACCTTGAAAACATTTGAGTGTATCCCTCAGTGTATCCAGGGCGAAAATGGTCACATGGCTGGTGGCCCCGCCCCCTGATCTCCAGGCAGAGGGGAGTTTAGATTGCCCTCCGCACCACTGGAGCGGCACAGAGGGAAATCTCAACTCCCCTCTGTCTGGAGATCAGGGGGCAGGGCCACCAGCCATGTGTCCATTTTCAAAAGGTTCCAGAACTCCGTTCCACCGCTTTCCAGCTGAAAAAAAGCCCTGAGTGTATCCATATTGGAAGAAGGCAATCAAAGCTTTAAAATGTTATCTGTTTCTGTAATCCTGTTCCCTGAGTGGCTAGGGGCAAGCTGAGCTATTCAGGAAGCCTTTTCTGTTACATTCTGTTGTAATGCATGTAGGAATGTAGGGATAAGCTCCGTTAAAAAGCTGATGTTGCAGTTGTTGGTATTACAAGTTAGAGGGATCCCTCATAAGGTACTTACTAGCTGAGACCAACCTATTGGTTATGGGATTATGTATCAGAGGGGTAAGTTTACATTGTTGAACAAGAAGAGTAATTTAAATGAAAGCTATTTAAATCCACTTCTGGCAGATTTTTTTCTCTCGCTTGGATATAGGAAGGAAGTTCGAGCACCCAGATTATTTATGAGGGACATCTTTAAAGGCTGGTCCATATAATACAAAAAGAGAATTGTCTGTATTGTGTTCTCTACATATCCATCCATTTTGTAAAAGCCATGCCTCTCCTCTTCCAGCATTCTATTGTTCACCAAGGATGGATAAACTATAAACAAGCCTCCTCCCCCACCATATTCCATGTTACTTTATCAGAGATGGAAGCTGGTCTCCCTATAAAAATATATTTTGCAACGTGGGAAGGGATGATCATAAGCATATTTTTGTTCTCTGGTATATAGACTGAGCGGTTGCTGCTTGCCGATTCATCCCCATGTACCTTGAACTAACGTGTGAACTGTACCTTAAGCGAAATATTAGGCGCTGATGGTCACATGGTCTTAATAGACTGCAGTCAATAATACTTGATCCTACCTGTGTGTAGCAAGCAATATACCTTGCACAGAGTTCAGCTTCTTGAAGCACAGAACTTTGGAATTGGCTTCTAAACCTCTCTAATTACACAGCCAGATTTTCAAAAGTATTGAATATCTAACTACCCGTAATAATCGTTGCAGTAATGAGCAAATTAAGAAGGCTACAGTGGGGTGGATCACATGACATGCTTGCATATTTTATAGACAGTTACTTAGTGATAGCTGACCTGGTTGTTTTATTCATGAAATGTCCCAAAATATACCACAAACAGATGGTGCTATTTACATCTTATCCTAACTGCCTCTAATACGCACTTTACTTCTATATTTCTTTGCAGGAAAGTTCATACTTCTTTATAGACATGCTACAGGCCACATTAGATGAAACATTAGAGACACATGATTGGATCTCCCATCACATTACATTTCTTTTAATAGCTGCTATAGAGTGGCCTAGATTGGGTTAGAAATGCAGTCCTGGATGGGTATGTCTTCTGCTTTATGTTGTTTTCCCAGTGTCTTACATCAAGCAAATGAGACGGATGAAAGGATTAAAAAATCCTCCCCCCCAGCACTGCTGCATGGTCCCAATTTAGTTCCCAACAGAAATGTAATGATGGGACGCTGGATAAGCTCTTAATTTCCTGCAGTGTCTAGGTAGATGTTTGAAGGACAGTTTGTTCAAGATACATATTAGCAACAAGTAGGTACAACTAACAAACGTGCAATTTTAAGTGAGGCCGTACTGCTGTTAATCAGGGGTAAATCCAGGGCTTTTTTTCAGTGGGAACACGGGGGAACGGAGTTCCGGCACCTCTTGAAAATGGTCCTCCCCTCTGTCTGGAGATCAGGGGGCGGGGCCACCAGCCATGTGACCATTTTCTCCGAGGGCAACCCACCGAGTTCCACCACCTCTTTTCCCAGAAAAAAAGCCCTGGGTAAATCTATTCACAGGTAGCTGCATTTCAAGCAGCACACTGCTCTTTTAAATCTCTGAGTAGCATGACAGCATGTTGGTTGGAGAACAATCCTTTACCTGCACACACACCCCTCAGAAAATTAACATGAGCCTGAATGTTTACAGGATACTGTCATGGAGAACAGTTCTAGAACAAAGATCACATTCAAAATAGAAATAAATTCAGCTCACCACATTGGGCATACCCTTAGAACATGAAACCCTCGGTTTTTATATCATGGATGTGTAGTCTTCATGAACTCACAGATAAGTTTATTAATGTATGGCAAAAATACTAAATGATCAAAAAATAGGGGTGCAAATTTAAAAGGACCAAATTCACTGGTAGATTTTGTTCTATACTCTAGGTTTCAAAATGCTGGCTATCACACCTTTTTCAAGGGCTGTCTCACATTTATGAGCCAAAAAGTCGAATAACAATATAATGTTGTATCATGGCCACCAAATGTGATATTATCTGTATTGATGAAAATGTTTCCAAATTATGTACTCGGACCAGGGCTTTTTTTCAGAAGGAACGCAGTGGAACGGAGTTCCGGAACCTCTTGAAAATGGTCACATGGCTGGTGGCCCCGCCCCCTGATCGCCAGACAGAGGGGATTCGATTGCCCTCCGTGCCATGTGGCGTGGAGGGCGATCTAAACTCTCCTCTGTCTGGAGATCAGGGGGCGGGGCCACCAGCCATGTGACCATTTTCTCCGAGGGCAACCCACTGAGTTCCACCGCCTCTTTTCCCAGAAAAAAAGCCCTGACTCAGACTGTAGAAAGGAAAAAGTTAAATACAATTTCACTGATTTCATTGGGATCTAAGTGTGCTTAGTTTACTCTGGACTGTTTCTTGTGACCGTAATTCAGAGAACTGAATGACTAAAACCATGTATAAAAAAGTTATAATATGCAAGCCCTCTAAGCTTCTAGAAAGGCATGCTGGTTCATGGCCTATGTTGCATAGTGGTTATGTGGTTGGTTGTGAATCAGCACTCTGCTGGTTCGAATTCCACTACTGCCATGAGCTCAGTAGGTGGACTTGGGTAAGCCACTCCTCTCAGCCTCAGCTCCCCAGCTGTATTGTGTATTGTGTGTAATAATAACACTGACTTTATTCACCACTCTGAGTGGAGCACTAATTTGTCTAGTAGAGTAGTATATAAGGGCAGTTATTATTATTAAGTGCAATTATTATCTATAATATATACATTAGACACAGCCTTCCCAGATATTGGCACATTAGCAATGTGGTATTCATTGCTGTTGTCTCTTTTGTTGCTTGTGTTAGTCCCACAGACTGAGAGAAACAAAGTGGACAGGAGCATTTACTGTGACAAATGAGCAAATTAAGATTTGAGACTCTCCCCCCCCACTCCCCAATCATAATTACTTCTCAAAGTCAAACAACAGACCCCCTTATTTAGAGAGACTTTTCAGGTTTGGAAGTTCCATAGTATAAATCCAGGCTTAGAAGCAAAGGTACCTGTCCAGGAGCAGAAGATGTCTTCTACTCTTGAAAAGTGCTGTTTTATATCTCTAATTTTGGGCAAGAAATGTGAAGCTAAATGCAGCCTTGCTCTGTGGAAGTAGAAGCATGAGAATTGCTATAGGACTAACATTTTATAACACTGTGCAAAACTTGTGCACGAGATTATGGAATGGTGCCAGCCCTATTTTCGTGGGGTTCTGGATTCATCTCATTCTTCCCTACACCCGCAAGATTTACTCCCTTCTTTTCAGTGCAGGCTGGAATAGCTTGTGTGCATTCTTGTGCCCGTGGCCACCTGCAGTCTCTGTGGAAATGAATCGGGCAAGAGCTTTATGCAGAGCTCTGGATCAGTGTCTGGAGCATATAGAGCACAAACGAGACAGAGCTGTGCCGTATAACTTCCTTCTGCTGGCACAAGAAACCTTCTGCTGATAGTAAGAGGCACAAGGGGAGTTTCAGACTGCGGCTACCCATTTTCCATGGGTTTTAGTCCATGTGTATCCCCCAGCATTACCTTTTCGGTGCTCTTGAGGAAGGAAAAGCTGGGAAAGATTTGACCCCACTTGTACTTTCTGCTGGTGTTGCATAGGATTCATCCCATAACATTCGGAAGGTCTAAATTTCACTCAGATCTGTAAGACAGAAACACAGAACTGTGATTCAGTTGGTTTTGTATGCCAAACTTCTGAATCAACAGCTTCGATTTTCTTCTGGAACACACTCCACCATTACCTACATGATAATATTTATTCTTGGATCTTTAACAGCAGTAGATAAATTGAGAAATTTACTTCGCATAGAACCATGGGGGTCCATGTTAGATGCGTTTTTATTTAACAGCTTGATTAACAATTTGCAGTTGAAAAGTAAATAAAATTCACAGGTGATGCTAAATCGAAAGATTTTGCAAATTCCACTGCAGAACGAGCTATAATGCTCTGAGACTTGTTGAAATGTTGAACGCAATTTGAATATTTCAAAACTGGCTTTCAATTTAACTTTTAAAAGCATTAGCATGCCCCATTGATTTTAGGTGATCAACAGTGAATATTTAGGATTGCACAATAAATATCCCTAGTATGTGGAATTGTTTGGGAGAAATAAAGCTTGGGAAAGTTATTAGTGAAATTGTAGAATGGAGGAGCAGCAACCAAGCAAAAAGTCTTGCAGAAATGTTTTGGCTGCCAGTCAGGAGTATCTCAAACTAGGCATAGAGATCATGATGAATCGCTGTCAGTCTTTTAAGGAAATGTGGATTGGAACAATGCAGGGGAGGATAGAGGGGGAGGGGGGTTCACCTTGCATGCCAAAGTGCTTTCTCAAATTGAAACCAGGCTTCTCACACAGCTCTTTAGTGGTGGAAAGGGCCATTAAGTCACAGGCAACTTATGGCAACCCCATAGGATTTTCAAGGGAAGAGACGTTTGGAGGTGGTTTGCTGTTGTCTGCCTCTGTGTAGTGACCCTAGACCTCCTTGGTGGTCTCCCATTCAATTGTTGTTGTTATTATTAAAGCAGCGAACAAGTTAGTGTTATTACTATTCCCACAATACAGCTGGGGATCTGGGGCTGAGGAGTGCCTTACCCAAGGCCACCTACTGAGCTCATGGCAATAGTGGGATTGGAACCAGCAGAGTGATGATTTGCAGCTGAATCACTGCGCTACAGCCATGGCTGACCCTGCTCAGTTTCCAAGAGCTGAGGAAATCTGACTAGCCTGGGCTATATAACAGTGGGGGGGGGGGGAGTGCTCTGATTAGGGAAAACATGCAGGAATCGAAGGGTTAACAATATGACTTGAGGGCCCTGCACAGCTGTAACTGCCTGTAATGACGTGTAAGTAATGACGTGTAACTCTAAGGCTTTTCTCATCTAGTTCAGCCCTAAGTTCTTCATTTTTTTTGCATAATTTTGATTGCCAAGACAAACCCTACCAAACAACATTAACTGAAAGGCTAGGGACCACAGAGAGTTTAGATGTAGTATAATACTACCATGTTCAAAAATGCTTGTAAATCTACCACCAATATTTTGTGTTTGTGTGTTATTTATATTAGCTTGTTGCAGGATTCTCTCTATTAAGATGACTATTAAAGCATTGCAGTGCCTTCCAATTTTTCTTTTCTATATTAGAGAAGTAAATTACATAATGGAAATAATTTTGAATAAAAAGCATCCATGCAAATAACTCTTTCATATGTGATTGTTTACTGGAAAGGGGGGAAATGTTTCAATAGCCCCAGATTGAAATAATGTTTTATATGAATGGCAATTAGGCCTGATGGTGCACTTCTTTATTAAGTGTGTACTGACACCATTTCCGGTGGAAGTAGAAATGCAGCTGAAGGTATTTCCTCCTCGGAAGATCCACCATGCAAGCCACAGTTGCTGGCATAGGTCCTACATTCTTCATTGGAGGAAGAATTTAGGTTAGAGGAGAGCTTCAAATTTTGCTTGAGAGAGTGCTAGGATACATGCCACTTTCTAACTATTTGCATGCCCTTGAGAACTCACAGTACCATCTTAAGTAGTCACCGTTTTGTTTTCTAAGTCCACTGAAGTTGATGGTTTTAGAAGGATATAACTCTGTTTATGGTGGTGTTGTCAGTCTGGGTTCTTCGAGGAGCATGTGCTAAAAGCTGAAACTGCAGAGTGCTTGTGGGTTAATTCCAGGACCTAGGGAGGGAATGTGGCCCTCGGTTTTTTAAAACAATGGGTGTAGTTGCACCCCTTGTCAGTCATTGTGTTTTTTGGATATTCCTGATGAAACTAAATGAGATGTAGGACAGAAGTACCACTAGGGAATATAAACTGTACAGTAGTCGAAAACTGCCTGCAGTTAAATTCTAGTGCAAATGCACCTGAATTACTGTGTGTAGTGGTTTTCTCCCCCAAATAATGTGGAGTGCATTAGCCTTTGGTTACCCATTCCCCTTCAGGGTGAGTGCTGTGTAGTTGCAGGGTATTTTCTTATAACCACTACCTCTTGAAGGATTGTTTCCTTTTGTAAGCAGAGTGTGGCACCAAGAACAGTGGCCTCGTATTTCTGGTACCATTGTTCTGCTGTTCTCATGACTTTGTTGTAGGCAATAACTTTGAGCTAAGGTTGCCAACCTCCAGGTGGAACCTGGCTATCTCCTTGGTTTACAGCTCATGTTCAGACAACAAACATCAGTTTCCCCTGCAAGAAACAGCTGCTTTGCAGGGTGGTCTTCATAGCATTTTACCCCACTGAGGTCCCTCTCTTCCCTCAACTCCATGCTCCTCAGCTTCCACCCCCCCCACCCCAAATCTCCAGGAATTTCCCAACTTGGAGCTGGCAACCGTACTTTGAATGCTGGGCACAATTTGGCATGCTTTGCACCATTACCTCACCCCCTAAACTCCAGCATATTCTTGGGCAAAGAGGGGTGCTGAGGTAAACAGTAAAAGGACACTCTCTGTCTCTCAGGGAGTTCAGATATGACAGAACATGGCTTCACATGAAAGCTTGGTAGCCAGTATTTCCTCAGGATATAAACTTTTGCCTACTTGACCTTTGACCCAGGAGGGTTTTAGAAGCTGTTGCCACCTCATCTTCCTAGAATAACAACAAATATTTTATACTGAAACGTGGGAAGTGACAACTGTTTGTAGGTGATGTTTGATAGTTATTTGAGAGCAAGGGAGAGATTGTATAGATGTCACTTTATAGCAGCAACGCATATCAAAGATTAAGTCTGGGCTCTAAATTCAAGATGACATTTTTAGGCCTTGGAGCTTAGATGTCTTAGATGGAAGGGATAAAAGCAAATTTGTGGTGGTTGCTGTTCAGTGCTGCAAATGATCAGGCCTGTTTTCTCATGGTAAATTTTCTTTGCTCGTTTTATCGCTCAGGCAAATGGGTATTGTTCTGGAATGGTTATAAATATGTGTAGTTAGTGACTTCTGAAAAAGGAGAATCTCACCATTCACATTGTGTGTTTATACTGAAGTAACCTTCCTGTAGCAGCTCTTGCTTCTTAAGATTATGGAGGTCAAATACAATGAAGAGACAGAAAGTCAGTATTTTTTTAACGATGTTCCTCTTCAGAAATTTGAATTTTAAAGCCAGTGGGTTTCTGAGTCTCTCTGACACATAGGCCATTTCCACACACATTGAATAATGCACTTTCAATGCACTTCCGCAATCCTTTGGAAGTGGATTTTTTGTTCTACACATGGAAAATCAGTTTCAAATGTTCACTAAAGAGTATTGAAAGTGGATTATCCAACGTGTGTGGAAGCAGCCAATGTTGAAGGACTGACCTGTTTGAAACAAGGTTTTTATCTCTCTGGAGTTTGTATATTATGTACACCTATCAATGGGTCATATTTTATCTTTTTTCACTTGACAAATGTCAGGGATCTTCATATGCAATATATGGACCTGGATAAATATCCAGATTTTTTCAACCAAATGTTTTTTAAAAATCACACAACTGGTTTTTAGACTGAAGTTATTAGAACATGTGTCTCCTGTGTGGCAGTTTTGAAAAAGTCTCTTGCAAAGATAGATACTGTAGCTGTTTTAACCACAAGGTATTTGGGCAGGATGGCTGGCATTTCCTTCCTTCCTCTAGCATTTGATCTCTTTGGAATTCTTTATATATATATGCCTAACTTCCGGGAAGGTTGAAAATACAAAAGCATTAAACTTCTCAAAAATAGGAGAAATTCAACTTCACCATAGCAGAGAATTCTAACTTTTAAAATTTCTTTATAGATTTCATTTATTAAAAATGTATGATTTGAAAAGAGGCAAGGAAATGGTGTTAAGAACTGATGAGTACTTAAAAGAAGGCTTCAGTCCTTCACTTGATATTTTCAAGCAATTCAGGATGATTTATTCTCTGCTTGCACTAGTGCATTGGTTACAGAATCATGTTAGGATAAGTAGATGCTTAAGGTTTTTAATGTTGAGTAAATGGAAATTGTCCCCTTTTGTAGAAGTATAGTGATATATTTGGTATTTATTTTAAATGTTTTGCATTTAGATTCCAGGAACTGTGTCCTAAAGAGTGTGAATCTCTCTCTCTCTTTCTCCCTTTTCCAAGGTTGCTTCTCATGTTATATTGTGCAAAGGATTTGGGGTCATGGCTATGTGGATCTATGAATGTCTGAACTGACTTCCACAAATACCACAATAAATGGCACAAATGGCAGTAATCCAGAGACAAACTCATATGAGCATACCCTTTTATTTATATTTATGAATAGTCAATGATATAATAGGACCTGTTAAGTTCTGGCCATTGCTTGTTGTGTATCTCATGTGGGTCAACATGAACATCCAGTTGGGTGGGACAGAGGAAGTTGAGAGACACGCGTGTGTTGGACTAGGATTTGGGAGACCCAGGTTCAAGTCCCCACTCTGGCATGAAATGTGCTGGGCCAATCTTGGGCCAGTCACTTTCAGTCTAGCCCTCCTCACAGGGTGGTTTGTTGTGAAGATAAAAATGGAGGAGGGGGAGAATGATGTTGTAAGCTGCTTTGAGTAACCGTTGGGGGAGAAAGTGGGGTATAAGTAAATAAATAAATATAAATAGATGAAAGTAGGAAAGACAGTTGTATATATAATTAATTCAGTTCATGCTGATAATTTGTACAGGCCTGCCATGAAAATTCAGGGAGCACAATGAAAGGTGAGAAGCAACCCTAGGGGTGCCCTGTTAGAGGATGGCCGGGTGTCTGCCTCAATCTCCACTCACTGTGTATGTGTGCATTTGGTACTGAATGTGCAAATTCACATGTGTGTGTCTCAGTTTTCAGAACTAGAACGGGCTTGTATGTGAGTGTGTGTGAGTTAGTGTGTGAGAGAGCAAACTCAGTATAACAGATTAGGTAAACAAGTGTAGTGCAGGCAGGGAATGGGTATTTGCTTCTCTGATCAGGGAGGGTGCCACTCCTTCTCTTTGCCTCTCATTCCAGAAGAACGTGTGCTGACCAAGCAGGGAGCCTATTGCTTTGCACGCATATTTCTCCCATGAGCAAGGGATGTGCCTGCCTTTCTCATTCCACCCCTTGTCTTTCAAGGGGACACTCTGTGATCACACCAAGTTTGTTGACCTGGGCAGGCAGGTAGGCTTTCATTTTGGTGAAAGCAAAGCCACTGTTCCTTTCACACGTGAAGGGCGTTCTTCATTCTTGTACTCTCCGTTCTGTTTCCATATTTATACGTCCAGAGGATTTTTGTCTGGAAGCATCCTCTAAATACACACCTGTTTATTCTGTAAACTAAGAACTGTAAATAAGGTTTAGCATTCCTATTGTAACAAATTAATTTTTATGCAATAAATTATATTTCCTAGTCTAATAAAAACTTTAAAATAAAAAGTGAGTGACTCATTCATTGGCTCCACTTGGGAAGGAGACTCCCTGCAACAAAAGAAGATGCAAGGTCTGAGGACTTTAATTGCAGTTTGGCGGTGATGGATGAGCGGAAGGACTCGAACACCGGAGGTCCAGGAGCATGGCAGCAGCTGTGGAAAATGGGGTGGAGGATTTGGTCAAATAGGAATCAGCTGAACAAAGAGTATGCAGAAGCCACAATTAGTTTCATATTGAAGTGGCCTGTTGGGTTGCTGTAGTTCTTCCTTGGGATAGTGGGGGCCTTCTTAAAAGCAAACACATGCATTTGTTTCTTCTAACCTGTATTAAATGTTAAAAATTGTTCTAAAAAAACGGCCAAGTAGAAACTAGCTATTTTAGTAGGGTAGAAATTTTCCCGAGTCATCTAGATTTTGTGAATATTCAAATTTCCTGGGCATTATTTTCTTTGGATGCTACGGCTTCGGTGCCGTTTTCCACTTCTGCTGCTGCTTCCTGCCCAGGTTAGTCACATTGCTGTTTCTAGCCAATCAAGGATCATGCAGTAAACAGTGACATCACTGAGGGCACTGTAAATGAATCTGAATATTTTCACAACAAATTCTGAAAAATCGCTCTAAAAGAGAGACTTTTTCAACACATTAAATGGTTTGCAAAAAACTCAATAATTTTTCCTGGACTACTTTTGAAGCCCCTTTCTAATTATTATTCTCCCTCTCTTGTTAAGAATTCTATTGTTAATATTTTTAAACATAGCAGGATGTCACAAAACCTTTAAAAAGTAACACATTTACTGTGTCTTAAGCTGGAGCTCTCTTGGATCTGATGGATGTTTTTACCCCACCCACCCCTTCATCTTCAGGTGCACAACTGCAAAGAGGAGAAGTTAGTAGAAATGAGGACAGAAAGCCAGTCAATCAAAAAACAGATACAATACTTTACTATGCAGATCTCACACAAAAACACAATCCAAAATAGTGGACTCTTGAATGGATCTCATTTTCAGGTGTGTTCTGCATATTAATGTAATCTTTTGATTACTTCATTTTGTAATAGCTTCTTCCTTATTCTTTCTGTATGTGAGTGTGCGTATGCACACTTGCTGACTAAGGTTAACACTTGATAATCTACAGAAGTGGGCACTGTCTCACAAAAGCTTATGCCACAATAAATTTGTTAGTCTACATAAGATTCTATTGTTTTGATTGCAACAGGCTAACATGTGTACTTCTCTGGAATTTTAAAACATTTGTATTCTGTTTTCTTGCTACTGCTGCCAAAGTGAATGGCATGTCATCAGATCACATACTGTAGTGCTTCTTGTAGCACTATTCACAGAATGCTAAAAATTTGGATCCCCTGCTTGCCATTCCAGGAATGCTCCATTAGGTGGCAGCATTGCACTTCTACCCTTATCCAAAATTTGATCAGGTAGAGCCAATGGGACAGATTCCATCATTTGTTGTTTGATCAAAAGCCACATTATTAAATCCATATTATATTAAGCAGTTATCTAATGCTTTGACTAATATTAGATACGATGTGACATAGCTTACAATAGTAGCCTGCCCTACAGCAACGAGAAAGGATTCTCTTGCACAGCTTACAGTAAGTTTTGCTAATTAGCCACAGCAAAAGAAACACTGTCAAATGCAATTAACTTACATGAAAAGATATTAAAGTTTTCTGTTAGGGAGACTGAATCTTCTTCCTGGAAACAGGTTTGAAGGATGTCTTCTGTTGCTTGGTGGTAGGAAAAATAATTCTGGTCTGTCATGCTGGTTTGGCAACTGCTATCCTTAGGGGCTTTCAGAGTGCAATGCTAAGCAAAGTTACTCCAGTCTAAGCCCAGTAAGTCCAATGAAGTAATTTTGCCGGACTGGAGTAACTTCCCTTAGGATTGCACTGACAATTGATGAATTCTATCCTGCACCTGTCAATACAGCAGCTATTTTTCCTCAGGAAACAAAATAGTGCTACAATATAAAGTCAGAGTATGGGGTAACATCTGTACAAATAGCACATGTGTGAACACAGGCAAAGGATGCTAGTATAGCCTCCAGAGGCCGTTCGCTACAATTACAGAGTCCTCAGATATAAGCAGCTGTGGACCAATAATGGCAGTGCCAAAGCATGTGATGGAATTCATTAGTGTCTATGTGGTCCCCACGATCGGCCTATGGCAGGGCACTAGATATCATGCCAGTGCATTAGTATTGGGAAGTGTTAAGGGTAAGGGGAGTTAATCTTAGCAAAAAGCTAAAGCGTGGGGTCCCATCAGACAGCAAGTAGTCCACACATTCCGGACATTAAGCTGCCTCAAGATATATTGATGGCTTCTTTTCCTTTGGATTCGGCTTGTAAGGTCAAAAGGGAAATCGCAGATTCTGGGCATGTCTAATAATGGCTGAGGCTTTTGACATAAGCTGCAGCAAGGGTACTCCACCCTTGCTTTCATCCAGGAAAATGCTACAGATCTTACAAAGACAGGGAGCAGAACAAGCAGGGATGTGGGGATTGGGGGTCGGGGTGAAAAAACAAGTCTGATATTTATTTTGCACACAAAACATCAGGAGTTCTGCAAATTCCACACAGCATGTTATCCATTTTGATACAAAAATGACATGTTTTCTGCCTACATGCACGTACCGTGGGGGGGGGGGGGATGACTCAATAGCATAGCATATGTTTCATGCACCAGAGGCCCCAGGTTCAATCCTGGTATCTTCACTTAAGAATCACTGGTAGCAGAAAAGTTCTCTGAGCACCTGGAGTGCTGCTGCCAGTTAGAATACAGACCACAGGGAGCAAGATGGAGCAATAGTGAGGCTCGGTCATGTGTTAAAGAACCAGCCGTTATGTTCACTGAAGAGTGTTAAAGGAACAGTGAGAGGGTATAAAGCAACTTCATATGCCCAAAAGGTGACTATATGTCACTTGCAAAGGCCTGCATAAGGTGAGTGTTAAGTTCCTTTAACATTTCTACAAACTTAAACATGAATACAGCATACTAGCATTTATTCCAGCATAAACTGTTATGAATCAAAGCTCACTCCTTCAGGTGCACAGGAGTGTTAAACCACCAGAGTAGAAGCCCCTCAGAGCTTTAGTAAGAAGAAGATGAACTGTTGTTTCCCCTCAGCCCCTCACCCTTCTTGAATTGGGTTTATGAAGAAATGCAGCCCAAGCAAAAACAAAACATCCACTTTCCAGATGGAATGTGGCCGGAGATTAAGGAAACCCATTCCCTGTAGAAAAAAGTAGTATCTGCTCTGCTGAATGTTGCCAAGGTCCGCTCTTCATATGACTAGTCCCCACAACACGTGTGCCGTTTAGAGAGGAGTGGGGAGAGCTGCAAAGTTGTGGAAGTTTTTCACAGATCCAAGGCTGTCCCTTCCCTTTGGCCTCAAGCCCCACCTGAGTGATCTCAGATATCTCACAATCCTCATCTCTCACCTTCCCTTTACATTTCTACTACGATCTCTTTGCCAAGTAGGAATAGCGTCTAATGTAGCAGGAAGAGGAGAGAGACGTCTGTTTTTGATGAATGATCTCTAATAAATTAAGTCTGATTGATTTATTAGATCAAATAACCAAATTCTATTTGCATAATAGGTGGTATTTGCATATCTTCCTCTCCTCACAGTAAACTGGATTCATGTAACTGTGGGTTTTGACTCGGCAGTAAACGGAAGTCCTTGGGCACCAGGAAGGAGGCAGTCTCTCACATGTCAGGTTCAAGCTTTTTAGCACTCCATGGACCAAAACGGAGACCTTGAATCACACTGCAAGGTTAAAGGAAGCCAGTGCAGATGATGTTGTTGCAGATACCCAGAGGTTACTATCCTTATGCACCAAGTAAACCTTGTGAATGGTCTCCAAGGATAGTACCACATAGATAAGCGTATCCATTGGTGGCTGAAGAAAGGCTGCTGCCTGCCTCTCATGGTCACAACCCACAGAGCTTTCACAAACTCTTGTGCAATTCTTCGGAGAGCACAGGAAGCCCTCTTGCAAGACTTTGGGAAGCTGCCTTGGGCACATGTAGCTTGCCAGAGTGTCTTTAAAGATGTCTAGAGGAGTGAGTAGGGAGCCCATTCCCCTGGTGGGGGCAGCGGATTCCCTGCTTTCACTCTCTGCCCCCCACCTCCACTTACCTGGCTGGCAAGGGAGGAACGCGCAGGAACGGGCCTCCCAAGCACGCTCCCAGGGCAGCACAATGACATCACTGACATCATTGCACCGCCCCAGCAGCACTCCTGCTCTTTGCGGTGGGCCAATTTGGGCCCCAAACAGGCCGAATTGGGCCTGTTTGAGGCCCAAATTGGCCTGCTGTGAAGCAGGCGCATCCCTTGCACCTGCATGGTGACGTCACCGGAAGTGACGACACAGTGTATCTACGGGACTGTACGTGCACAGCGCGCACGAGTAAAGAGTACAGAAGTTTCCAAAAGAGGGAGGTAAGAGCTAGGTCTCCCCCCTCCCACTGGGAGGGTATGGGGACCTGGCAACTCTAGTGAGGAGGAATGGAACATCACTTGCTGTGCCTGCATGGTGGAAGCCTGCGCAGTAGAGGGGGACAGTGGTAGGGTGGCAGTGAGAGGGCCAAGGCAGTGGATATAGAGAAGACAGAGGTCCCAGCCCCCGACCCCCAAATCTACCACTCCACTGCTTCCTCACTCCACTGCCCCTGCCTTCACCATACATATGCCTAGGACTGCATTTTCAGAGAGTTCAGGAAGGGGGCAAGGTTGAAGTAACTGCTCTTGTATGCATTCAAGATTATATTGCCAATCCCCCCACCCCCCCTCCCCGCCCCAGTATTTTGAAGCACTTACTGTGGAATGTGTGTCTGGAATGCTCCCCTCCCCTGATTCTTCCTAAATGGTGTCCCTGAGAAAACTTATAGCATCATGATAACTACAGACTGTTGAGAGATAAACCCAGAAGCATCTTTGTCAGACAAGACATAGTCCAAAATGAATTGAACTCCATAGAAAGACATATCTGGCTAACGGAAAGGGCACAGGGAAAACCAAAAAAAATAGCAGTGAAAAATCATATTACATGTGTATAAAAGCTTACAAAAGCTGTTACGGGCCACCAAGCAAATCTGAGTTACTGATTGAATACATCCAGTTTTTGGCTTTCTAAGCAGTTTTTAATGGGTAATATTTACTTGATGGACCAGAACGTCTTCAGCTAAAGCAGGTTTTTCCGTCACCAACTCTAATTGTATTGTTTACCCTGGCTGGCTGTCACAGTCTCCTGTGTTAATCTGATCTGAGGCACTTTTTCGACAGTGGCTTTTCTGACATGATCAACCACAGCAGCTCAGAAATATCAAGCACGTCTTTCCAAGCCAATGGTTCATCATCTAGGCTAGGCTGAATGATCTCTTCCTCGGGTGCTTCTGTGGCCTAACTTGGCCATGCTGTTGAAAACTGCTTTGCTCGTATGTATCCTAGATTTAGGCATAACTCCACTTTGTACTTTGTTTCAGGGACTTCCAGAGGTTCTTCTTTGCCTGCCTGATGAAAAACAAAATAATTTACAGTTTATTGGGTTATTTTATTAGCTCTGGAGGAGAAACATTGAGATCTATCCTAAATGGCTAAAAAGTACTAGATGTAACTCTGCTATAAAGGATAAATTACTTTCTTCCAAACAATATTTATTTACACTATTTTACCATCTGACCTGGGTAGCCTAGGTGAGCCTGATTTCATCAGAGATCAGAAGCTAAGCAGGGTTGGTCTTGGTTAGTAACTGGATGGGAGCCCTCCAACAAAGACAGGGTTGTGGAGGAAGGCAATGGCAAACTAACTCTGCTAGTCTCTTGCCATGAAAAGCCCACCAGGGATTACCATAAATCAGCTATGACTTGAGGGCACTCTCCACCACCACTACTGCTGTAGATAGATGGCTGGCTAGCTATCTGATGCTATGGCTTTTTTGATATGATGTATTGTAATGTGTTAATTTACCTACTGTTTTTGTTTTATTTGGTAATGATAGAAATTATCTTGTACATCAGTGTGGGCTAGAAATGAAGAGTATAAATTAATCTAAACAACAACACATTTTTACCTGCTGGGCATATATAGACATACATATACTCATGACTGGGTGGTGGTAACGTACTTGTGGCAATAGGTTTATTCAAATGAAAATGCTGATAGTTTTAGAAATCACCGTTCTACACTTCTCTCCGATGTATTCCCTCTCAATGGAGAACACTTCGGTGACATTGCTAGGGTTACTAGCTCCCTGTGGCTTTAACAGCAGACTGTCTCAAGGAAATGATGCAGAAGAAATTTTCTCCATGCTTCACATATATGCATTCTCATGCTATGCAGTATTAAGTATTCTTCAGTCTACTGAAATCAATGGGTCTAAGCACACTTAATTCTGCATGGGATTAATTTCTCTCTGTCAGAAATCTGGGCGTAAGGGCCAACTACACGAAACCTTTTTGGGTGAGTCAGGTCCAGGTTTCCTGGGCCCAACTAATTTTCCCTGCAGCCACAAAGCAGCTGTGGGGAATGTCATTTTTAAAGGCAGCAAGAGCCCAGTTCAGCTCTGAAATGCAGTGGGGGAGCTCCTGCCCCCCAGCACTCTTTTCCTGAGCTGAAACACCCCCTTCAGGTAGTTATTTGCATAAATTTGGAGCTGACCCAATGTGTAAAAAAAGAAAAAAGCATCGTGCAGTTTGGCCCTTAGTTTCATAGAATTCAGGAAGACATTTAAAAATTGTATTGTGGGATAGATTATGATAGTTTAACCTTACGCTCATAGTTGTTAGCGTTCCTGGGTATAGAAGCAAAAGAAAATACTTTAATTAATAAATGTATTAATTGGAGAAAATTTTTGATGATGTAGGTCCCCAGATGGCATATGAAGCACAGGCTTAACAGGCTTCATCAGAACTAGGCCAGAGAGATGTTTTTTTTTTAAGTTTCTTTTTCTTTGACAATCTCACATTGCCTTAGAAGTGACTGGTTTAAATTTGAACATTAAAGCAAATCAGTAACTTGCAAATGAAATTCAGCTTTGTGATGCCTCCAAGGAAGTGAAGAATGAAAATGAATTAATTTGAAGCAAGGCAAGCCCTAATGCATAACCAAATGCTTCAGTACAATGCATTTACTAAGTACGGTTATGGTGTTACTCCAAACAAAGCAAGTTCATCTGCTTCCTGGAGAAAAGGTTGCAGTGCTGGAAAGAGGTTGTGTTCTGGGAAGCTGAAAGAAAAAAAGTTCTTCAGTGGAGGAACTTCTTCTGCACATTGTATCCTGAGAGCTTGTGTGGTGTAGTGGCTAGAGTGACATTTTAGGATCTGGGCAACAACCTAGGTTTGATTTCCTGCTCTGCCATGGAAGTCTGCCGGGTGACTGTGCCAGTTAAAGGACTGTGAGGAAAAAATGGAGAATGATGTAAGCCACTTTGGGTCCCCATTGGAGAGACAGGTGGGGTATAAATGAAGTAAAATAAAAATAAAATCCTTACCACCTCTTCCTATCTGGAAATGCGGTATGTCTTTCTTGTAACCTTTTCTGCCACAAGGAGCTTCGCCTGTAGGGTTCCACAGGCTGTTCCTTGAGCGCTGAATGATTGCAAAGTTCTTTGATTACAAGCTGCAGAAAGCAAGATTTTGACTTTCACTATGACGTACCTGTGGCAGAGCCCTTTTTTTTAACGGCCTGGCTATAATAACTAAAGGTAAAAAAGACCCGAGAGACCGAGAGAGTGTGCATTACATTTGCCACATTATAGAAGTAGTCACTGAGCACTAGGGAAAAGCAGCCATAAAATGCAATGCTCATTTCCTAGTCCAGTGGCTGCCAGCATTGCATCCCTTTTTGCCTGGCCTGCTGACGTGTGTCTTGGTGCCTGCCAGCCTGCCTGCTTCTTCCCCAAAGCTCAGAGCCAATCTTGGTTTTCCTCCACTGCTCAGTGGAGCAGATGCTTCAGAAGACACTAGGAGGCACCATCTCAGTGTCTGCCGGGGTTGCCCATTTGGAAACAGCTGCCCCTAACCATTGAAGGATGCCTTGCCTTGGAACATCCAAACATAATTGTGATTTACCCCACCTACGGCAGCCATTTTGTGATTTTTCCCACCTCCCAAGGCTGCCATTTTGTGGTGGCACCCCCCCCCCAAACTTCCCTTAAAATTCCGGAAATACCTACAGGCTTATCAGATTTGGAAAAGCCTCAGTTTTCAAACAGATGCTCCTGCCTGTTCACTCTTGCAAGAGAAAGAAGTGGGGAAATGCTAAGATGATAGCGTGCACATTCCATCTCTGAATGTTCCTTCTTATAAAACTCTGTGAATAGAAAACTAGCACAGAAGGAAAAGTTTGATCCCCTTGCTTTTCTTGCTGTTCTGGTTTTATATTTGAACACACAGATTTCAAAATGTGATCCTCAAGCTGTTTAAAGTCAAGTGATGCACAAACACAGTTGGTACCTTTTTGAGTACACAACACTATACATTAGGTTATGTCTAGAAATGATTAACGTCCTTCACAGCAAGGGGTTCAGAAAGACTGCTATAAATCATCTGCACTAGAAAAAGGCAGGAGATTGTTGAGTGAAAAGGCATGCCAATGTGCCTCAGAATGGGCCTTGACTAAACTAACCAGAGAATAGAAAGGGCCCTCAAAACAAGTTTTTAAAATGACTGTGATAGCTGTCCAAAACTGACAGGCCTGGGAAAGAAAACTGTTTTGAGTACATCTCAGATTGTTTTCTAAAATGAAGTTATGAAGCCTCAGGGAGAGCGACGAAATAGGAGCATTCAATTCTCTTCTGCGATCTGTGTTGATAAGGGAGAAGCTTTTCGAGACACTCGGCAAGGGAGAGATTGGCGAGGCCTGCCCAGCCACGGGCGGACGTGCTTGGGCTGCGTTCGTGAAATTCTGGACAGCCCGCGGAGGCTTTTTATGGGCAGCCATCCAAAGTTCAGGAGCCTGGAGAGGCTCACAAACAAACCAGGCAGGCAGGTCGGCCTGGACAGGACCGGCGCGTCGCCGCGCGAAGGACGGGCCCGAGCGGCTCGGAGGGCGGCGCTGCGCTCTCGGGGCGGGGCCGGCGGAGCTTGCTGTGGGCAAGGGCCCGGCTGTGCGCCCTGCCTTTGAGTTGATGAGGAGGCGAGGGAGGCCGGGGACAGTAAGTGGCTTCTTCCGCAGGGCTCGCTTCCGCCTACCAGCAGATACCTTGGGGGGCCCGCCGGTGGTCCGCACGGGGCCCGGCTCTTTGTTTTGCGCAGCTCTCTTGGTTCCGGCTTCCTTCCGCCCCTTCTCTCTTTCTCGCCCTGTTAGATTATGCGGCCCCGTCAGTCCCAGTGCCTGTCTTTAAAGCCAGGGCTCGGCCTCAGAGGGCTCCCCGCCGTGCCACAGAGAAACCGCTCCCAGCCCAGATGGCTGTGGGGCGTTTGGGGCCTCTTTCAGACTTCAGCATCGCTCCAGTCCTGCCTCATTTTCAGGATGCTCATGCCTCGGGTCTGTAGGAGAAGCTTCGCCTCGGAAATTCTTGCCTTCTCGTGTCCCTTTTTATTGCGCACTTTAACTGAGGAAAGTTCAGCTGCCTTCTGAATTGAGGCTCTTTGCAACCGAAGCTAGGTTTGTACTGAGGGAGAGTCTTTCTGTGAGTCCTGATGAAAAGAAGACACTGGACTTCTGACTTGTGAGAAACCTAACATAAAAGCTTTCAGTGGGCTAACCAATAGCTCAGAAAGATGTGCAAGCTTTTAAGTTATATACAGCAGCCTTGCAGGAAAGATTAAAGTGGGAAGTCATTCTTGCCTTCTCTTTAAATCAAATGTCAGCATAAAGTATTGTCCTCCCCGCCCCCTCTTTTTGGAGCACTTCCCACTTTAATCTGTCCTGAAGAACTGCTCTGTATAACTTAAATGCTTGCACATTTTTCTGAGTATTAGGTAGCCCATTGAAAGCTATAATCTCACTGTGGGTTGGCAGGTGTGTGCTGCTCTCTCCACCACCTCACCCTCCCCAAGACAACAAGCTAACTGCTTGGGCTGCGCAGATGAGACACAGAATCTTTCTTTGCCTTGTCCATAATGAACTGTTGTGCTAGGTGCTCAAACCTGGAAGAAATAATGCATACAAGCAGCTTAAAAACATACTTGCATGGATAGGTTAGCTTTTTAATTTGGAGGTCTCTAATATGGGATGTAATAGTTACCTCATCCTTCCTTGCAATCTTTGTTTATATATTAAGTCATTTTTCATTTGAATTCTTCAGTAAAAACCAACAACAGCATACAGTGAAAACAATAGTAAACTCAGTACTCTAAAATTCTTCCAATAAAATTATGTAAATATTTTGATTTTTTTAAAAGTCTGTTTAATAATATCTGTTTTGCAGACCCTTCTGAAAATGTTCACAGGGTTTATGAGGATGCTCTAGTTAACATTTCTGTTCCAGAACACAGAAGAAATTACTTTGAATATCGGACTCTCTCTTCTTTAATACAAGTTTTCAAGAAGTACTTGTAATTATTGCTTGGAATGATAACCTGTTTGGTTACAAGTTGAATGGTAATCATAAGAAGTATGTATATAGCATATTATACATATACATAATATTATAGCATATTTCCACTGATTTTAATCATCTTTACAGTGTCCCTATAAGGTAGGACAGTGTTGTTATTCCCATACTGTGGATGGGAATAATAATACTGTGGATGAGAATAAAATACTGTGGCTGGGAATTTAAAAAAGTTGCCTTAGGCCTCCTGCGACAGAAGTGAGATTTAAATGAAAAAAACTTCTGTCTCCCAGCTCTCTCATTACTGTCTTAGCTGCAAAATTCCCCTGAATCCCTATTTGTGCAATAATTCCATAGTAGTAGCCGTTTTAGTCTGTTGAGGCAAAAATAAACAGGAGTCTTATGGTCCTTTAAAGACTTAACAGGATTTTATTCAAATTTTGTTGATCAGACCGCAGAAATCTTAGACTGGCATAAAACCTCGTTAGTCTTAAAGGTACTGTTAGTCTCCATTCTCTGCTGGGGTTATGATGGTGTCTCCAGAGTTGTTCAGTAACAACACGTTTGTAAAAATGCATTGTAAGTATTGCAATTACATGTTCTGTAGCCTGTAAGTTTCATGTATGTCTTTGAATTTTTCCCAAAAGTGGATGTTGATTTGGAAGATGATGAAAATGACTACCATGAGAGTGTTAATTCCTTGTATAAGCCAGCAAACACCACAGTCCAAGAAGAGGATCCTCTCTTGGAGGACCCAGTGCAAAACCGACCTGCTTTGAACAAGCCTAAAGACTACTTAAACGGCACCTATATTATTTTCTTCATTCTGGGAACCGGCTCGCTTTTGCCTTTGAACTTCATCATAACCGCGAAGCATTACTGGATGTATAAGCTTCAGAACTGCTCAGAAGATCTCTCTCCGGCTGAGCAGGAACCCTCGGATATCCGTGTAAGTGTGACAAGTTCATGTTTTAACATCACTGTGTGAATAACACTTCTCTTGCCCTGAATTTAATATGTGGATCCGCAGTTTATTATAATTAGAGAGGAACATGAGCTAATCTTACCATGCAGCGTTGATGCTGAGTGTTCAATATTTACCAAATAGCAGCAGCAACACCAGCAGTTATGGATGACATTACAGTCTCACTCTAGTCCTGTTTATTTTTTCCTCACTCCTGTTTTTCAAAAGTAGTCATGTTTTGCCAGGATTTTTTCTGCCTTATGTTCTCAGCTTAAAAGCTGGGGTGCTCATTTTGCATGCCATGGAAATACCACTGAAAACTTCTATAATGTTTGGAAGTACTTAGCAGTATGGAGCACAACCTTTGGATGTGAATCTCCCCATTGGGCAAGATTGAACACGCACGGACACACACACACAAAGCTACTTTATAATGAGTCAGAACATTGTTCAATCAAGGTCAGTATTTACTCCAGGATTCCCCAACATGGTGCCTGTGAGCACCATGGCGCCTACCAGTTCTTCCCCTTGTGCCAGCCAAACTTTTCAGAAAGTGGGCATGGCCTTTGTAAGGCAGGGCCTGTTATTGGCTGCTCTCATTCAAATGGAAGGTTTTTCCCTGAGTGCAATAGTGGCAGCCACTGAAGGGTCAGAGGACTAGTTTCCATTCCCCCTTCAGGTTTTCTTTCTTTTTATTTCCCCTTCTCTTTCTCCCTTCCTATCCCCGGCTTCCCTTCTTTTCTTTTTATTCCCCTTCTATGGTTATTTTGCAAAGTGAGGAGGGAGGTATTGTGTTGGGCTCTGCGTTCTGTGTCAACCATTTTGGAGTGGCACTCATCACTCCCTCTCAAAATGCCAAAGGTACCCTGCAGTGTCAAGAGGGTTAGGGGCCCCTGGTCTACTCTGACTGGCTGCAGCTCTCCTGAGTCTTTCACAACACTTCCTATTTGACCCTTTTAACTAGAGATGCTGGGGGTTGAAGCTGGGACCGTCTGCATGCAAAAACCAGGACTCCTCTCCAAGGAGGGCAGCTTTTTGTTCTGTGAAAGTTACACCTTTTATTTTTTCAAGCACATTGCAAAAAGCAAAATTTTTGTCATCCTTCCTTTTCTTTTTCACTTACGAAAGACCTTATAGGAGAGGGTCTTGCATGTGTCAATAAAGCATACTTATAGTCCTCTGTAGCCAGACAACTCGGGCAGTCACAAAGTTTATCTGAACTTAGTGGAAGCAGGCAGGAAATACACCATGTATCTTGTTGCTCAAGAATCCTAAAAATATAATGCTAGCATTTAGAAATCTAAAATAAAAAAATTCAGACAAATGTCAAGATGCTATCTGCTAGACGTTTTTTGGTCCCATGCCATGTTTGGGAATCCTAATTTGTTCAGGTATGAAGGAATACAAGTCACTTGTATGAAATAAGGAAGGGTCTAGACAGAAGACATACAGGCTTTGCTGTATGATAGCAAAAAGCATCGTTTTTGAAGTTGCATTCTGCCTGCTTTTAATGCTATTAGTGCCATAGATATATGGAGAATTCTGTTGCCACACATGTAACAAGACAGCTCCCCAACTGTTTTATTGTACCTGCTATTTAAATCCACAGCAGTGTCAAACAAGAGCTCCACACAAATCACAACATTGTATTGTGTCATGTTTATGAAAGGTACACAATTCATAGTTGTTACAGATCCTGTGCTGAGCTCAGAACCTACAACTAAGGGGTCACATTAGAAAAATGATGTGACAGATCATGCACCTGAGCAGATCAGGAGGGGGAGGGCAGAACAGGTTACATCAGTGCTTAGTTCTCATGGCCTTCTTGCATGCCCACCTTGGGGTCAGGTAGCAATTTTCCATAGGCCAGTTTGGCTAGGGACCCTGATGCCATCTTCTGGGCATGGAGCAGCGGTCACTGAGGGTGTGATGGGGAGGTAGTTGTGATTTTCCTGCATTATGCAGGGGGTTGGACTAGATGACCCTAGCAATCCCTTCCAACCCTATGATTCTGTGGTTCTATGAAATGTAGACATTTTCGTTCAGGTACAAAGCCTTGAGGAGGAGCTTAACAATAGGCTGCCACAGCCAGAAGTAGCAGCATGACATGAGCAAGAGAGGGGTGGAGGTTGCTGTGGCCTGTGAGAGGAGGGAATAGTTTGAACTTCGGAATTGTCAGGCGGATTTCTGGGTTTAGTGCTGAACAGTACTTCCAGCTTCTGTAAAATAACCTCTACACGTTTCCTGAAATGAATTCCCCTTTCCTTTCAAAGGATAACTAACACAAAGGAGGAGTAAGCTCACTATCTGTGTTTGAGGGCCTTGTGTTATGTATCCAGTATAATCTTCAAAGGCAAACAGGTTGCCTTGCCTCTGTTTTCTTCCTCCCACCCTCTTTCCTCTCAGAATTTTGTATTTCTAGCAGTTTGCCACTGGACTGGTTCCTGCAGAATGGTTGCTACAGCTGTCTAGGAAAACCAATTTTCGCAAGTGCTATCAAACTCTAACAGAGGCTTACCTGCCCAGCTATCAGATTGCAAAGCTCTATAGGGAGGATTAATACAAAGTTCAGACAGGGTACACTGTAGACTGAACAATGATGACTTGCTACTGGAACACCATATCCAGAAAAGGACAGGGGAGGGGGGAACTCTGCCTCAAGAAGGGGACCCAAGAGGACGGAGGAGTTAAACCAAGGGTCTTACGTTGCAGAAGTAAAGAAGTGTTCTTTTTGTCTGCTTTCCGATTTAAGATTTTGCTTGAAAGTATTAGCTGTTGGTAGATGGGTGAAGTGGAATTTCTGTATTAGAGATCAGTGTGAGGGAGGAGAGCAACAGATAGTTAGTTGATATACTATCCCAAGTGTATACAGAGAGAACGGTCAACTCAGAGCATATTGTTCAGTGCAAAAGACACTTGTCTATTGTTCTAAGAATTGGTTCTGATTCTCAGTGTTACTCTTCTGACAGTTTGGTGTAGCCAGTTTGGAGCCAGTTTGGTATAGTGGTTAAGAGCACAGGACTCTAATCTGGAGAGCCGGGTTTGATTCCCCACTCCTCTGCTTGAAGCCAGCTGGGTGACCTTGGGCTAGTCACAGCTCTCTGGAGCTCTCTCAGCCCCACCCACCTCACAGGGTGTTTTGTTGTGGGGATAATAATGACATACTTTGTAAACCGCTCTGAGTGGGCATTAAGTTGTCCTGAAGGGCGGTATATAAATCGAATGTTGTTATTATTAATGTTATTATTCTTGGCTCTGCTGACCACTAAATCACTTGGATCCAGCGTACATGAGAATTGGTTTCCTCACCTGTGTCCCATCACTGCTGTGAAAGTAGAAGACAACTTGATGTGTGTGCATAGTGAGTGTGTTAATGAAAGACTGGTGCTTGCATCTGCATTTATGGGATGTACATGGATGGAATTGGACAAGTAGCCTGTGAATTGGAGAGAACATCTTACCCAGGAGAGTTTCTCCCCTCGCCTGTCTGCCTGCCTGCATTTCCACTCAAATAGGATTCCCAAGGTGGCAAACATAAGACACTGAATCATTTAACACATAATGTATATATAAATACAATAAAAAGCATATAGACAAACAAATACACACACAATCAGGGAGGAGGGTCAGTAAGAATTTACTGGGGGTATGCCAAACAGAAAAACAGTCTTCACCCACTGGCAGAAGACAATGACAGAGGGGGATAGAGGAATCTCCCTGGGGAGGGAGTTCCAAGGTATGGATGCCATGACCGATAAGAATCTTACCCAGGTTGCCACCTCAGATGGTAGGGGTGCTCAAAGCTAGGTTTCCAAAGAGGACCATAGTGGACGAGTAGGTTCATATGGGAGAAGGCATGCCTTCAGATGTACTGATCCTAAACCATATTGGGCATTACAGGTCGGTACCAGCACCTTGAATTGTGCTCAGAAGCAAATTGGGAGCCAATGTTGATGGAACAAGAATGGAGTGATATGGTCCGTGTGACCCACTACCGTTATCAATTTAGCTACCCTTGAAGATGAGGAACAGATTTTACTGTGATTCACCTTATGGTGACACCTTCAAATAGCCCACCTGTCTTGTAACAGTTGCAGAATTGTTGTGGATAACACGGTCAATTGAATGGTGCCTTGAATAATATAAAGTATTCTGGGGGGGTTGCTCTCAAAACAGACAGACAGCTGGACATCAGCACCTTCACTCTCAGTTCCCCAGTGCTTGTGACTCACAGGCATTGGGAAGATCAGAGTATACACAGGCGGCTGTCATTGGTATATTAAGGTCAGTATTGTCTACGCTGACTAGCACTGGCTATTTGAAGTCTCAGGTCGAGTTCTTGCACTTCACCTACTCCTGGTCTTTCGGCTGGAGAGGTCAGAGATTGGACCTGTGACCTTCTGTTGGCACAGCAGACACTCTAAACCTGAGCCACAGCCCCTCCCTAAGTAGCCCAAGCCCGTTACTGCTCTATATTTTGCTGGAAGTAGAATCCTGGCCCTCCCCAATGTTGCTGTCATGCAAGAGAACTGAGGGAAGGGTGCATTCTTGTCACATTTCATTCTGGGTTTGGAAGAAATGTGAGTCTTGCTGCTTCTGCCTTCTTCAGAAACTGGCACAAAACAAGAGAGCAGCCTGTTCCCTCCACCAGATTCTCTGCCTGTTCAGGAGAAGCACCAGTGGCACCCTAAATTAATTGCTGGCTCTTAGCATTAAGTCAGCATTTATGGATCTCGGTGTGTGCCTTCTTTTGGGCTTTTGGCCACCCTTTTATGCCTTCGATGAGGCATGTAAGCAAAAGGTGGTTGTGACAGTGGAACTTTACAGATGCCAGTTACAGACCTGCTTTTTCAGAGTTGCACCTGTTTGGAATTCTGCAAGCTGTCTGTGATACTTTATGGCTTTTTTCAAAGCACTGGCAGGTGTGAACTGGCTGCCTGCTGCAGCAGTGAGCCTCTGGTGTTGGCAGGCGAGATTAGAAAGTTGTCATGTCTCGATTCATGGACAAGGCTTTCTGATGCAAACACAGCAGCGGAGAAAGCCTGCTCTGTGTCCAGCCTCTCATTTTCTTCTTATTTCCTTGGGGTTTTCCCCCTTCTTCCTCTGGATTTTTAATTTCTCTGTAAAGGGATTGATAACATCTGTGGGTGAGCATAAACATGTCTGTCATGATGGGCAACTACAAAATTTATTTTAGATTTCTCCCCCTTTTGAATACAGGGCTGGATGCGAATGCTATTTGAAGTGTAGTTTCTGAAATTTTAGCATGGGTAAAATTAACATACTTGATTTGCAACTCCACTGAAAATCCTCACTTTCTCTAGACAGCCTAATGCTTTCGTAACCAACTTGCATATTCAGAGAGAGAGAGAGAGAGAGTGGATTGCAGAAACCTACTCCATTTGATTTTCTGATTGCCCTGCTCAAAGCTGAGATACAGGAGTCAAGGCCGTGTACTAAAGATGTTATTCCAGCAAACGCTGGGGGTGAACTGAGGCAAAGGGGTGGAGATACAGCCCCCTCCCCAGGACCAGCCTGCCAGTATTTAAAGGTGCTGCACCTGGTTATGGTGGTGAGTATTGTGATGGGGCTGAGGTGGTTCAGGGTTTTGAGAGGCCTGAGGGGTCGGTTGGGCCCAGACCTCTGGTTCAGCAGCAGGCTCTGGGTTGGAGGGCTCAGAGTCCGAATGAGAAGGCAGGGCTGTCTCCCACGGTGAGTTGGTCAGTGCAGAGTCTTGATAGAGGCATCTCAACTGCCTCCTTTGGAGTGGTGTTAGCTGCCCAGTTGCCCCCTCCTCTGAGTCTTCAGCCTCTTCACTTGACAAGCAAGTGTCGTCTGCTGGTCCATGACACTGATGTGTTGAACGAACTGGAACTCTGCTCGCATGGTTCTGAGAGCTAGAAAAGCTCACCGTGGGATTGGAACCATGAGACTCAAATCATGCTTTGTTTGTGTTGAGCACTTTGTTATGTTTGGAGATAGTTCAAAACAGTTGAATAAGCAATAGCAATAACAGCAGCAACAAAACTGGAACCAAAAACTCAATAATAAAACTGTTGTCAAAGAGCCCAATAAATATGAACAGCAGGGTGTGAGTCCAGTGGCCCCTTAGACTATAAGACCAATAAGATTTTCAGAGTGTAAACTTTGGAGAGTCAGAGCTCCCTTCTTCAGGCACCTTACCATCTTGTTTGTCTCTAAGGTGCCACTGGACTCAAACCCTGCTGTTCTGCTGCAGACTAATATGGCTATCCACCTAAAACTATAAATATGAAATATTCAAAATACTTTAAAGGGATTCATTCAGATGTCACGTCAAGGTGACATAAGAATGTATGCTAAGAGGCTTGTGGCTCCACATCTCTTCTTCCTCTTCCCTTTGTACATGGAGCATAATGAAGCATTCCTAGTTGCCCATGGGCAACTGGCTGCAGTTGCCCATGATGTATGAAGTCAGGCTTATTACTTCACCATAGTTACTATCCCCCTGCACTGCCGCAATTCTAAAACAGGGTTTAACCCAGGCTTAGCTCTCTCTCTAAACCAGGATTCTAACTCTAGTTAAAGTATATCGTGGTGTGTAGGTGTAAGTGCATGCTATCAAGTTGCAGCTGACTTATGGCGACCCTGTAGGGCTTTCAGGGCAAGTGATGTTCAGTGGCTTGCCATTGCCTGCCACTACGCAGCAGCCTTGGACTTCTTTAGTGGTCTCCCATCCAAATACCGATCAGGCTGAACTCGCTTAGCTTCCGATATATGAGATCAGGCTACCTGGACCATCCAGATCAGGGCATATCATGGGTAACCAGAGCTAATTTAAAACAAGATTTCATCATGGTGGCGTGGGGGGCGGTACACAATCTGAGTTTGTGCACATTCAGGTTTAATGTTGGTTTGATGTGGTGCCTGACTGCAACTATATATAAATAAGGAACCTTTATTACTGGCGTTTCAGGAGGAACCCTGACTTCTTGGCTTCTTACTCATGTTTTCTCATTATCTGCTATACCAGTTTAACATGTTATATCAAAAGTAGGAGTTGCTTCCATTTCTGCAAGCCTTGCATATGACGTAACAACTGCATTGGCCCTTAGTGGTGGAGAGTGCCATCAAGTCATAGTTGACTCATGGCGACTCCTGGTGGGGGTTTTCATGGCAAGAGACTAACAGGTGGTTTGCCATCGTCTGCCTCTGCAACTGTGGTCTTCTTTGGAGGTCTCCCATCCAATTACTAACCAAGGCTGACCCTGCTTAGCTTCTGAGATCTTATGAGATCAGGCTTGCCTGGGCTATCCAGGTAAGAACAAACTGGATTAAAGAAAATTGCTTACTTGTAAACCTCATGTAAACAATTCGGTACCATCATAAGAGATACAAGTAGTGATATTTCTAGATGGGTAATCAGCAATTATTTCCTGTTTTTTTCTGATGGGAATGCCTGTAGCTGTTTACCATTAGCTTAAATGCTTGTTGGAAATTGATCTGTCGGCTACATAAATGCTCTTGCTTTAGTAATTCAGTGCCAGAAAATCCCGTATCTTGGTTCATTTCCGTGACAAGAAAAGCGCCTTTTGCACTGTACAAAGTGCATCCCAGTAACATTGACTGGAGACTAACTATGGTAAGACTGCTTGTATGGAGAGGAGAAAATGACCTGAGTGCTCTATCACTATTAGTGCTCCAATGTGTATGTTGCACCAGCTCATTCAAATAAGTAACACTGTTTATCCTCTCTGATCACTCCATCAATCTCTGTATGATATAGTAGCAACTTGGGGATATTTGTCTTTCATCTTGAAGAGTCCCAAAGCACCATACAAATTTAACAAACTGATGTGGGAGTATATGCAGGGATTAATGTACTGAGCCATCAAATATAACTGCTCAGGTGATAGAGTTACATTTTAGGTGAGAAGCATTTGGTCACTAACGGACTGTCTCTGATGCCTTTGGGGGAAGACTTGACACTGGAAGGTTTCATACTGTGTGTTAAACTTCATTTTTGGAGCCTCTTTCTTCATGCAGTTTTAAGGCCAGAGCTATATATTCTGCAGCTATATATTCTGCAAAGCAGCACTGAAAGGGGTGATTTACCGGGGTGGGTGGATGTGTAGCAGGTGCTTAACATTTCCCTTTCCTCCAACGTCTTCTTCCCTTGTCACACAAGCTAGGGTTCCAAACAGGTTTTTGCATCAGTAACTTAACAGCTGTCTCTTTGCGATGCATGTTAGAATGTTATGTTATAGCAAAACGTAAACTGAGATGATATTCCTCTTAATCATTTGCTGTGTAGGGATAAAACTGTTTAAATGTCCCTCAGTTCAGGGTGACCACTCATTTTCAGAAGATGCCTCAAAAACAAACCTGCCCTTTATTTATTTATTTGCTTATTTATTTATAGTTCTTCTTTTCTACTGGGACTGAGAGGCAGATCACACAGGGTGAATCAGTACAGTCAATTTCAAAGACATTTCAATAAACAATGTAATAGGGTATATACATGCAAATTTGCAAAGATTTAAAAACAGCAGGAATACAATGTGTTGAAACAGAGCATAAACAATTCCAAGACTGACATATTAAACAACATGGGAACTTCCCAGTAGGATCACACTTACAGCAATAGTAGTAAAATCTGTGGTCCCTCCGTCTCCCTTTACTGATGTATCTCTCTTCCTTACAGTACAGCCCTCCTATCTATGTAAAAAAGTACGCTTGAATAATTCAGTTTTGCTTTGTTTGTGGAAATTCCTACTTGTCCCTCCCATTTCTTATGGGGAAGTATCTTGATGTTCAGAGAATATAACAGCTACTCTTGGCAGGGGTGGGTGAACAGGTTAACTGGTTGCAAAAGATCATCTGGGACAGAGTAAGAAAAGTGTGGATTTAATCTTGTAAATATACTTTTAAAAGTTGTGTGTCCTCTCCTTTTTAAAGTAACCTGCCGACATGTGTTGCTCATCAGCTTTAAAAAAAAATCAGCTTTTTCTCTGTTTAACAGTTTTGTTACCTGGTCATCTACTGCCCAATCCTAGGCATGTCTACTCAGAAGTAAGTTCCATTGTGTTCATTGGGGCTTATTTCTGAGTAAGCATGCATAGTACTGCAACCCTAAAGTGCTTCTTATCATAGACTGTATACTTTGCATTGCTTTAAAAAAAAGCCATCTCTGTAGTGGAGAATGATTGCAGCTCAAATGCTTGAGAGCATTCTTCAGAACTCTGCTGACCATCTCCATACTAAAATATGCCCCAGGCCCATACCTCCTTGATAATGAAACAGGATGTCATATGATCGAGGTTGTCCTTATTTACTTATCTGCAGTAACAGAAGGACTTTATGTTTCCATGAATCTCACTATTGCTGTCAGTAGCAATGCTTCATTTTCTGCCTTTGTCATGCGGTTGAAACTGTGGTTACTTAAAACTGAATTTTAGATTTATTCTGTAAAACCATAGAATGTATTAAATTTGGGTGAATGTTTTTCAGTAGGAAAAGGGAGATTTTGACAGCTCAAACCCAGCCAGCCATCATCTCTCTGCCCGATGTTATAATGCAAGAAGAGCAGTAGAAAAGAGCAAGAGTCCAGTAGCACCTATAAGACTAACAAAATTTGTGGTAGGGTATGAGCTTTTGTGAGCCACAGCTCACTTCTTCAGAAGAGCCGTGTTGAGCAGACATCTAGAAGGTGGGGCTATTCCAAGTGCGTTGACCAGGTGGTGTCCTGAACATTCTCTGGTGTGGGCCAGCTGGAGATGTATGTGAGCTCTTTTGTAGTCTTAAGTTCTTTGCAAACAAGTTACTGTGGGTAGCTGAGAATTCACCAAGATGGCCTTGTAGACCAGTCTGAAATAGATTCTCCTGTGCCATCAGCACAGCCCTGCTGGACTGTGCTTCACAGATGTGATGGTGGTGAGAAAGTATTTGTCACAGTCACTGCCATAAAGGAGCTCTAATCTGAGTTGGGTTAAGACATCACTTAGGTTTACCTTTGGCTGCATTCTAGCTGTTGTCCCAGTGGTTTCATTTCCACTAGTTCCTTAGAATACTGAGGTGACAATCAGGCTCTGCTCAGCAGCAGTGGGCATGTGGGAATGATCGTATGTGCCACCACTTTCTGGATGGTAATCAGAACTTCAGCAGGAGAGCCAGTTACGCCAGAAGGAAAATCCCCGAGGACCTTCTAGAATCCATCACGTTCCAGGATGGACCTTGAACACATCACTTTTACTGAGTGAGGCCACTGGTCATTCAGAACGAGTGCTGTCAGCTTTGGTTGGCACCAGCTCTCCAGGTCTTTCACGTCACTTATACCTGATCCTTTTAATTTGAGATGCTGTGCATTGAATCCAGTACCTTCTCCATGCAAAGCAGATGCTCTACCACCTTTGAAACACCTTTCATTCACCAGTATCTCTCCTCAAAAAGTCCACCCTGCCCCATGCCTCCATCACCGAGTTCACACTATTTCAGCAGATGTGCATTCGGGAACACATGACTCCCTTTAGTATGAATTGTCTTCCAGACACATATTGTGGCCTTTGGAGCCTTTGATAAATTTGTGGCCTGCATGGAGCCACAGTATTTTTTTCAGTGTATTAATGCAATTTCCTTTGACGACTGTAGAACATCTGAGTTGAGCCCCCTTGAGCCATTTTCTGGAGAGACATAACTTTTCTAAATAATAAAAATATCAGAAACCTGTGAAATCTGGTTTACTTTCCTGTAATCACTGTTTATTTATTTTGAGAAGGAAAGTGCTGTTGCGCTCTCTGTTATGTCAGGGAAGCATTCCCTCAAATCCATGTGGTGTTGAAAACATTATTATGAGGAGGTCTTAACCTGGCTGTTAATGAGAGACGTAGAATGAGTAGCAATGAGTAGCAGCCCAGCATATATAAGTTGAGACATACATAAGTGCCATCCTAAGCAAAGTTACAAGTCTGTGGATTCTCTCTGTTGAGAGTTGCACTGTTAGAGAGGCAGTGCAATGCCAAGTGCACTCAGATCATTTCCTGGGTGACCTTGGGTTAATCACTGCTTTTATAGGGGTGGAGGGGTAGAATTGGGGTGGGGAGAACCCTGTACAGTGCCCTGAGGACTTTGGCGAAAAAACCTGGTGCAGTTTGTACTTCTAGCAGGGATGTCTCTGGCAGTCAGTTGGAATACTCAGTGAAGAAAGCAATTTTTTTCCAGGTCTGTGAGGGAAGGGAATGTTGCCAGTTTGGCTAGTATTAAAACATCACCTGATTGGAAGGCAGTCCTGGCAGATAGCGAAGCTAAGGGACCAGTATCCCAGAAGCAACAAGTAAGGGTTTCGAGATTAGGAAATGGATGGAGAAAGTGCACCATGAAGGAATCTGAGTGGGATAGGCCTAGGGAGGCTTTAGCTACTGACTGCTTGGTGGCCAACAGCCTAAAAAGCCAGAAAGAGATCAGAAATGGATGCCAGAGACATGAAGGTGAAGAAAGACTGAGACAAGGAGAAAGTAGTTCTGAGGCAAAATGGCACAGCGGTTTGTATATTGATAGCAGGAAGTGTTGGGAATCAAGGGGGCATTGCAGCACTCCGCGTAGAGTCTAGACCCTGACAAGGGAGTTCTACCAGTTGCAATTTCTACTATGAATATAGCATTGTGAGTTGACAAGTCTAAAATGCAAAGAGAACAGTGGATGGTAATTGAGGGGGGAGCTGAATTTCAAATATTTGAACTAAGCATCCAATTCTTTGGCTTCAGGCATCTGGTCTTATGATGTTAAGATGCTGCATCAAGTGGTTGCAGGAAGACTTGGGCACTTAAAGGCTCTCTAGATTTGGAGATGTCAAATTGAGCTTGGAAAATACAAAAAAAGAAAAAATTGGACAGCAATTCTAAGACTGTTTACTTGGAAGCAAGTCGCACTTAAATTGGCTGAACTTACTTCTCAGTAAGCATGGTTAGGGTCAGGCTATTAATCTCTGTTCTTACCAATGTAGAAACAATATTTTAGATTTTAGTACCAACTTTTTAAAAGCCAATTGCCTTCTCACCTATGGCAGATCAGAATTTCCTCTAGGCTAACCAGGCAGGGAGACCTTACGGAAGCTCTTTCTCTTTTTCGTTTAGAGCTATGAACAACTAGTTATAACTTGTATAAGGAAGAGGGCTTGTAATTCTTGTGAACTTATTTGCAAAGTTAATAGGCACAAAGCATTTACTCTTCTCTTGCCCCCAGACCCTTAAGAGACTACTACTTGGGCAAAACAATCTGGGGAAGGTAGCTAAACCAGGTTGTTCGTTTTTGTAATGCCCCCCAAATGACTTGTTTGTGAGTTTGACTGGTTTGTATGTGGGAGGCTTTGGTTGTTTAATGCCAAAGGAAATAAGCAGTCTCATGGAGCTGCAGTGTTCTTGCTGAATTACATGTGGGGACCCTTTTCCCTCAGGTTTACATAATCCAGCCAGGCTGCAAGATGTTCCAATTTAAACAAGGACATTGAGGGTGGGGGGGTGGGGGGGGCAGCATGAGCTAAGAAAATCACTAAGTTTTATTGCTTATGGAAAGTGCCGGCTTGCTAGCCCTGAAAAATTAAATGCTTTATCCACTGAACATGGACAGCAGCGTCAGCAGCCGCACAACCCCTTCCTCTCTTCTTCTGCCCTCTGACATTTTGAGGGAGCTGCATTCGTTGACGCGGAGCCAGCTCAGTCAGTCAGAAAGCAGCCCGCTGGCTCCACATAACACGCTCACGATGTACAGCAATGCCAGGAGCACCAGCTGTGCATGAATTTGCCCAGTGGTGATTTCTGTGATCTCGGCAGGACCCTGATCACAGGAATCATCACAGATTCAACCTTTGTAGTGATGGGTCACAATATCCAAGGCTGTGGGGACTGAACCGTGTCACTCAAGTGACAAAATTCATGGAATGTAATAATGGCTGCAGCATCTAAAAACACAGCTTTCCCCCTTTTTCCCCTGCGAAGAACCTTATGGCTGAAATGTGTATGGGAATCACCTAATTAAAATCACAAAGGCAGAAAAAATAAAGGATTACAGTGTGTTGTGGGATTTCTTTTCCTCTATACTTCCTTGAGCTAAGTCTACACAATGTGGAATAAATTGCAGTAAATTACAAATCTGCTTAAATTTGCTCCATTTGCAAAAATTACACAGGTTTCAGAACTTTGCTTTGTGTGGAATTTGTTATTTGTGTCTTACAGTGCAATCCTAAGAAGAGTTGCTCCAGTCTAAGCCCATTGAAGTCAGTGGGCTTAGACCAGGGCCAGCGCCACCATTGAGGCGGTGAGGCGGCCGCCATGGATGCCGGGGGCGGAGGCATGTGCCACGGAGCTGGCGTGCCTGCCCTGCAGCTGCTTCACAAAATATAGAGCAACACGGTAATACTGCTATCAGACAAGAAAAAAATTCCCGTGTACTATAATGCCTCCACAATCAACAATAAAGCGTGTAATATTGTTTCCAGAATTATTTATTCACCAATATATAAGGGGTATATTAAACAACTTGTATTTCAAATTATCTCTCTTAGCACATTCAAGAACTGTACCACATATTGCACTCCCCCTCAACCTCAATCATATAGGCATTTCAGACGTCCTGTAATTATTCTATTAAAGTGTCACGTGCTCCAAGTGCTATAATTATTACAATTAAAGTGCATTTACTGGTCAGGCATCCTATGACACTACTTTTCCTATACAGGGTTTAAATTGCCTTGTTCACAATTATAATATACAGTCACAATATAGGTGCAGTCCAAGAATGATTCCAGACACTGTGGGTGTCACAGCTCATGGGTAGACCTATGTCCTTCCAATATACGTTGTAAACTCTGTGACTGAGTTCTCTAACGGACGGTCCAGATCCTTGTAAGGTCCGTTTCCAAAGTTCTTTTTCAAAGAGCACAGTAGCTGGAAAAACATACATAGTCATAAAGAATCCCTGAGTATCTAATATTTACACTAATACATTCATGGTACAATATACTCACTCAGAGATTCTTGCAATTAACCTTCCATATCCCCTTCTAGTATTCCAATTACTTCCATCTGCATCTTGTTAGCTAGTAACCGTTTTATCCTCTGAATGTAATCCACGCCCCCATCATATAGTTATTCTCTCTTAAAGAGGTATTAGTCCCATAAGTAGTTATAAGAAACACGTATAGTCATTGGCTATATTCAAGCCATTAGGTATGAGAGTATTGAGTTTATATATCCAAAAGGTTTCTTTTTGGTGTAGTTCCCTAGTAGCAGTCATATATTCCCTCTTTCGAGTCTTGAACAGCACTGTAAATAACATCTCCATGTCACTATGTTTTCTCTCCAAATAATGTTGGACCAAGGGTGCCTCTAATACGTTATTCTTTATTCTGGACTGATGTTCACCAAGCCTTATTCTAATGGAACGTGTGGTACTTCCTACATATAATAGACCACATGGGCATTTCGAAACATACACTACCCCCTCAGTGCCGCAGTTAACAAATTCATTTGTAGTCCTTAATCCTGACTGTTCCAAATCTTCTGTAGTCATTATTAGGGAGCATTGTTTGCATCTCCCACATTTGTATACACCCCTCGGCAGTCCTATGTTCCTGGTGCCAATATCATAATTTAAATCCGAATGTATAATCTGATCTTTGATGTTCCGGGTCCTCCTGAAGGCTACCAGTGGGGGAGTCTCACAGCCTGGGATATCATTGACAAGCGGCCAGTATTTCAAGATTGCCCTGCGGATGGCATTTGCTTTCGCACTATAGTCAAGAACACCCACGATACGGTCTCTGGTCGTTCGTACCTTCGGTCTAAGTAATTCTTCTCTGGTCGTTTCGTCAGCACGTCGTCTTGCTTGTAATAACACCCTATCTGGGTAACCCCGTTGCTTCAAATGTTCTTGCAATATATTACTCTGGAGAACATAATCAGCAATACTAGTAGAATTTCTTTTAAGTCGCAGGAATTGTCCAAAGGGTAAGTTGGCCCTTAAATGTCCGGGATGAAAGGATCTATAATGGAGTAATGAATTTTTGTCTGTTTGTTTCCTAAAAGGTCTTACCGCCAGGGTCCCATCCTCCCCCTATTTATGGGACGGCTGGAAAGGGACTATTTTTGTAATCCTGTAACTAATCCATTCTGGAAGGACATCATCATATTTGTTCGTTTTATTGACGATCTCTTCCTAGTGACAAATGAAAATGTCAACATCCAAGAATTGGGGGAATGGATGAACAGTATACATCCCAATATAAAGTTCACTTGGAGCACAAGTAGGGAGTCTGTGAATTATCTGGATGTGACAGTGTACAAGGGGGAGGATGGGACCCTGGCGGTAAGACCTTTTAGGAAACAAACAGACAAAAATTCATTACTCCATTATAGATCCTTTCATCCCGGACATTTAAGGGCCAACTTACCCTTTGGACAATTCCTGCGACTTAAAAGAAATTCTACTAGTATTGCTGATTATGTTCTCCAGAGTAATATATTGCAAGAACATTTGAAGCAACGGGGTTACCCAGATAGGGTGTTATTACAAGCAAGACGACGTGCTGACGAAACGACCAGAGAAGAATTACTTAGACCGAAGGTACGAACGACCAGAGACCGTATCGTGGGTGTTCTTGACTATAGTGCGAAAGCAAATGCCATCCGCAGGGCAATCTTGAAATACTGGCCGCTTGTCAATGATATCCCAGGCTGTGAGACTCCCCCACTGGTAGCCTTCAGGAGGACCCGGAACATCAAAGATCAGATTATACATTCGGATTTAAATTATGATATTGGCACCAGGAACATAGGACTGCCGAGGGGTGTATACAAATGTGGGAGATGCAAACAATGCTCCCTAATAATGACTACAGAAGATTTGGAACAGTCAGGATTAAGGACTACAAATGAATTTGTTAACTGCGGCACTGAGGGGGTAGTGTATGTTTCGAAATGCCCATGTGGTCTATTATATGTAGGAAGTACCACACGTTCCATTAGAATAAGGCTTGGTGAACATCAGTCCAGAATAAAGAATAACGTATTAGAGGCACCCTTGGTCCAACATTATTTGGAGAGAAAACATAGTGACATGGAGATGTTATTTACAGTGCTGTTCAAGACTCGAAAGAGGGAATATATGACTGCTACTAGGGAACTACACCAAAAAGAAACCTTTTGGATATATAAACTCAATACTCTCATACCTAATGGCTTGAATATAGCCAATGACTATACGTGTTTCTTATAACTACTTATGGGACTAATACCTCTTTAAGAGAGAATAACTATATGATGGGGGCGTGGATTACATTCAGAGGATAAAACGGTTACTAGCTAACAAGATGCAGATGGAAGTAATTGGAATACTAGAAGGGGATATGGAAGGTTAATTGCAAGAATCTCTGAGTGAGTATATTGTACCATGAATGTATTAGTGTAAATATTAGATACTCAGGGATTCTTTATGACTATGTATGTTTTTCCAGCTACTGTGCTCTTTGAAAAAGAACTTTGGAAACGGACCTTACAAGGATCTGGACCGTCCGTTAGAGAACTCAGTCACAGAGTTTACAACGTATATTGGAAGGACATAGGTCTACCCATGAGCTGTGACACCCACAGTGTCTGGAATCATTCTTGGACTGCACCTATATTGTGACTGTATATTATAATTGTGAACAAGGCAATTTAAACCCTGTATAGGAAAAGTAGTGTCATAGGATGCCTGACCAGTAAATGCACTTTAATTGTAATAATTATAGCACTTGGAGCACGTGACACTTTAATAGAATAATTACAGGACGTCTGAAATGCCTATATGATTGAGGTTGAGGGGGAGTGCAATATGTGGTACAGTTCTTGAATGTGCTAAGAGAGATAATTTGAAATACAAGTTGTTTAATATACCCCTTATATATTGGTGAATAAATAATTCTGGAAACAATATTACACGCTTTATTGTTGATTGTGGAGGCATTATAGTACACGGGAATTTTTTTCTTGTCTGATAGCAGTATTACCGTGTTGCTCTATATTTTGGGACGCTGTAACTAGAGCCATGTCTAATTTTGAAGGATTGTTAATGTATACTGAAGAGGATAAGACACGCATTATCTCTGAAATGTCATCCACTCCCTTTTCGTTTGATAAAAATGAGAGTAATGGGGAGAATGATTGGAATAATTTGCAGTTCCTGAAGAAAAAACAGCTTCGTTATCAACTTCATGCGGGCTCCCTGATTGAATATTGCAAGATTAATAGAATACCTAGAGGTCTCCGTATACATAAACCTCCTGGCCTCTTTAGAGACCAGGAAGAATTTAAAAATAGATGGGCTGCCGTATTGAATAAATGTTCCATGGATCTTATGTTATTAGTGGTCGAGACAGCACAGGTGGAGGTGAAGAATCTTGGCAAGGAGATTGAAGTTTTGGAGACTAAACTCAAAAACAGCTTTGAGGAAGACCAATTTAAAAGTAAGATAAAGGAGCTTGAGAAACTAGTTAAAGACTTTGAAAACAAAATGAAAGAAGTCAAAGTAAGGAAGTACCAGAGGGATAATAGGGATTATACCACGGGGCGGGTATACAGTTGGTGGAATGAAGAAAATATTAAGAGAAAAAAGGTCTCCTGGTCAAACCCCTTAACTCAGTTCTCAGATTTAGAGACTACAGAGGGAGAGGATACCGACACCTCGTTAGAAGAAGGCATGTCTACTAGATCTATGTCAGTACGGCCGGGTAATAAGACACATAATTATGAAGGCAGGGGCCGTTTTTTACGAGGGGGCCGGCACAACAGAGGGAGACGGACCTGACACCAACAAGGGAAACTGACCTAGTGGTTAATCTCTCAAGCAGAACTCTTTCGGACTTAGAAAAAGTGGCCTTAAATAAAGGCCTCGGGTTTGTGCCAACTCCCAGGTATAATGATTTCCAAACTAGGATAGACGTCTTTAAACTAATAAGACAAATTAAATTGAAAATTGTTTTTGGAGGTACAGCATTTAAGAGAAAGGAAACAGGCATCTTCACACGCTCCTCATATAATCCCGTTGTCAATAACCACTGTGTCCAGACTTTTGAGAAGATGTTATTGAAGGAAATTGACAATATAGAAGCCCGGGAAGGTATTGGATACAACAATCTACCGAAGGGGGAGAGGATGGCTTTAAAGGATTTGCGATCTGATCGTTCCATCATAATAAAAGAGGCTGATAAGGGAGGTGCAATAGTGGTGATGGATAAAAAAGATTATATGATGGAAGTGAGGAGACAATTGAATAATGAATTGGACTACAAACCAATCCCCAATGATCCTGTGAAGAAGATCGGTTTTTTAATTAAGGTAACCGTGGATGAAGCTTTAGCATTGGGACATATTACAGATCGGGAACATAAAGGCTTAATTAATTTGTCTCCCAGGACACCAGTAATGTATATATTGCCTAAAATCCATAAAGAAGGTTTTCCCCCTCCGGGTCGCCCAATTATATCGGGAAGCAACTCTATCCTGGAACCGTTGTCTAAATACTTGGATTTTTTTCTCCAGGATTTTGTAAGAAAACTACCGACTTTTTTACTGGACACGGGGGACTTTGTCAAGAAGTTTGAAGGCTTCAAATTACCAACAGGGGCGATATTAGCAACACTGGACGTTGCCTCACTGTATACTAATATTCCGCATGAAGAGGCACGCCTAGTGGTAATGGAAACTTTAGATCAAAGAGAGTGTTTGCGCCCACCCACTTTCTTTTTGACATCACTTTTGGAAATAATATTAGAAAACAACTACTTTAGAGTAGAAGACCAATTTTTCATTCAGCTTCGAGGGGTCGCGATGGGATGCTCTGCAGCACCATGTATAGCGAATCTATTTATGGGACGGCTGGAAAGGGACTATTTTTGTAATCCTGTAACTAATCCATTCTGGAAGGACATCATCATATTTGTTCGTTTTATTGACGATCTCTTCCTAGTGACAAATGAAAATGTCAACATCCAAGAATTGGGGGAATGGATGAACAGTATACATCCCAATATAAAGTTCACTTGGAGCACAAGTAGGGAGTCTGTGAATTATCTGGATGTGACAGTGTACAAGGGGGAGGATGGGACCCTGGCGGTAAGACCTTTTAGGAAACAAACAGACAAAAATTCATTACTCCATTATAGATCCTTTCATCCCGGACATTTAAGGGCCAACTTACCCTTTGGACAATTCCTGCGACTTAAAAGAAATTCTACTAGTATTGCTGATTATGTTCTCCAGAGTAATATATTGCAAGAACATTTGAAGCAACGGGGTTACCCAGATAGGGTGTTATTACAAGCAAGACGACGTGCTGACGAAACGACCAGAGAAGAATTACTTAGACCGAAGGTACGAACGACCAGAGACCGTATCGTGGGTGTTCTTGACTATAGTGCGAAAGCAAATGCCATCCGCAGGGCAATCTTGAAATACTGGCCGCTTGTCAATGATATCCCAGGCTGTGAGACTCCCCCACTGGTAGCCTTCAGGAGGACCCGGAACATCAAAGATCAGATTATACATTCGGATTTAAATTATGATATTGGCACCAGGAACATAGGACTGCCGAGGGGTGTATACAAATGTGGGAGATGCAAACAATGCTCCCTAATAATGACTACAGAAGATTTGGAACAGTCAGGATTAAGGACTACAAATGAATTTGTTAACTGCGGCACTGAGGGGGTAGTGTATGTTTTGAAATGCCCATGTGGTCTATTATATGTAGGAAGTACCACACGTTCCATTAGAATAAGGCTTGGTGAACATCAGTCCAGAATAAAGAATAACGTATTAGAGGCACCCTTGGTCCAACATTATTTGGAGAGAAAACATAGTGACATGGAGATGTTATTTACAGTGCTGTTCAAGACTCGAAAGAGGGAATATATGACTGCTACTAGGGAACTACACCAAAAAGAAACCTTTTGGATATATAAACTCAATACTCTCATACCTAATGGCTTGAATATAGCCAATGACTATACGTGTTTCTTATAACTACTTATGGGACTAATACCTCTTTAAGAGAGAATAACTATATGATGGGGGCGTGGATTACATTCAGAGGATAAAACGGTTACTAGCTAACAAGATGCAGATGGAAGTAATTGGAATACTAGAAGGGGATATGGAAGGTTAATTGCAAGAATCTCTGAGTGAGTATATTGTACCATGAATGTATTAGTGTAAATATTAGATACTCAGGGATTCTTTATGACTATGTATGTTTTTCCAGCTACTGTGCTCTTTGAAAAAGAACTTTGGAAACGGACCTTACAAGGATCTGGACCGTCCGTTAGAGAACTCAGTCACAGAGTTTACAACGTATATTGGAAGGACATAGGTCTACCCATGAGCTGTGACACCCACAGTGTCTGGAATCATTCTTGGACTGCACCTATATTGTGACTGTATATTATAATTGTGAACAAGGCAATTTAAACCCTGTATAGGAAAAGTAGTGTCATAGGATGCCTGACCAGTAAATGCACTTTAATTGTAATAATTATAGCACTTGGAGCACGTGACACTTTAATAGAATAATTACAGGACGTCTGAAATGCCTATATGATTGAGGTTGAGGGGGAGTGCAATATGTGGTACAGTTCTTGAATGTGCTAAGAGAGATAATTTGAAATACAAGTTGTTTAATATACCCCTTATATATTGGTGAATAAATAATTCTGGAAACAATATTACACGCTTTATTGTTGATTGTGGAGGCATTATAGTACACGGGAATTTTTTTCTTGTCTGACTGCAGCTGCTTCAAGCTGACCAGCCCTGTGCCACTGCTACCACCACACGCCCCCGGCCAGGCGCAGCAGCCGCGGGCCAGGTACGGCAGGCGACTGGGGTGGCGTGCAGAGTGTGGGCAGTCTCCGCGTACCACCCCAGCCACCCGCCGGCCAATGGGCCCGGCTTTGCCGCGTGATGACGCCATAACGTGATGACATCATCACACAGTCTGAGGTGCATGCGCACGTACGTGGAGCTGGCCGCAGGCGCCAGAAACCCTGGCGCAAGCAGTGGCTTAGACTGCAGTAACTCTCCTTAGGACTGCACTGTTAATTTTTTAAAACTGGGATTTCTTTCCTACTTTGTATGCTGGTGTATATTTGATGACCTGGGACCACTTTCTCTGCCTAATGTGCCTGATGAGGTTGTAAGGATAAAATTGGGAGGCAAGAACCATGTGGATCATCCTGGCCTGAGCTCTTTGGAGGACAGATGGAATTTTTACTGGGGGGGTCTGTAGCTCGGTGCTGGAGCATCTGCTTGGCATGCAAAAGGTTCCACGTTCAATCCCCAGCATCTCCTGTTAAAAAGATCCGAAAAATCTCTTACCTGAGGCCCTGGAGAGCCACTGCCAGTCTGAGTTGACAATATTTACTTTGATGATTCATAGAAGACAGCTTCATATGTCCAAGATATTTCAGCCTGGTTTTGCTGATGCTTATTAAATGGAATGGTCAAAACAAAAGCATTTAACTTCACCACGCACCTTTCTCACTCCCTGCCAATAGCTCCCCTCTGCCTTCAGCATTGTGCAAGCTGCCATCTTCAAACCAGGAAACAGATAGTCCTTTCTCAGAAACAGTAGAAATCTGAGGTTTTAACGTTTTCCATCACTTAAAACTAGAGGGAGGGAACAGTCCCATTGCTGTTGCATAGAAATTTTAATAATGCCACCATTATTACCAGATGCACTCAAGTGAAAAGAAATGCCCGTCAAAGCGGCCTGATGCGCATATATGTCCAACTTACTAAGCTGATTGCACAGCAAGCAGCCCGGCAGCCTGCTGATGAGGCCTGACCTACTATTTCAGGAAGCTCTGACTCACACTAATGGTCCAGCAAAGTCACAGGAGTGAGTGCGCGTGTGTGTTTTAGCCCAGCAGCTTGGATTGCTTGGGGTCATGAGTAAGACATTCTGGATTACTGAGAACTGAAACGAGGGCTTAATTTGTGCCAAGGTCCAGCCCCAGCGTATGCTCTTGGCGCCACCCTGAATATATTAATACATGAAAGGGCCCCTGAGCAGATGCAGAGTGCATTTTACTCACCACTAAGTAACTACAGAGAGTACCCGCAATACCTGATATTAGGGAGGATATTAGGGTATTAGGGAGGATAACTTACAGCTCAGAGGGCGGCGTTTCTAGACGGATCTGAGCCCTGGCATCTCCCCCCTTCTCTCTGTCTCTTGCAACTGAGCACTGATTAGAACATTCCCTGCAATGCAGAGAGAGCTCCTCCTGTGTGCCATTTAATTATAGTTCCTTCCATCTGGTCATTTCTTAGAGTGCAGCATAGTCAGAGTTTCTTCCTAATAATAAATGATCAGAAAGAAATGACGTGGAGGCTGCAGTTCTGTAAACAGACACAGAAATGTTAAAGGTTGGATCAGGGAATGGGACTTGGACCTTATCTAATATTGGCCAGCCCTGAACTTTTGGAAACACCAGCATGTGCTTCTTTTTGTTAACCTTGGCTTCGATGGGTGATTCAGTGGACACGGGCTTCCAAAACCATACAGCATCTTGCCCAGCAAACCATTATTTCTTCTCCCTTCTGGGGAAGGACACTAGAGCTCTTCCTCTCCCCCTCGGATTCTTTTTTGCCCTGCTAGTTTGCACGCTCAAAGTATCAGTGCAGGTTGCAAGATGCAAAGATGTGCATAGCCTGAGGCAGGCAAGGCTTCGGGATTTACCGAATTTGATACAAAGAGAAGGGAAGCTTCAAGTTTAGCAGCTTGGTTGGCTTCAGGTTTGTTGGCTAGGAGGGGACAACACAGAAGAAGGAGCAGCAGGCAAGGTTATTTGAGTAGTTTTCTGGATCTGTGGGGCCAGACTCTCTCCCTGACCATCAACTACTGACTGGTAGTCAGAGAGATCTATTGGTGTTGGGTGGAATGTAGGAAGTTGCAGAGGGAAGAAGCAGGCCTTGAAGATGGGAATGTTGTTCTGTGTCTTCTGGTGTCCGTAAACTGGTCCAAGCAGCAATGTGCACCTGATGAGGATGCAGGAAAGGAGTGGGGATTGCTGCATATGCACTTGTCCTCCTTGCCTACCTTACAATTTACTTTATTTATTTACCTTTCTCCCCAGGGGGGGCCCAAAGTGCCTCACAGCACTATCTGCACAACAGCCCTGTGAGGTAGGTTAGGCTGGGAGGGTTGACTGGCCCAAGGACAGCCAGTGAGTTTCCATAGCAGAGTGAGAATTCAAACCTGGGTCTCCCAGATCCTAGACCAACACTGCCTACTATGCCACACTGGCTATCTAGTGTTAACATTGTTACATTAAAACCAACACAACAAAACAAAACACTTGGTATTTTGTGTATCCCACAAGTCCATGTAAGCACAGAAAATATTTAATATTCACTGGGTGCAAAATTCAGTGGAGGATCACACCTTTCTTTTTAAAAAAAGGTTGGCTAGGAAGTGTGTGTGTTGCTTGGGTGAAATCTCAGAATAAGGCTCCAGGATTGTTGGCTCAGTATGCCCTGCCCTTCCCCTTCCCTAGGGGAAAAAATAAATTGTGCAAAATAAGCAAAAACTATGCAGGTCACAGAATTTAGATTCCCAGTCTGGATTATTTTGGGACAAAAGTCTATAAATGGCCCTGCCTATGACAGTTATCACCTCATTGAAAGCACTAATAATAAGAAAATTCTGGAGTAAGAAACGAATAGTAAGAAAATCTATCTGAGGAAAATCTATCTGAGCTCTTAAGATGCCTGTCAAAATCTCTGGCCTTCCATCTTGCTTTTGGTGTTGGTTACTGTTGGGGTGCCCAGCAGGAAAAGAAGAGCCTGTGGCTGGCATAGACTACTTCGAAGTGGGCCTCGGCTATCTGAAGATGAGCTCATGCTTGCAAACTATTCTCAGCTCCAACCTGCTTGCTGCTGCTAATTTCATGCCCTGTGATCCAGGTAACGCTCTAGTGCCTCACTCCGTCACCCAGGGCCTGAACTGCTTTTTTAGCCCAGCAGGAGCCCAGCTGCTTCTGCTGCCGAGCTTAAGCTGAATAAAAAGCTTCTTTGCAAAAACATCTTGGCATCGTTGGGCAGAGTTTTTGCTGTTTAGAAGAGAGTAAAGAAATATTATGGATCCACTGATATCTCGATAGACACAGATTGTTATATCATACTAGAGAAGTCTGTTATAAACCTGTCATTAATGGACTAGAAGTCTGGTCATAGAAGGCTTAGTGGCCTGAAGTGCTAGGAAAAAAGGAAGGGTTTTCTTTGGTAAATGTGATTAAAATCAGTTAGCCCGGCAACCTTAGAATTTTCCAAAACAAAATCTGTACAGAGAACCTCACATCAGTATGACACGCTGTCTCCCCTCCTGTGTGAGAAACCATGGGTGGCTCTCTGCTCCTCAGTATTCCTGTATGTGGAACAAGTTGGGGGCCCTTGAGGAATTATAAAAGGGGAAAACAATTTGGAAATCCCACCCACTCTCAAATCTCCCCCTCCTCCTGTACTCTGCAGGTCACCTGGGATTAGATCAGGCTGATTTCCCCTCCTCTGTACTCTCCCTGCCTTTTAACTAACTCTCGTCATTCTGTGCTCCTGGACCATTAGGACCTGATTTGCAAGCATATTTGATCCTCAGGAAACTATTCTAGAGATAGGGTTGGTCCTTTTCATTACGTTAATTTGCATCCAGATTTCTATGCATACCTGGAGAGTCCCTGCAGAGGCAGACCTTTGTCTGTGAATTGCCTGCTTTTGTTATCCATACAGGGGCCAAACAATTTAATGTTTTATATAAGAGAAGCCTGAGAAGGTAAGCAACAGCTAATAGAAGACTGGGGAAAAGGCTCTCATGCAATACATGTTCCAGAAGGCTGAAACACTGTAAAAAGGTCTTGAAGCTTACAATAACAGATACGCTCTTCAGCTAACCAAGTGGAGTGCTTACGGCAAAGTCTGCAGTCCTGTAAGCTTCAGAACGCCACAATACAGTGACTTTTGAATGCTTTGTCCTAGTGTCTGAATTGTGAAAGAGTCTCAGGGCAAAGCAGGTCATGATCTTGTTTTCATAGGTTGGGTTTTTTTTCCAAACCATCTTTAATGTTTTCTTTCCCCCTAGGACTTCTTTGAAAGTTACATTTCTGTGGCTTCCAGTGTGCCTTCAGTGCTCTGCTTGATTGGGAACTTCCTACTAGTCAACAAGTAAGTGTAGTTGCATTAGTCACCTCCATTTTTTCCTTCTCTTGGCAGCTTTGGACAAGTCATTTCTCTCCCCAGGCTGCAGTGTTAGCTCAGCAGTGAGCTATACGTCATGTTAAAAACTCTTGATGAGCAAATGGATTTAGCCAGAAAGCCCTTTAGAGCACAACTTCTCCAGGTGATTATGTCGTACTGTCACTTAGACTGCTTTCACCCATGTTGAATAATGCACTTTCAGTGCAGTTTCAATGCACTTTAACCATGGTTTGCATCTGGGTTTTCCTAAGTGAAACAGGAACATCTACTTGCAAATGATCACTAAAGTGCATTGAAAGTGCATTATTCGACGTGTGTGAAAGCAGCCTTGCTGTTTCTCTTAGCCCAAGACAGTATCTGAAATCATTCGGGTGATACCTTTTGTTGGGACAACTGCATTGGCAGCAGATAGCAGCAAGATTTCAAGCTGCACAGAACTCTTCTTCAGACAGGAAGTTTGGCCAGCATAGATGCACCTATAATCTAAGCAGATCGGTGTAGTTGCCAAGGGTGCTTTCTATCAGCTGCATCTGGTTCTCCATCTCTTTCCTTTCTTAGACTTAGCTGACCTGTCCATGCTGGTGGGTACTTTTCTAACCTCACAGTTGGATTACTGTGGTGTGCTCTTAATAGTGCTGCCTTGGAAGTTAAAAAAAATGGAAAGTGCAGCTGAGACAGAAATCAGCAGCCCCATTATTGTCAGGGTCTTGTGAAGGAAACATATCTCACCTATTTTAAAACAGTTACTTTGGCTGCCCATTTGTTTCTCAGTTCAGTTCAAGACACTTGTTTCAAAGCCCTTCACAGCCTAGGACCGCATATCTAAAGAACTATGGAGTTGGTTGGTGGCCATCAGGCACAAGGGTCTCAGTGAGTGTATATCAGAAGTCTGGGTTCTGAAAGTAGTGTATATATCATAACCTATATAAATAAAATTCATTTCTGTTCTTCTGGGCAGTCCCACATTGGGATTGCGCATGCTCAGGTGAGCAGACTGGAGAAGTTTCTGTTGCTTCTCTAAAACTCCCATTAGGGGCTGCTTCTCCCAGTCACATAGCAGCGCATTTTCCCACCTAAATGGCCACGTAATTACCCACGAGAAGCAACCCCTTCTCCTCAGTTCTCTCTTGCCTGCTGCAAAGAGAAGAACCTCAGTAGTGAGCTCCGTTTTGTATTTTTACTTGATTGTCTTTTCGGCTTGATCTTGACCTCGGACTTTGCTTTGACTTCCTTTGTGGTGTGCGATTCGGCTCTTGTTTTGTTTTGGAATGGTATTGACTCAGCTCAGCTTCGCTTTGCTCTTGGGATCCTGCTTAGTCCCTCAGAATGTCTCAGAGGGCAGTTTTCAGGAAGCATACCAGATGCAGCACAAAGATGACTCAGACCAACGAGCGTGATCTCTGCCTACTTGTGTCTGGGAGAGGGACATAACATTGCTGCCTGTAAGTTCTGCCAGCAAATTACCCTTAAGGCCAGAAATGAGAGGGCTTTCCGTTTAAAGGCTGTATTGTGGGGGAAAGTCCTATGCTGCTCCAATCCCCCAGCAGCTAAGTCAACTGCCATGAAGAAGCTCCCTTCCAGGGCTGGTTCAGTGTCCTCCCCGAAGTTGGTGTCAAGGTTGGATCCGATAGGCAGAAATCCTGGTCTCTGAGACCTCTTTTGGATCTGAGACACTAATTGGAACCACCGCCAAAAAGACCAAGCATTCTAGGTCTTACACTAAGTCTACGTGACCCGATCCTCGACTAGGGAGATGGAGGGTGACAAGAACTCCCTTCTCTCACATGAATTCTCCAGAACTGTCTTTCTCTGAGGGTGAAGTTGACCTCCATGATTCAGAAACCGACCACTTGTATCAACCTAAGGAGGAAGCTTGGAGGCTCAGATCTGAATTCAAACCTGAACAGCACCTTCACGGATCCCTGGCACTACTTTCGGATCTGAGAGGTTCTAATAGGGTTCAAATGTAAACTTCTTGGCTTTACTCTCCATTGGCTCCAAGTCACCACCAGTCGAATCTGCGCTTGCTGTCGGAACAAGTGGCCTTATCTTGCTGTTCACACAGGAACCATTATTCCTGCTGTATTCCTCAACTTGTACCACTGCCAGTGGCCAGAGGGACTGGAGAGGCATATTTCATTGGATTCGATACCCTCAACCTCGTTGAGTCGAAGGTGGCTGCCTCCACCTTATCCCTCTCAATTGCAAGCCCAGTAGTATGACTGAGGCTGAACCTGCTGTGGTTCCATCTGAGGTCGGATACAAAACAGTGTCAGATCCTTGGCCCGACAACAATGTCAGTAAAAGTTCTGGCTTCCCCTATGAAGACCTCCGAATTTTCTCAGAGCAGATGTCCAGGGTGGCTAAGTAACTGAACTTGGATGTCTTGTTGTCAGATCCGAAGGTGAAGGACAAAGTTCTAAGATGTCTTTATTCAGGTTCACCTTCAGCAATAGCCTTCCCCATTCTTTAAGGCTTAGAGAAGCTGATTATTAACATACGGGATAAACCTGCAGAGCTCTCATCTACCTCAAAAAAGATTGAACTCATGTATAAGATGAAACACAATACTTGTCCTGGCCTACACTCTGCCCCCCTCCCCTCCAACAGGGAAGACAGAAAACTATATGGAATGGGCAGAAGGCAATATTCTATGTCTGCCCTAACTTGCACATTTAGTAACTACCTAACCATCATGGTTCCTACCAGTTGTATCTCTGAGAGAAGATTTCATACATCTCTGACCTCCCCAAGGACAAGAAATCTTTGGTCAGTCTTCTACAAACAGAGGCCATCATACTGTCAAAGTAGTAGATGAACGCAGGCAAATATGCTGTTGACATATCAGCCAGAGGTATGGCAGGAGCAGTGCTTATATGATGTCATTCCTGGCTTAGTTCCGTGGCTCTCCCTCTTGAAACCAAGACCAGAGTGGAAGAACTCCCTTTTGAAGGTGTGTCGTTATTTTCTTCAAAGTCAGACAAGATGTTGTCACAAAAGAAAAAGAACAGACAGACTGCAAAATCTCTGTGTGTAATACCTGCTGAGCAGCACTCTTACAAGCCCAGGTACTTCCCAAGTCACCAGTACTCAGACCAGCAATATGGGAAGCCTAATCGGCAATACCAGCAGAGCCATTCTGTATCACAGTGTCCCTTCAGCTCACTGCCACCGTCTCAGTCAAGAAATGGACTGCTTATAGGTCCAAACATTCTCAGCAGCACAAGTACCCCCAAGGCCCTTCTAAGCAATTCTGACTGAGCTTCAACCCCTCTGAAGTTGACTCTTATTACCAGGACAGATTAGCATCCTTCTTTTCTGAATGGGAGTCAATAACATCTGACCTTGGGTCTTGGCCATAGTTAAAAAGGGTTATAGTTTAGAATTCAGTTAATTGTGTGTGTCTATTTACTGGTTACAGCTGTAAATAATTCTCTGCATGAATTGGCAGAGGAGATTCAGTCCCTTTTGGCCAAGGAGGCTATTGAGGAAGTACAGGTCTCAGATACCAAATATGGTTTCTTCTCTAGGTTTTTCTTGGTTTCTAAGAAAGATGGACGTCTTCGCCCTATACTAGATCTTAGAGACCTAAATGTGTGCCTCAACATATCAAAATTTCATATGGTCACACTCCTGTTTGTACTATCCTTCTTAGAGGCTAATAACTGGTTTGTTGTCCTTGACTTCAAAGATGCTTATTTCTCTATTTCCATAAGGGAGGACCACAGAAGAAACCTCTGTTTCAAATACCAGGGCAGGGTGTTCTGATACACAGTTTTACCCTTTGGGCTCTCAGCGGCACCTAGGGTGTTCACTAAGTATATGGCCCCAGTGGTAGCTCATCTCAGATCTCTGGGATGTTCCATTTTCCCTTATCTAGATGACTGGCTTATCACTGCCCTGTCTAGGGACCAGTTGATAAATGACATTGGGCTGGTTGTGGAAACATGCCAAAGGTTGGGACTAGTCACAATTGGAGCCTACCCAGAAAGTAGCCTACATTGGTACAATTCTGGATTCCATCATGGGCAGGGTCATAGGGCACTCACTGGCTATTAAATCTACAATAGCCATGTTCTTAAGAAAACGTTTTCAAAGTATTTGGAATATCCAAAGACTACTGGGGTTAATGGCAGCTACTACCTCAGTAGTGCCTTTTGCTAGGCTGAATATGGGTACCTTGCAAAATTGGTTTGTGCATAAATTCAGAGCATCCTCACATTTCCCTAAGCATAAGCTTTCCATTTTGAGACAATTTCTCAGATCTCTTGAATGGTGGGGCAGAGACAATAATTTGTTTAGAGGTATGCCCTTTGGCACTAAACAGCACCTAACGGCCGATGCATGTTTGCATGGCTGGGGTGCACACTGTGGTGATGTTTCTGTACAAAATAAGTAGACTGAAAGGGACTAAGCCTTCCATATCAATGTCCTGGAACCCAAGAGCTATATGTTATGCTCTTGTCTCGTTCACAGTTGTGCTCCCGTGCAAGGACATTAAAATCCAAACAGACAAAACTACAGCAATGTCCTCCCTCAACAAGCAAGGGGGCATGGCATTGCTAACCCATTGTGCATCTGGAATTGGGCAATTAACAATGATGTTTCCAAGCAGGTTATCCACAACTGGCTCTGACAACTCCAGAACAGATGTGTTGAGCAGGGTGCAGGGTCCCAACCAGAAGAGGGCTGTGAACGATATCTACTTGTGTCCAATATTCCTGCAGTGGGACATTCCAGATGTGGATCTGTTCGCAACAGTGATCAATACCAAAGCACAAGTGTTTTGTTACCTGGCAGGGAGCAATCCCCTTTCTGTCGGAGATGCCTTCCAACAAGTATGAACAGGTCACCTGTTTTATGCATTCCTCCCAATTCCATTGGTGACCAGTCATTTGCCAGATAGAGAGGGACAATTCAGATTGCATCCTCATAGCCTCCTTCTGCCCCATACAAATTTGGTTTCCAAAGTTACTTACTTTGTTCAAACGGAAGTATATTCCACTTCCGCAGACACCAAACTTGATTCAGTTGTGAGCACTGTTTCACCACGAGCTTGATTCCATATACTACGCATAGCACATTTGCCCCCAGGTATGAGTGTTTCTGTGCAGGTACAGCAGATCCTGATGCATGCTAGGAAACCTTCAACTAGGAGGTTGTACAATTCAAAATGGAAACATTTCTCAGAATGGGCACAGGGTAAGGGCTGTATATCCGAGAGTTGCCCATTACCTTTAATGTTTGAGTATTTTTATGAATTGAAGTCAGTGGGTTTGGCTACCACATCTCTTAAGATCCACTTGGCAGCCACATCTACCTTCCATGTACAAGTGAGAGGCAAGTCCATTTTTTTCCCATCAAAGGCCCCATCAATTTCTCAAGGGAATACTCAGTCTTTACCACGCCCCCCCCCCAAGGTTGCCACTTGTTTCATTGTGGTCCTTGTCTTTAGTCCTGTCACATCTTACGTTAGCGTTCTTTGAACCCCTAGCCACTTGCCCTCTGGAGCTACTGTCATTGAAAGTGAGCTTCTTCGTGGCAATTACATCAGCTAAGAGAGTCAGTGAATTTTCAGTGCTCAGAGCTGATCCACCGTTTCTTAAATTTCATGAGAACAGGGTAGTCCTCCGACCAAGTGTCCAATTCCTGCCAAAATTATTGTCTCCTTTCCACCTGTCTCAGGATATCACACTGCCTGTATTTTTCCCAAACCCTCAATCCAGGGCAGGGAAAGCACTAAACTCATTAGATGTCAAAAGAGTGTTATTTTATTGGTACAGAATGAAGGCGTTTCTTACAGATCCGCATTTATTTGTGTGTTTTGGGGGCCCAAACCAGGGCAGGTGGGCCTCAGTCCGAACCGAGAGAGAGAGGGGGGGGGAGAGAGAGGGGAGGGGGGGAGAGAGGGGGAGAGAGGGAGAGGGGGGAGCTCGGAGACTCCGAGAGCTACACATTTGTTAATTGTTATACTTAGTTATAACGTTCGTGACACAATTTCCAAGCTGCCTTTTAACTTATGTACTCCTTTAATGCAGAGTTTATTGCATTACTGCTACTAGTGTTGATGTTAATAAAATATGTCTTGGAGAGATTCACCCCGCCTCCTCTTTGTGTGTAACTTGGTGATTTCCCAATGTGGGACTGCACAGAAGAATGAAGATGAAAACAGAGTTGTACTTATCTATAACCATTGTTCATCGAGTTCTTCTGTGCAGGCACACATTTCACCCCCACCCCCCTGCCCTGCTGTGAACTCTCTGAAATGAAGGTTCAGTACAAGATTGCAGTGACTCAGGAGGACTATGGGGAAGGGGTCGCTTCTCCTGGGTAATCATGTAGCCATTTATACAGGAAAAGGAGTTGTTACATGACTGGGAGAAGCAGCTCCCTAAGAACATAACAAAAACGTCTCTGGTTGGCTGGCCTGCACATCCACAGTCCCAATATGTGCCTGCACAGAAGAACTCAATGAACCATGATTACAGGTAAATACAACCCTGTTTTACCTTGCCTCCCAGAAGGGAACTTTGACTCTTCAATGCTCAATTCTGGAAATCTAGTTGGTCTTTAAGGTGTTACTGGATCTAGACCTTGCTCTTTGAGCAACTATCTTGTTTGGAGTGCTGTTCTTGTGTCCTGATTTTTTTACTTGTGGTTTCTGTGGAAGAGGTATTTAGTGATAATGGTGCATAATTGATAAAAGTGGTGGATTAAAGTTTTAAGAACCTCTGCCTTGAAATTTTAGTCAAGTTGTGTTTTAGGCGCACTGTAGAGTGTGCTGTGTGAAAGTGTTTTCTGAGGGTGCCTCAGAGGAGGTGTCTAATCTCCCATTGTGGCTAGAGGAACTAGTCAGAGCAAGGCAGGCTAGGCCTCATTGTGTTCTGCCTCTCTTCACATGTGGCCTTTGCTCAAAGTGGGTAGATCTGCACCAAAAAATGAACAGCCACAATCATTTAGCCAAACTTTCTACCACAGGGTCTTGCTGCCTCCTTCCTCCCCCCACGTATGGTAAACACCATCCTTACCGCTTGGCAGGATGATACAGAGAGAGATCACCACAGGACTGTTCTGTATGAGCTCCGAGTCACAAAACAGTGTGGGCAAACACCACATAGATTTGAAAAAATGCCCTGGGGAAATTACAGGTTTATGCTTTGAGATTTAGGTACACATTGGTACATTGTCTTCTAGTGTAAACTTAAAAGTTGTCATTCCTTCTCCATGCAGACTTCCAAGTCCCAAACTTCAAAGTATAACTTCTGTAGACTCCTTTTCTGTACATTTGGCCTGGCTCTCAACAAGCAGCTAGGTTTTGTGTTTTCAGAATTTTGGCTATTTACACGGATTGGTCCTCTTAAATTCATCCTTCCTCTGCCAAGAGAACTGGAGAAGCAGAACAGGAGAGCTCCCACCTACTGGGTGAAAATCTTTGCCAAAGAACTCCAGTGATGCAGCTCCTCAACTCCTTGCTGGACTGTAGTCTCTAAGATGCTGTGCCTGTGATCTTCCTGGGCTGCTAATGCCTTTCGTCGTCTTTTATCTTCCACACATTCTAGAGAGTGAACCTGTGGGCAGCCATCTGAAAATCTCATGAGTCGAAGAGTGGGCACATTTTACTTGCTATAGTGGAAGACTGGATCTTCAGTCCTTTCCAGCAATGGAATCCCTCATTTGTTGAGGTGGCAGTTCCTTTCCTTTCTGTCAGTGCTTTGATGTTCTCCATCTCTATGGCTGTTATCACTGAAGAATTCCTAAACAGAAGACAGATTTTGCTTTCAGTTATACCGTGAAAAGGGAGAAAGGCACACGAGGCAAAAGAAGAAGACACAGAGATGATAATCACTTTTCTTACATATTTTCCAGGTTGGAAATCCATTTCACAAAACCTATTATGTGCTTAATGTGTTACGTTTTAAATGTAGCATTCATTTATCTCTGGCACGTTGTTGATTCTGCTGAGTGGCACATCCATAATCAATAAGTGTTTTATTATGCTAAGTTTTCAACATCATAAATACACATGAAGCCGGCTTACATTTATGGAAACTCCTGCACAAATCGGTTCCCCATGGTTCGCTTGCCGCCAGAGGGTAACTTACGGCTATTCTGTGCTCCACCCTCGTTGAAGGCATCTGTGATGGCTAAAATATTACAATACTTCTGAAATGGATTTCATGTTTGCTTGGCTGAAGGTGACATTTTTGAGAAGAGTGTGAAGAAGAAATTGGCCAGCATTAGTGTGCTAAAAGTGCAAAAATCAGAACTCTTACTAGGGTTCCTGTTTGCCCAGAAAATTAATTGTGGGCCTGTTATGTGTCTTTATAAGTATTCTGTTAAGGTTGCATTTGTCAGGAGTCCCTGAGTCAGGCAGGCAACATTTCTAACTTGCACAGTTAGCGTGGCACAAAGTATATCACAACTGGGGTCTCTTAGAGGAGAACATACATCACAAAGGATGTTTAAACCAGGGTCTTATCTCTGAAAGAGAAATAGAACATTCCTTCACTATTAGCTCTTGGTCATTTTCTTCCTTCCTTGCCTTCTGTGCTTAACGGGAGCTGATCAAGTCTTCACTGTTTATAATAAGCAACTTTCCTGTTCAGGTTGCTAATTACCATGTGACGACAAGAACATAATTGCTTTTCCCCAGCCTACAGTATTCCCCAAACAGACTCCATTGCTGTGTGTTGCTGTTGTGATTTCTTTAGAAATTGGCATTTCCAACTTGGCTGGGTTTATACAGAGATTGGATCAAAGAAGCACTGATCAAATCTCTACACATGATATCTTTTTAAAAAAAGAAAAAGGCCTTTTCCCCAAGCCTCCCCCCCCTTCAAGATTTGTCTCGTGTCTTTTTTGACGAGTTCTTTTCTCCCTATAGCATTGGTTCAGAGCAGCTTGTGTACTAACTACCTGGCTTCCTTTAGGTTCCTGAAGAATCCCCCAGGGGTGCCACATCCACAGCCTGCCTTAAGAAGAACAAGCAACACTGGATTGCTCACAGGCAGTGATGTAGCAGGGCTTTGGAGGGCGAGGGGGGGATGCCGTGTTTTCTTCATTTTTTGCAATTACAGCTGATTGAAGCTAATGGAGTCAGCCAAAGTGATGAACTATTTCAGCTCAGGGAAACCGCCTGTAAGCAAGAGAGTTTTGGTTTGTTGTTCAAATGTTGCATTCCTTGCTCATGCAATGTGTTCAGGCATTATAATCAGAAATTTCCTCGTTAAATGCAGGAGAACCAAAATCTGTTCCAGCAATTGATTCCCTGGCCCATTTGCCCATGCTTGGCTACAGCCCTGCTCAGTTGGCTGTGGAGGTATGGCTGCTTGCACATCCTGTGTTTTTCTCATGGCTGAGAGCTGGAGAGAGGCCAGTAAATGAGTGGAGGAAAGTAGCAAGCTTCCCAACCTTACAGAACACTTCAGATAGGAATAAATACATTTTCTTTTAGTTGGACAATATTGCTGAAACCTGGCTGTTCTTAGTGATGTTGAGATACTTCACACATATTTTTATATTATTTTCAACAAACGTGCACAATATACAAATAGACACTAACCGTTAAAAATACACAAAATCATAAATTCTGCAAATTTATATTTCTACATATTTACATGTTATAAATTCTACAAATCAACGTTCACATTGAGATATGCAAAGATTCCATAATGACTCAATTTGTTCCAAGTTTTTTCTTATCATTTTTAGTTGCACACATCAGACTTGCACTTAAAAACTGAAGAGTGTAAATGTGACAAACATCTGTTTGCAAACACCTGCATCTTGGAGAGTTGTGAGTGGCTGCACTTCTTTCAAGGTAGTGTCATACTTGATTTGGCTTCTATATAATAAATGAATTGTCCAGTTAAAGCCAAACATAAGTCCAGTGCAAAGATATTGCAGAGCTGATGAATTTCTTTTAAACGTTCAGTTCAAAAGTAGCTCTCTAGATTTAGTCTAAAACCTGAGAGCCCTCTTACTATAGTGGACAGAGTTGAGTGTACAGCATTTCACACATTACAGGAAATACAGATAGGATCCTCAGTGTAACAATCACAAGTGCCTTGCAGATTCTCCTCAGTTCCAACGACTCAGTTCCAGTGACTGTGGTACATGTGAAGAAGGGCCTTCAGCAGCCCTCCCCACCCCCCACCCCCCAAAACACAGTTTTTCTGATTTGAAATGATAGGGAGAGGGGTGCTATGTGGCTTATTGGGGAAACTCACAAATGTGCATATGAGTCTCTCTAGTGGGCCCAAAGCATATCCCAGAGACGGTTGCAGAGAATGATGAAGAACAGGGCAGATTGCAGGCCTCAATTTTCATATTAATTTTGGGTTTGAGGTGCCCCTCTGGTATTGTGAGGTGAGCCTTTCTTTTAAATGCTGTTTACTGCCTGTTATGTTTGTGGCTTGATTTGCTGTATAAGAATTCATTCACTTAGTCTGGCTGAAGGAGAAGTAATGCAGTTTGCATTTAGTTGTGCAGTGGCTGGAATGAGGCTCTGTTTCTCTGCCATTGGCAGTGTTGTACAAACTGTCTTCCCCTCCTTTTGTTTCCCCCCCCCGCCTATTCATTCTTTGCCTGTGTCCTTTTGTATAGAATCTCTCCTTTCCCCCTCCCACCGCCAAAAACCAGTTACACACCCTCTCAGTCAAGTTACAAGGAGCTGGGAGTAGGAGTAAGAGACTCTTGTTCAGAAGCTGTTTGAATTTCTTCTCTAGGGTCTCTGCTCACGTGCGCATTCTGTCCTCCTTGGTTGTCATACTAACCATCCTCATGGTGATCACAGTATTGGTGAAAGTGGACTCTTCTTCCTGGACTCGTCCGTTTTTCGTTCTCACCTTGGCTTGCGTGGCTGTCATCAGCAGTGCCACCACGGTCTTCAGCAGCAGCATCTTTGGCCTCACGGGGTGTTTCCCCATGCAGAATTCCCAAGCACTGATTTCAGGTGAGATCTGCCAATGCCATTTACTGAGTAAATGGGGCTTCTCCAATTGCTGGCATCTATAATTTAGTCTGTGAGCATAAATGCATGTGCTGTCTTTGGAATTCTGAGTAGCTGTAGCCAAAACCTTGTGACAGTAAATTCCCACTGAACAAAGTACGCTGTAGGCTGAATTTTTAAAAATAATAATAATAAAGAACCAGAGTGTGCTCTTAAAAGGAAGTTCTGACGGAAACTCAGCAGCTGATGTGAGCTGATATTGCAATTTCTGTAGATTTCCTTCTTTTTTTTGGTTTTTCATATTCTGATCTGTCTCAGAAGTTTAGTCTTGTGATTCCTGGACTTGAATATCCAGAGTTAACTTTTTTATATTAAAAGGGAAACATCTGCATTCAGCTCCATGTTTGTTTATATCTTAGAAAAAAATATGAAACTTTGTATTGTCTCATTTTATATTCAGCATTAACATTAATTTCCATAACTGATGAGTTCCAAGTTTGCAGCTATGAATGATGAGGCCCCTCGAGGTTTTGAAGGCGTTGATAACACTGGGAATGCACTTTAAGGAGGAGGAGGAGGGGGGTAACAGATGTGAAAATCAATACAGAGGTTTCAGAGATTCTTTTCTGTTTTTGCAATTAGGCCCATTCTGGTAACTGTTCAGCCAGTGGCTGAGGGTGGTATAAAAATACACAGGACACTGGCAATCTGAAATCAGATTTGAGAGACAAAAACTGAGCAATTTTGAGCAATTGAAATGTTTGTTTTAACTTTCACACAGCCTGTTAAGCAGTACTACAGGATGCTGAATCATAGCTTTATTTTACTTTTAGTGTGGTGACAGAGTGCCTTTTCATATCTTTGGAAACCTTTGCATAAATCCACAAAGTGCATCTGTGGCCACAATGAATGGGAAGGAAACGCAGATGCCTTTACTCACAAGATGGTTGCAGTGCCTGTTTCCCAGGGCTGATGCAAAAAAGTCTTGCCTACGCACTTTGTTCCATTCTCAACAGTAGTGGTTCCATTTAAGCTGTCTGCAATCCTGTGTACTTCTTAGCATGGTAAATGAAGGTCTCTTGATGACATTTCTCTGTTTAAAAGAAGGATTGTGTGAAGTCACCCTTACTGAAAAATGTAAAGTGTTGGGATTCTCAGGATTCCAACAGTCTAAAGGATGCACAAAAACCCTACAGAGACGATGTGCTGCCCCATGAGATCTGAAAGCTGGTCTTTCACAAAGAAGCTTGTATAGCCACCTTCAGACTACTTTGGGAATCATAATAAAGTGACTGCTTCCTGTGTGGATAATAAAAATTACCAAACAAGGCAAAGTAGGGGACTCTGCATATTCAAAGGGCTCCGAAGGTATGCTGAAGTTGCTGAAAACCACCACCAACACTCTCCAAACCATCAGCCTGACGAGGATTAAAGAGGGTCTGGGACATGGAATGTGGAGAGCAGCAGAGGAGAGATTAACCTGCTGATGCCCCTGAGAGAATCCTGGAGTGGGGGCAAATTTTGAGGAGTGCAATAGGGATTTCCAAATTGTCTCCTTCCCACTGAATCCTAGCAACCCCCCACCTTGTTCGTCTGAATTTCAAAGCAGCTTCCATATGACAGAGCTGCCCTTCCTCAGTAATAAATCCAAATGCTTCAGCAGGGGACAGTGTGCCCACTCGCTCTACCTATGTGCAGACTACTTCAGCCTAACTGTTGGCGCAGTAGTCTCCTTTTCATACTCAGGAACCCTTGAAAAAGTAGTATTCCTGATTGCATAGGCGAAGCCTACACCTATGTAGTAGGTAGGCCAGCTTAAAGGTGGGTCCTTTGTTGAAGATCCACATACTATAATTTGGAGGCTTGGACTGTACAAAACCTCCATCCTTAGTTTTAAAATGTTTCTCTCTCTCTCTCAGCAGAGAACAGGGGTTTTTTGGCAGGGGGACATTGCTCTCAAGTTTAACCCAGCAATATTTTAGAAATGTTAATGGCTTCCCTGGCCAGAGACAATGAAATGGTCAACTTGCACCTCCAGCTAGAAGCTGACACCTAGAAAGGAACAGAGACTTGGAATGTAAAAGACAATGTATCTTCCTAGAGATTTCAGGAAAGACAGTGATAATAAAACCCCTTGGCATGGAGGGGAAAGACCTTTTTTGGCAGATTCCATCTAGAGAGAAGGAACTCTCACAACTGAGCTCCATATGAAGGCCACCATTGCCATGTGGAGAAAACAAAAGGCTGGTTGCTTGAACAAAGACTCCAAGGTAATAGGAAGCTTTTAGAACACTGTAATTTCTAAGTTAAAGAGCCTGCCTTAGAATAAGATCAGCTAGGGCCTGTACAGTGTGAAGGACTAAGGAATCTTTTGGATCTCTTGCTCAGTCTGTTGCTGTGCTGAATGTGTGTGTGTGTGTGGACATTTTCTTTTTAATAAATGCTTTATAATTTTGAATGCTGGTAGTTGTTCTGTGTACCACATAGACCTCCACCATTTGAACACACTATGTAAACAGGCACCAGAGGAAGGGGGGGCAGGCAGTTGGCAAAATGCTAATTCCCCAGTGCTATGCAAGTGCAGTAAGCTGTCTCTGTGGGAACCAGTCTCTAGGTAGCAGGAGATACAAGCAATACAGGGAAGGGAAACTTGTCCTCCTTTTGGGTAATTCCTCCAAAGGCCAGTTGGTGGCAGCAGTACCAAAAGAGGGAGAGAAAACCCCTCCAAGGGTCAGGAAATCTAGGAGAGTGGCACATTGCCAGAGATATCTCAGAGGGCATTGTAGAGTAGTGCCAATGTGTCCATGGGGCTGTTCTGCCACAGACAGTAGCAATTGTGTCCACTTGTCAGAGTTGTACAAATAATTTCAGTTAGGTCTCCCTGAATGAAGTTTACAGAGTACTTGGGTTGTGAAGGCCTCCTCCAGGCTGGTTAAATCATGCTATGAAAAGATGAGTCCTCCTTTGGCAAAGACTGTTAACTTGCCTGTGCTTCAAAGTATACTTCCTTAACAGCTGTGATAAGACCCCTTCTGGATTTCAGGGTTTTTTTAAAAGGTGATTGATCAGGTGGTAGCAGAACAACTACAGACATATCTGGATCTGCCCTTGATCTATTCCACTCTTGCTTTGGACTTAGTGTGATAACAAATGGCTTTTGCTGGGTGATCTTCATTAGCAAATAGTTAAGGGCAATGCATCTTTGTTAACCCTGTTGGAGCTATTAGCAGCTTTTGACACTGTTGGAACAGCTGGAATCTAAGCTAGATGTGAGAATAACTGCCCTCCTCTGGTTTAATTCTTTCCTTTATATAGGATTCAGACAGTTTTTATTCGAAAGGTAGCATCAGCTGATTTGTGGTGGCCCATAAGGATCTATAGTGTCCTGTCTGCTCTTTAAAATTTGTTAAACCAAGGTCTACAACTCAGGCAATGAACGTGGGCCATAATGGATCTTGACTGGAGCTATAACTGTGCTGCTTTTCTGCTGGGAGATGGCCAACGGGGCCTTGCAGGGACATAGCAAGAACATGGGAGGGTGGGATCATCCATATGTTTGGTGTTATCAACAGTATGCAGATAAAACCCAACTCTGTATCTCTTTATCTAAGCGTCCAAAAGCTGTTCTGGCTGTCCGTGGGCAGTGTCCTAAAGCCACACTCAAGTGGCTGAGAGCAAACAAGCTGAAGATGAATCCAGACAAGAAGGGGTGATGCTAACTGGGAAGGCAGAAATCCTGATTGGGATTGATTTACCAACTTTAATTGGCACCATACTTGTTCAATAGCTCAAATTAAGAGCTTGGAAGTGGTCTTGGGCCCATCCTTGGATGGCACTGTTGCTAATATTCATCAGTTCTCAGTTACCTTTGCAAATAAGTTAACTCCCTGTCTGGATTTTGCCTACCTTACCACACTAATCCATGCCATCATAGCCTCCAGATTGGACTACTGTCATACACTGTGGAAGAAGCTGCCCTTGAAGATGATTTGGAAATTTCATTTGGTACAAAAAGCCAGGCTGGGGTTAGCCACAAGCACACACCGCACCTGTGCTTCATCATCTGTTCTGGTTACCTATTTGCTTCCAGGCCCAGGGCTTTAGCAGGGGGTTACATTTAAAGCCCTTCATGACTAGGTATCTCTGATCAGTTGCATCAGATCTCCTGATATGCTGCTATATGCCAGTTGCACTTCCTAGATGACCTCCTTTTGTGTCTCTTTAGGGCCGGTGTTGAGGAAGGGTTTTCCTAAAGAGATGTGGAGGGCCGCTTCATTTCTAGTTTTTTGCAGATTGTGTTAAAGGTATTTTATTTCCTAGAGCCTTTTGTGGAGGGTAATGCAATTGTTGAAAGATTGCATTGGATGGTTTTTATTTTGGCTTGTTTAATAAGAGATTTTCTTATGGTGGTGTAGTTGTTTGTTTATTGTTTTATTTTTAGTGTGCTTTGGTGTTGAATATGTAAGCCACCTGAGAGAGAGAGGCTGCATCCAAATTTTAAAAATAAATACCTGAAGGCAGGCGGCCATGATTCTGCTCCCCACCCTACATGCTCCGTGTAGGGTCATGCCACTCTGTACAGTGCTGGTCTCACACTGATAAATATAACTGATATAAGTTTGTCAAATACAGAAAATATACAGGTCTCTAATTTGATTGGAGGGCAGTGATGATAACAATAATTGTCCCTGCCCCCAGACATAACAATGGGTTGTCAGTTACCCTGGCAAGGCCCCTCTTGGGCAAGCGGAGGGGAAAGGAAGAAGGGAGGGACAAAAACACATGCCAAATAATGAGCAGGGAGGGGTCAAGTTGCACAAAGATAATCTGCTATGAGAAGAACCAGCCGAAGCCGGTTAGGAAGAATTTCTACAGTTAAAATGAATATATTACCAAAGTTGACTTTTTTGTTCCAATTCATATAGATGCCTTGGCAAAAAATGACCAATAATTTCATATGGCGAGAAAAGAAGCCAAGAATAAGATTTAAATTATTACAGGGTGGAAAAAAGAGATTTTAGCTGTACCAAATATCAGATTATAGCGCCAAGCAGCTGCACTAGTCTCGGTGTCAGACTGGTTTAGAAACTAAAATCAAAGGAATGTTAAACTGGAGGTCCATCTGATATTAAAGAACAACTTCTAGCCCCTCTGCTTTTTCTGCTTCAGCTGTTTCAATTCCAGCTAATCTGAGTTTGTTTTAAAGCCGTTTCCTCCACAAATCGTGTGTTGTAGGCTGGGACTTACTCTGCAGTTCTCTCATCCTGCTCCTCACCCTCTTTCTTTGTCATGTAGGTCAGGCCATGGGAGGGACAGTGAGTGCCGTGGCATCAGTGGTGGATCTGGCATCAGCATCCGATGTTACGGACAGTGCGCTGGCCTACTTCTTGATGGCAGATGTCTTCATTGTTCTGTGCATTGGGATGTACCTGATCCTTCCCAAGTTAGAATATTCCAGGTAATTCCCACCGGACTGTCAGGTCAACTCTCAGCGTGGGCCTGAACAATTTAGAGAGACAAATTTAGCCTAGCTTGCTATGGATGCCAAGAGCCTGCCTTTCCAAGGAAGGCTCTCCTCCTATACATAGAAGATGTTATGCTGTGCAACCAGTATTCTGCTGTTACTTGCTCTCTCTAGGCTGAATTTCCTGTTTTGAGCAACACCCCAGGTGGAAACTGTTGGGTATAAAATGGTGCACACTGATTCCCCCCCCTCTTGTTCTGAAAAGCTGCATTTGTATGGATATTGGGGCAGTGTCAGAAACTACACAAGTCACAGAGAGAGGACTGTTAATTGTGTTTTATAATCCCAAAATATCCGGGCAGCAAGCTGTATGAGCCCCATGGCAGAGTTTTCTCTGAACCCGTATTCACATAGTTCCTGGAGTTTTATCGTGGCTTTGTTTGTAGCCCGACATGGCTCATAGCTCTTGCTTAAGTGACTTTCCAGCTGTAGGTCAAACTGAAAATAATGAGCTTCTGACCTGCAGTTGAAGGATTTCTTGATAACAACCACTAAGGTCATTGCTCCATGAGAGACAGTCTTGTACAGGGCAAGCCGGTTAGTCAGAGCAGATCTGAGCCTTGTTTAATATCCTCAAAATTGTTTTTGCCTGTTTCAGCTCTGGGCCACTGTCAGTTAGCACAGAGGCCAGGGAATGCTGTGCTGCCTTACAGTGCAGTCACTAAAAGGATGAGTTGGGAAGTCCCCAGTTCAAATCTCTCATCTGTCGTGAGCCCACTGAACAACCTTGCTGAGCGGCTGGGCTCTCCCCAAATTTCCATTTGTGGATGATTTTAGTGACCTGCTTCATAGTATTGTTGCAAGAATTACTGAGATAAGGCATGTAAAGTACTTTGAATACTCAATGCTCTATATGACGTCTGTGCTTACACATCATCATCTGATATATCTGCTGGAAAAGACGTCCCTGTGTGTGTTTGTGTTCATGCACACGTGTGAAAGTTAAGATCACACTGAACAATCTGCCTCAAGCTCTCTTGGCTGCCGCAGAAAAACAAGGCAGCTGTTTTGGTCTGTTCTGGTGCAACAGAGTATTAGACTGACAAACAGCTTATTCTGGTGCAACAATGAATCTGGCTAGTAACAAGTAGTGTCGAAATATTGCTACTTAAATCGTTACAAAGAATTGTTGAAATAAATAGTAGTGGACTTTGAAGGCATACTCCAGTCCCAGTCTCAACTCTTTTAAAAAGTTATTTATCCTGAAATCTAGGAAGGTTAACATCAGCTGATTGTTTTCCTAACAATAAAACAAAATAATCATTTACACAATACAGTTTTTTAATGTAGCAATCAGTTTAGAGAAATTGCATTGTGTAAACTAGCCCAACAAGTCATCTATGAAATCATAAGTAAAGATGTCTAAACACTGTCCAGTGCTTTAGTATAGAAAATCTGTCACTATATGTAAGCATTTTTTGCCATATGATATGAAATTCAATTGCTTCCTCTGTTCAGGAAGTTGGTTGAAAGTCATTATCTGTTTTAATTTGAGTTTGGCACATGAAAATCCCCGAGTATTAGGTTATATACAAAGCATTTAACAGTCCATTTTTAAAGTAATAGAATAATAACAATAGGGAGTTACTTTGGTTGCCATTTTCAGAATATTTTTCATGTCTACAAGATTGGGCTTTGGTTTGGTATATCAAATAATCTATTAATGTTGACTGTGCTTCAAGTATATTCACCAGCCAAACTAACATCGGTATTTTCAGATAAATGCTTTGATATTTTTTAAAAAAAATATTTTATTCAGACAGAGTAGATGGTAAAATTGGTCCATCCACAAACCTCCACGAGGAGGGGCTTTCCACACTTTTAGGAATGTTCTGTGGGGGGTGGAAGCACACTCCCTGGCTGTTCCTCTATGTAAATTACACCAGCTTGTAAGCATCTAAAGCAGGCCTCAGAATCACCATAAGTCAGTTGCAACTTGATGGCACACACACACACACACGCGCACACACGCACACACACACACACACAGAGGTTTCTCCTGCCCAGATTCCCCTGACTATTAGGGCTGTCCTGGGGGTCCTGATGACCCTCCTGTGGCTGCTACAAGAGATCTTTTAAGTGGTGCCCAGATTGAACTTGGGGATGATAGATACGTTAAGTATATGTTTTATTTTCAATTCATGGCTCCTAGCAGTCTTGTTAGCTTTTGACTTCTAACGAGACATCCTTGTGGAACCGGCAGCTTTCCATTTCAGTCCTAGCATTTCTATTTTGAGTTTTTGCTCATTGGACCTCATTGTTTTTCGTTTGTCCCGTCTTCTTTCAGGTATTATATAAAATGCCATAAAGACAGCACACAGACACTCTGCATCTTACCTGGTGATAATTTGGAGGAAGATGATACAGCAGCTGGTAACACCAGAGTAATGGCACCAAGGACAAACAGAGTAGGAAGCATGCCTCCCTTGGGGGCCATCCTGAAAAAGACTGGCATGTTGGGCTTCTGTGTCTTTTATGTCTATTTCATCTCTATCATCATTTTCCCTGCGGTCTCCTCTGGTATAGAGTCTGTCAATGAGGACTATGGGAGCTTGTGGACAAAAAAGTACTTCACACCTCTAACAAGTTTTCTTCTGTACAACTTTGCTGACTTGTGTGGAAGGCAAATCACGGTCTGGATTCAAGTCCCTGGACCCAAGAGTAAGCTGCTGCCCATTATGGTTTTGCTGAGAACTTTTTTCGTGCCCGTCTTCATGCTTTGCAACTATCAGCCTCGACTGTACATCGCAAAGGTGCTCTTTGCCCAGGATGTCTACCCGGTGGTCTTCACGGTACTCCTGGGATTCAGCAATGGCTACTTGAGTACGTTATCCATCATCTACGGCCCCAAGGTCACACCCAAAGAACTGTCAGAGTCAGCAGGGGTGTTGATGATGGTGTTCTTGCAATTGGGGCTGGCTATGGGAGCAGCCTTCTCCGTTCTCGTGGTCCATCTCATCTAGAAGAGAATTGTACAAGTCTGTTCCCTAAGTTCAGCAAGTAATAAAGTATTTTCAGAAGGGGAGAATGGACATGTTCAAAAAGCTGATGCTTTCACATTTTAGTAGTTGAATGAACTGTGTACAGTTCAAGTCACCCTTCCTCAAAAGGGCATTATAGAACTTCAAAAGGGTCAGAAAAGGGCAACCAAAAGTATCAAGGGGCTGGAGCACCTCCCCTGTAAGGAGAAGCTGGAGTGTTTGAACTTTTCATTTGGGGAATAAGAGGAATAGTGGCAGGCCATGACAGAAACCTGTAAAAATATGTATGAGGTGGAGAAAGAGAGAACTATTTTCTCCCTCTCACAATTTAGAGGCATACGGTGAAGTTGATGAAACAGAAATTCAGGACAGACCAAAAAAAGTACTTCTTCACACAGCATACAATTAATTTGTGGGACTTGGATCCATGGTATGTGATAATGACCACTAGGTTAGATAGCTTTGAAAAAGTATTAGCCAAATTCATGGACAGTAAGACTATCAATGATTATTAGCACTGGTAATTAAATGGGACCTCCATGTTCAGGGGCTGTGTACCTCTGCATGCCAGTTGCTGGGGAGCACAAAGGAAAGGGGGCAACTTTGGCCCCTGTATCCCTGCTGTGCACTTTCTAGGACATCCGGAGAGCCAGTTTGGTGTAGTGGTTAAGAGCGGCAGGATTCTAATCTGGAGAACCGGGTTTGATTTCCCACTCCTCCGCTTGAAGCCAGCTGAGTGACCTTGGGTCAGTCACAGCTCTTTCAGGGGTCTCTCAGCCCCACCCACCTCACAGGGTGATTGTTGTTGTTTGGATAATAATGACATACTTTGTAAACCACTCTGAGTGGGTGTTAAGTCATCCTGGAGGGTGGTATATAAATCGAATGTTGTTATTATTATTATAGTTGGCCACTGTGGGAAACAAGATGCTGGTCCAGATGGACCAATGGACTGATCCAGCAGGGTGGCTCTTACTTTCTAGTTCTCTTTCCTGAAGGGATGAGAAAAAGCCTTAAATGCCTTGTCCACTTTTACAAGCCTGTGATGCACTGTTGAGCTTTCCCTCTCTTACAACAGAGGGCTTTCACCACTGTTCAATGAAGTTTACAGTTACAGTGTATGGACTGACTCCATTTCAGAATAAGTGCAGCTTTCTCTTCATTACATTTAGATTTATGGTTAAGGAAACCACTGAAGTCTTGTTATGGGACACCAACAGTCATTAAGGATTCTAAATGTTCCTTGTATTTCACCTTTGAGGTGTTGTCAATTCTGTTCAATCTGCACCCTTAGAACTGGGAACTCTGAATGGTCTTTATGTATGGTGTACTTTCTCTCATTTCTCAAACATTCCATAGGGGTGGTTAATAAAAATAAATTATTAAATCTCCTGAGTTGGTAAATGATGAACTTTGTTCAGCTAACAGTAGGGTTGAAGCAAATGACTTTCTGAAATTCATGTTTCTGAATCAGAAGAGGGCATTATGGAAAAATATTGACTTGTAATTGAATGCTCTGTGCTTATCATTAGGAGCAATCCTAAGCAGGTGTACTTGGAAGTAAGTCCCGTGTTATTCAGTGCAGCTTATTTACAGGACAGTGTCTGTAGTATTGGAGCCTTAATCACTGCAAAAATTACTATAGGTCTGTTTAGCTTTGTTTTCTTCCTACTGGTGAGTTTATTAGAATAAATGTTTTGTGTTTCAAGGTGCGTGTGTGGGGTGTGTGTGTGTCTAGGAGAATTAGAAGATGATTTTGAACAAAGATGTTTCTTGGGGGTTTTGCTGCACAGGGTTTTTTTTTTTCCTTTTTGATCAGTTTTGCTGCCATTCTGCTTTGGTTTATTACCTGATTTATACTTGCATTTTTGTGCCTTTAGTTTTTGCTTCTTCCCCCACCATTCCCCCCCCCCCAGTCCTTTTGAGACCTCTTTTAACCAGATCTTTTTTGGGAAGCTGATTTTGAATCATTTTTCCTTGTTCATGAGAATACTTACGAACTTTGAGAAGTTTAGCTGTGACTGAGTGGTAGAGTGCCTGCTTTGCGCGCAAAAAGTCCAGGTTCAATTCCTAGCATCTCCAGTTGAAAGGACCAGGTAGTAGGCGATGTGAAAAATCTCTGCATAGGCCTATAGAGAGTTGATGCTAATCGAAATAGAAAATACAGGCCTCAGTAGACCAGTGTTCTCTCTCAATATAAGGCAGTGCCATGTGTTCAATAAGAGCAAACAAAGTAACAAATCGTGAATGCTTACTAAGAGATGACAATCAATGACCATTCAACAAAATGTTTGTGTCGAAACAGTGAATATATCTTGTATATTTCAATGATCTCCAAACCTCCCAGAAAAAAATTAGCCAATAACCGCATTAGTACACCATCTCAGTAATTCCATAACATGTTATTGCAACATAAATATGTATTTATAAATTTATATTTTGTTGAATGGGAATTGATTGTAATCTCTTAGTAAGCAATCATGATTTCTTACTTTGTTATTGCTACATCATGATACTTTCTGATGTGTTGAGTAATTGTCAATATTCAAGACCTTTTGTTTCTATCCATCTTATATTTTCCTGGTTGAGAGGTAGGATCTAAATTTTACAGTAAATATAAATTCTGTATTATCCCTAACATTCATCCCAAGCAAACATTAATCCCAAGCACACTGCATGTGTGCACTGGCCACTGGATACTCAGTTTGCAGCAGTTCTTCAAGAACTAAAGGGTTATTAGTTAGAAATACAGAAATATGTCATTCTGGACCCAAAAAGTGTACATCACAAATAACAGAAGAAAGAAAGTGAAGGTAACCAGATGCAAAAGATGACAGGGTACCAGTACTTATTTGTAATGATGGCATTTTGGCAGATACAGCTTTTCTTGCTTGTGCATGACAAATTTACACCTGCCAAAATTCCCTTTTTAAGAGTCCTGTCATCCTCTCAGCATCTTAGAGAAGGTGGTGAATGAGGAGGCCTTAACAACCAGAAAGGTTAAGAATGGCCTTCCTGGGCCCTCAGGCTATTAGAGGAAGCGAGTTACCAAGAGGAAATGAGCGCAAGCATTTGATTTACTTGAGATACACATTCATTTCTGGCTTTCAAAATATCAAGGTAAAAAGTTCAAGATGGCTTCAAACCTGCTAACCCTTTTTTATCATTCAACTATCATTTCCCCTGCACTGAGATGAGAGAGAAAATTAAATATTCTCCATTTTATTTTAGCATCATTCTTTTAGACACCATGAATGATGCTAGAATCTTGAAACAGCGTCATAAATTTCCTTGTCATTCCCTCCTCTCTTCTTGGTATGCTGCTAACCACTGCATACCTAAAGGGCATTATTCTAACTAGGATTATTTATTCCAGTGGACCTACCATTTGAAAAATGTGTACAAGCTGAGTTTTGTAAGGCTTTTAGGGAGTTACAAGGTCATGATATACTACAAAATAGTATCCTTTAACTCAGAAAGAAAAAATCAACGATGGCCAATCAGTTTTAGATACTCATTTTAAAAAAAAAAATCAGCAGATAACCAGTGTTGGTACTGATCTCCCAAAATCATCCCTTTTTAAAACAAAATGGGCAAAATTAAGCACTTCTAAATCCTACCGATTTCAAGCAGAGAGACGTATGTATGTATGTACTAAGTTTACTCACTGATGTTAATTTTAATATCGTCAATTTAAAGATTATGGCAATTCCTTTTCTTAAATTCTTTTGATCTGTCTTGTGCTTCCTGAACACTAGGTCTTCAGCACTGGCACAATACCTGTGATGCATAAGTGTAGGTGTAGAGAAAGATCTGGGAAACCCAGGTTTGAACCATCACTCTGCATGGAAGCTCGCTGGGTTACCTTGGGCTGGTCATGCTCTCTCAGTCTAATCTATTGTGGCAATCATCCCCAAAGTCCCACCTGTCCTTCAAGGCTCTGAACCAATCCTTGTTATTTTGGCCTCAAATCCAAGTGATTGTCAGACAATTAGAGTGCCTGAGCTCCATGGATGGGAGGAGGTCAGCCAGCCTCAGCTTAAGAGCCAAAACACACGTTAAGAAATACCTAGGTTCAGCACGTGTTCTTTTACCTCAAGGTTTGCCGGGATCTGTAGGCGTCCTGGAAGCTTAAAGTTTAGCATTTACAGAGCAGCTGGGAGGGAAATGCAGGCGCCTGTATTTCCCTTCCCCTTCCTGCTGCTCTGTAAATGCTAAACTTTAAGCTTCCAGGACGCCTACAGATCCCGGCAAACCTTGAGGTAAGAGAACAAGTTTAGCATTTACAGAGCAGCAGGAAGGGGAAGGGAAATACAGGCGCCTGTATTTCCCTCCCTGCTGCTCTGTAAATGCTAAACTTTAAGCTTCCAGGACGCCTACAGATCCCGGCAAACCTTGAGGTAAGAAAACACGTGCTGAACCTAGGTATTTCTTAACGTGTGTTTTGGCTCTAAGAGAGGGGATGGAGAAACATTTTCCTCAGACAAACTCTGGATAAGAGTGGCAGATTAGGTAGCATTTTATTTGACTTTTAGATGGGATTTGGGGTCAGGTGTCACAAACAAGCACCTTGTTAAGGACCCATCAAATCTAACTTTTGTGTAGAGGTTCTATAACCAGGGTCTCTGTGTGTTAAAGGAGTGGCCTGGAACCTGAACACTGATCCTGGCAGTTGGGAAAGTGGTTCCTGTGAACGTTGACTGCCAAGGGAACCTGTCTGGAGAAAAAGGAACAAAATCTCCCCTCGGTGTTTGTGTATGTTAACTGAGGCTCAGTTCAATGTGTTAACTCCCGTTAGGAAAACTTATAATCTCTGAGTAGTGAAGTTTAGAGCCAGGTGTGCATTCTAAGCTGAAGTATTCCACACAAAACGTTTACCATGCTACAAACCTTATTTTCTGTAAATAAGTCTTCGTTGCTCATCACCATCTGTGTCTTGTCATGAACTGTGAAAAGGGGGTTGTACTTAGTTCAAAATTAAGTACCTTATTCTAGTAGGACCCCAACTGAGGGCCCTTTAGGGAGCACAAAGCTCACACACTACCAACCAGTTAATCAAAGCTTGTATCCCCCCTTTTTACTGGTGGTGGGCAACTGGGATTTAAACACCTACAAGGGGAACCAGAGAGTGTGGGACAGAGCAGCCATTAGTCCAAAGGCAGTTTGTCTCAAAAGTCTCCCTCTCCCTTCTCATTCCCCCTCCTTATTGTAGCCACCACACTACCTTACTGGGCCACTGCGAGGATAAAAGGGAGAACAGTGTTGTAAACAGCTTTTGGGTCTCCGTTGGAGAGAAATAAGTAAGACGCTTTTCTTTGAAAAAAAGAACATTTCCATCTGGAAACACCTCAGCGGCATGATAACAAGTCAGCAGGTCTCTGTGGTCCTGAGAAGCCCATCCCTGCCTCACGTTCTTCTGATCCTTTCTGCATTCACGTAATGCCATTTTAAAACAATCTCATGATTCCAGTCTTGAATGGCTGCAACTATTTTCAGGAGCGAACCCCTGCCCCGAGCAGCAGCTTCCCAGCTAGTATCAGTGGATTTTTCATTGCAGCAATTGACTCTTGAAACTTCACCTGCCTTACTATTTTAACAAAAAATATTTCCAGCACTGGTAGCACAGAAAGAGAAATACTCCAGGTAGGAATGTTTACAAAGCCACCAACCTTCACAAGAAGTTTCTTACAGGAGGTTTAACACGTTTTGATTCTTGGAAGAATAGTTTCTGTGACCTAATGTGCTTGTACATGGACCAAAACCAAAAGAGCAGCATCTCATGAAAGCCTGCACAAGTTGCGGCTTGCTAAGCCACAAACGCCCCATTAATATGATGCCATATATGACTGATGGGCTCCATTCAGATGGTAGGATCACAAGCTATGCAGGTCTGGCGTAAACAGAATTAATATTATCGATATCCTGGAGAAAAAAATGCCCTGCCTCTTTAATAGATGCTTAATTTGTGGCAATGTACAGCTGAAACTTCATAGTGACATTCCATAGGACCCAGCTTGCCAAATCCCTGCCCTCCAACCTCTACTCCATCGAGCTCCATTAATTCCCACAGATTCTTAAAAGAATCAGCCACTGATGGGATCCTTCACTTCTATGTTGCATCAGAAATGATGTCATTTTCCAGAGATGTGTGTGTGTGTGTTCTTTGCATGTGCACAGGGTAAGTACCCACCCACTCCTCCCCCTCACCTCAGTTTGGCCCCTAGGGGACCTGGCAGCCCTCCTGGCACAAAACCTCTGTTAAGGAGACTGGTCATTTTTTTCTTCAAATTGTTGGCAAATGTAGTTAATAGCTCACGGTTCAAGGTACCAATTCATATGACTGTGGGATAGTTCATTACCACTGGTGGCTGCAGCAAACAGACTGCAAATGCTTCTGTTGGCGCTAAGGAAACCAATGCTCTCAGTGGCGTCAGCCTCTCCATAGCTTGGGCCAGGGTGGTAAGGGTGACATGCTTTGGGATGTAACTAGCCCAGCTGCAGATCGGCCTTCTGTCTTCCTGGTTCCGTTCGTCTTTTGTCTACTTTATGAGCTGATTTGCAACACATTTGCATGATGCTGATGAACATTTTTGAAAAGGAAACTGAAGAAAATGCAGTCAAATGGCTGGTTTCAAAGCAGCCCTGTTTAACATTCCCAAAAAGATTAAAAGTAGGAGAGGGGAGGGAGAAAAATCACCATCCAAGGGACATTCTGCTAGTCAGAGTTGGGTACTTTTCTCTTGATTTGTGTCTGTAATGTGAGGGGAAGAAGCCACAGATGCATGCTGAATTCTGCAGGGAACATATGCATGCATTTAAATCATTTACAGCTTTTTACGGGTACAATTGTAAAGTACATTTCTTTTTTGCATTTGTAATTAGGTTCCAAACAGATGGTGAAGGAGTGTAGCACCCGAATAGACAGGGTTTTGCTCTGCTGGACTGGGCTGGAGGAACTAACCAGGTTTGGGAAATTGCCTAATTTATCCCAACATTTTGGACAGGAGAATATCAGTCTGTTGAGCAAGAGCTGGCCAAGTGAGCCTCCCAGAGTGCATCTCAACTGCCCCAAAATGAAGCATTCCATATGACTCTTAGAGACTGTACCATTCAGTTTACAAAGTTTATTTTTATTTATTTTATCTATTTTATTTATGCCTCACCTGTCTTTCCTCACGTCTCCTCCATTTTATCCTCACAACAACCCTGTGAGGTAGGTTCAGCTGAGAGTGTGTGACTGGCCTAGCAAGCTTCCATGGCAGAGTGGGAATTCAAACCTGGTTCTCCCAGATCCTAGTTCAGCACTGTAATCACTACACCATGACCAGGTTAAATTCTTCATTCTCCTATGAATAGTCAGTGCCCACACCAAATTGACCTGCTGTTGCCAGATTCAATAAGTAAATACATGATGCGCTTAGCATAATGGTTAATCTAGCCATAATAGTTACCCTAGCTGTAATTTGCTTCTGTTATGCAAGAATTACTGTTTCATACAAAGCCAAGACATTAAGCTAAATTTCAACCACAAGGTCACGCATATATAAGGACAACAGATCGCTTTCACATTGGTTCACTCTGTTTTTTCAGTGAATATTTGCTGTTTCTGCTGCCTGCTCATGCTGTAGCAAGTAGACTTTCATTCTCTATTAAGGTTGCATTTGTGGGGGCATCATCTTGGAAAATGGGGGGTAATGCACATAAATATAAATGGGTGCACAATGAAATGGGAAAAAATCTGAACTTTACTTATACACTTATACTCTAAACTGGCACTGACTAACGAGGAAGGAGACCTTGGAGCTGTTGTGGGTTGCTTGAGGTAGTTGTGGGTAGCTTAGTGAAAATGTCAGCCCACTCTGTAGCAGTGGTAAAAAAGAAATAAACAGAAATAAATTCTGTGCTAGGGATTATTAGGACAAAGATTGTTACAAAACTCACCAGTATTTTCATACCTTTGCACTGATCTGTTGTACAGCTGCATTTAGAATGTTGTGTACAGATCTTCTCACCTCCTCTCCAAAGGATATACTAGAAAAGGGGAAGCAAAATGATCATAAGGCTAGAGCACATCTCTATGAGAAAAGTCTAAGAGCTTTCTTATTTTAGAGAAAAGACAACTGAGAGGTATCTAACAGGTATATATAGTGTGGAGAAGAAAGTAGATGGGATTTTTTTCATCTCCAATAATTCTGGAATTTGTGGTTGCCTAATGATCTTGGTGGGCAGTAGATTCAAGACAGACAAGAGAAAATGTTCATTCCTACAAAGCATTATTATTGTATGCAATACAGTGCCACGATGTTTAGTGATGGCCAGTAGTTTAGATAGTTTTAAAAATGGACTATACAAATTAATGTAGGATAGTTTTATCAGTGATTATTAGCAATGGCAGCGAAATGGAAACTCAGTTTTCAGAGATGCTGTGACTCTGAGCACCAGTTCTGGCAGTAAGGTTGCCAACTTCCAGGTAGGACCTGAAATTTCTCCTGGACTTACAACTGATCTGCAGATTACAGAGATCTGTTTCCCTAGAGAAAATATTTTCAGGTGGGAACCCATGTTGGTCTGTAGTAGAACAGCAAGATTCAGGTCCAGTAACACCTTAAAGATCAGCTGGATTTTCAGGATGGGAGCTTTTGAGAGTCAAAGATCCCTTGTCAGTTTTGGAGGAAGAACCCAATGGACTTGCATTCCTACTGAGCTCTCTCCCTTCCTCAAACTCTGCTTTCCCAAAGTGTCACCCCCTCATCTCCAGGAATTTCACAAGCTGAAGCTGGCAACCTTAACGGTGGGCAGAGGCAACTGCAGGACTAGATGTTGGACTAGATGCACCTCTTGGTCTAATGCAGCTGGGCTCTTCTTCTGGATTTAGTTTTTTATGCCACCCAGAATTCACTGCTGCTAAAGCTCAGTGTGTGTTACAGCATAAAAGATGCATTAAACTCCTGGTTTAAAATATCCTTTTCCACTTGCATCAAGCCATGTGACTCCTCTAAACACGAAATTTGATGTATAAAACTTGAAGTTATCTGTTGCAGATAGATATGCCATGTTAGGCTATGGCTCATGCTTGACTCCTCAGACACCAATACTTGCTTCAAAAACTTAATAACTTTATTGAATAAACTATGGCTTTAAAAAACCAAACCAGTGATTTCTGTGTGTCTCTTTGTCTCATTTTTTCCATTATGCACACCCCTAGTAAATAAGTACTGTAATGATTTAAGTGTGTGTGTTTCTTTAAATATTTGGTGTACTATAGAGAGTGGGGGTGCTATAGAGGGATGAGTGAGTGAGATGATTGGTTGATGACTGAGAGTGTAGGTGGAGTGAATGCAGTTTTTAGTTACTGAGGAGAGAAAACATTCAGTCCGAGCAAAGCAGGCAAGCTGTGTGCAGCCTGAGGGGGTGTCTGCATTTCTGAGAGAAATATTGAGTCTGGGCAAAGCAGGCAACCTGTGTGGAAGCCTGAGGGGATTCACATTTTAGTTCAGTGAGGCAACCTGTGTGGAAGCCTGAACTGTGTGTGTCTATGAGAGAACGTTCTTCTGTCTAAAGCAGACAAACTGTGTGCTCGCCTGAGAGGGAAAGTTTATGTATATCTGAGCCTGTGTGAGGAAACTTTAAGAACTGAGAACTATCTTTGAAACCATCAAGTTTAAGAAATAGTATGAAACCAATACCCTTCTTATAAAATAAAAATTCATTTTTTAAAAAATCCCAGGTTATCTGTCATTCCTATATATCCCATTCCTATCCTTAGGGCCACATAGACCCACGAAGGAGCCTGACACTTGGGCACGTTATTAAAAGGGAAATTTAAATTACTTATTTTGGAATATAATTCCTGGTGGTAGCAATCTACCCAGTGGGTGTAAGAAGAGGGTTAAAGGAAAAATCTAACTGAAAAAGAAAAGGGATCGTAGCAGATACACTTTAAAGAATTATAGCAGGTTTGGGCAGATGGTCACTTGGGAGTGATCAGCCGCTCTCCAAGCAATTAAAAGGGGCTTTCTGCCTCTCCTCCAGTGCAACTGTAATTTTTCCCCATGTTCTTCCATTTAAAGCTACCACAGCTTCTTCTCTCCTTTCCCTCATTTGTGCAAAGGAAAAGGAGGCACACATACAGCCACCTTTGCTCTGTATGAGAACACAACAGTACCAGCACCCTTTCCCATCCTCCTCTCTTCTACATATGCATACATGCATCCTTGCTGTTGATGGGAAAGGAGTGTGCTATTGACTCTTCCCCCCTGTACCAAAGCTTCTATTTCCAGTGGGGGGGGGGGGCGGAAATGGAGGTTACTGTATATCCCCCCTCCATAGGGCAAATTACAATTTACAGGGTAGGGTTGCTTTGGGAAACAGCAAAGGAAACGTTTCCCCACCTGCTACAGAAGCACTCTGAAGTTCTGCAATGTTTGTCCAAACTGCCTGACTAGCCGCACTCACTGAGCTGCCTCTTTGTGAATGGCTTCACCAACCAAGCTGCCATTCTGTGACTGGTAAGCAAACACAGGCAAATCCTGGAGTAACAGCTCAAGAAACAAAGTGGAAACAAACCACCAGGGATTGAAAAATAGTAATCTAATTAAAGTGCTAGTACTCCCAGATTCCTATGCATTAGATAGAACACAATATATACAATTATTACAGTGAACATTCATTAAGTACAAAGTACTGAAAAGTAAATAAGAGGACTACTCCTTCCCCTCCCGTTGTTCATGAGAAGCAGGATGCCAACTCCAAGTCCAAAATGCAGGCAAGTGCTGCGTGTCAGTCTCTCTCTTGCTTGCAGATTTTCTTCAACATTCCAACATTCCAAAAAAGAGATCCAAAACAATGATTGCCCAAGCTGGAGGCCGGCTGCAATGCCAGATTTTGTCTCCCGACTTCCTCAGGGGCAGGCAAAGGATCACCAAACACAGACTAATTACTTCATTTTCTCATGGAGCCTGGAGAATGACATAGATCCAAAAATCTTACGTGATTCTCTTCTCCAATTCTGTGACTGGTAGCTCCCAAGGTTCTTGAAAAAAATTGTACCTCCCAGAAAAATAAAGACTGCCCTCTCATGATGCATATGGCATGGGTACTATGCATCAAGAGCCACAAATAAAACAGTGCCAATAATCCAAGGTTGTGTCAGTTACTCAAACGGTGGATGACTTTTTTTAAAGGTCAGCAAAAGAATTCCCAAATGCCGAGTAAAGTAGTATTTCACTGAGGGAATAAAATCTGAAATGGATATGTTATAAGAGAACTCAGCTACTATGTTAAAAAAGCAAATATAAAAACAAGTGATATTCTGAAGTAATTACTGTCATGCTGTTGAACTGTGATATATTTTGCCACCCATAATCAATATTCCAAAAAGTTGTTGCTGTGGCATAGGCATTCTCCAGAATTTCAATGTATTTAAAATAAATCAATGATGCAAGAACAAAACTGTAAAAAAAGTTACCATGCAAAAATTAATAAAATTGAATTATGCCACTTTAGGGAAACTAGAATGCTAAAAAGACTGTAGTGTCTGAAGTCAGCCTCCAGAGGGCAGTTTGAACTGTGTCTCTCTTTTCCTTTGCTCTTTTACAGTGCTACTCAAACAGAGAAAATGAGTTTTTGGAGAATGCAGAGTTAAGACTTTGACTAGCAGCATATTCATATTAAATGTTGATTCCTCTATATTTAGTCTAATGGACACATGCTCATTTCCAAAGACTGCAATTCGTTGAACATTTAACTAGGAATAAGCCCCTTTGAAATCAATTGTGCTTACTCCTGAGTAAACTTAGGCTCTAACATGCCTATGCAGTTTGGGGGGCTGTTTCAGAGTTATCATGCATAGGATTTTTCTGAAAATGAAGTAATCTGGAAAATACATCATCAATCCACTTCTCACCTCCTTGACAACTTAAAGTAAAGTTTTATTTCCAATCTGAGAAACTAGCACAGACCACTTATGCATAATAATCATTATACAGTATACAGTTTAACATGCTTGAAATAAATGAAATTAATAGGTCAAAACAGCTACTTAGTTCACAGAGAGATGAATCATTTCTATATGGACTTCATAATCAAAATGAAGATATACATTTAATTTTTTTTTAAAAGCACAACTCTGTGACATTTTTAAAAAATGCATGTAGTCAGTTTAATTTATCCTCTTTAAATGGAATAGCTACTACAAATGCAAAGAATCCCTTGTGGAACCTGAAATCAAGTTCCCATTATTCATGGGCAGCAAGTAGACATATAACCATCTGCAACCCAACGCGAACCCTGTTGCTGTGGTCTTCATTGATGGCAAGGCTGGCCCTGGCCACATCTTCCCGTTTGAATCTCTAAATGAGTATATTCATAGAAAACTCTTTTCTCCTCACTGAATGATCCAAGTGTCCACACATGGGGGAGGGGGCATTTCCAACCTATTCACACTCCCCTTTTTAAAATCCAACAACCGAGCAGTGTTGGCTTGCATTTGTCAGTACACTTAAGAATTGAGAGGGGTTGCAGTGAGTGGGTTAATAACAGACATCAGATTGGATTTGGAACTCTCTAATTTAGATAATCTCTAGCCAAAACTTAGAACATGGTTCTTTCTGTTACTTTGGCATTGTGTTTTATTTAATAATACTTTTCATCAGCGTTATTGCTCCTTGAAAATGCACACATTGTTTTACAGCACAGAAACACAGAAACACTGTTAAAATACAGATTCTTCCTGCCCTTTACCTTGCTGAAATGGGATGCCTCAGACTTGCACACACTTCTAATTGGGTCTTGGTCCTTTCAGATTTCCTATACACAGAGCACAATCCCAGCACTGGTCTTCAAATGTTGCGTGTAATAGACCTAGAAATTAATTTCACATGGGCGAAGGCGTCACTGTCGACCATAGCATTCTGATATTTTGCATGCATGAACCAATCAAACCAGTCCCATGCAAATTAATTTATCGCATTGGGCTCCACGATAGCAAAAGGTGCTGTTCTCCCAGATGGGGAGAGACTGCAATTGGAGCAGGGGAAGGATACTCATGGCTGAACACTTGACATCTCCTCTGGAGTGCTATTGCATGAAGAATGATGTTAGCTCTGGCAATTAGGAGAATTCTAATGTGGTGGAAAGATACCAGGTGAGAAGAAGGGGCCTCTGCACTGTACACACAAATATCCAGCAGCCCTTGTCCCTCCAGTTTTATGGCCCTTAAGAGGACTGTGTACAAAACTGTGCTGTTTTTAGTTTGAGTGGATTTATATTGAATAGACACCAGCCATGCTCACCCCATGATCTGAAAAGCCGTAACATAGATCGAATTCCTGCAGTATGCTTTCTGCATAATGTCCATAAAGCTACTTAGGTAGGGCATGATCCAAGGTAAGCTGTTTAAAAATCACACTGATGTTACAGGGCGAGATTGTAGTATATGCTTTACTGAAACCAGTGAGCCAAAAGTGCTTGATAGGATCATGCCTTTAGTGGTTAACAAAAATCCAGTATTTTGCATTTTATAAAGAACAGGGGTGTGGAATCTCAAACTAATGAAATTTCCCAAAGTATTGTATTAGAAGTCCCTCCCAAAACAACTGGTGCTTTTTAGCAGCGCAGTGTTGAGACAAGCTCTTCAGAGTGCAACCTAGGGTTGCCAGCTCTGGGTTGGGAAATTCCTGGAGATTTGGGAGAAGACCCTGGTAAGTGTGGCATTTGGGAGAGACTTCAGTGAGGTATAATGCCATAGAGTTTGCCTTCCAAAACAGCCATTTTGTCCAGAGGAACTGATCTCTGTCATCTGGAGATCAGTTGAATTCTTGGAGATCTCCAGGCTCCACCTGTAGGTTGACAACAACGAATCTCCCCATAGTTCTGGGCCCTCTGGCCCTGGCCAGGCTCCACTCCTGGACTTGCAGAGCAATTAGCAGTTTTGACAAAGTTTTCATCCTGGAGGAAGGAGAAGAAACCCTGCAATAATTGTCTGGCAAGAGTTGGGACCAGACTGAGCTTCCACTCGCTAGTTCAGAATTGTCTGGAAGAAGGGAACTGCAGTTTTCCTTGTTCTTCTGGCTGCCAATGAACTCCAAGACGTCTTTGTCCTCCCTTTCATAGCCTGAGGGCAATGGACCATAAAAGTCGATTTGAACTGTGTATTTCACGCGTTTAAAAATAAATAAATGTGGATTGTACAAAACCTCACTCAATTTGAGTAGAGTTGAAGCCAGTGTGTTAAATTTGGGAGTTCATGTTTTAAAACTCAGAAGTTTGTTGCAAGCAGGAGTGCACTAGATTTGTGGGCCTGATGCTTATTGTTGGCAATTTAAGTGGATATTTCTTCATTGGTTTTCTGTCTCCTGCCCCTGTTTTATCTACCTAAAAGTGGCCCCTAAAATACACACTCCAGTTAGCTGCATGGAGATTAATGTGGGGAAAGAGTCAGGGGGGTTGGGATGGATAAGCCAGGGAGTAATTTCAAACCTTATCATTCTTTCTCTTGTGTGTAATGAAGAGCTCTCCTGTTGCAGACAGCTGCTCTTGAGGGGGATGTTTTATAGCATCGCTTCCATAATTCAAGGTCTAATAAGCTTTGTAACAGAGACGCTTAGGTAGACTAAAATTCCCACTTAAACACTAAACAAAGCAAAAAACAAAACAAAACAAAAAGGACCAAAATTCTAGACTCGACATCATTTGCATTCTTTTTGCAAACAATGATGTTTATAAAATAGGTGACTTCATTGTTCTCCTTCTGTAAAGTTTAAGATAAAGGCTTTGGAATAGACATGGCCACGAACAGGAAAAAAATTCCGAACACCCTGTTCGTTGTTCATTGCCATCCACGAACAATGAACAATTAACAGAACCAAACATGTCCCCTTAACGAACATGTTCAGTGTTCGTGGCCCTTTAAAGATCCCTTTAAACTATCAGCTGGCAGGTGGCAGGGGGGATTCCCCCATGCCACCTGCCAGCTGATAGTTTAAAGGGCCCTTTCCTGCCACATGCAAGGGGCAGGGCCCTTAAAATACCCCACAACCCCCAGCCCCCACCCCTGCCCCACCCCAGCGCCGCCGGGCTGCTGCTGCCGGGTGCAAGAGGGACAGAGAGAATCTCTCCATCCCTCTCGCACCCAGCAGCAGCCAGTGCTGCGGGCTGCTTCTGCCCATTGTCAGAGAGACAAGGAGAGACTCCCCTGGTCCCTCTGACAGCGGGCAGAGCCGCCGCCTCCACAGGGCCGCTTCTGCCCGCTGTCAGAGAGACAATGAGAATCTCCTCATCCCTTTGACAGTGGACAGAGCTGGCACCGCCACAAGGCCGCTTCTGCCCTCTGTCAGAGGGATGAGGAGAGACTCCCCACGTCCCTCTGACAGTGGGCAGAGCCGCCGCCTCCACAGGGCCGCTTCTGCCCGCTGTCAGAGAGACAATGAGAATCTCCTCATCCCTTTGACAGTGGACAGAGCTGGCACCGCCACAAGGCCGCTTCTGCCCTCTCTCAGAGGGATGAGGAGAGACTCCCCATGTCCCTCTGACAGTGGGCAGAGCCGCCGCCTCCACAGGGCCGCTTCTGCCCGCTGTCAGAGAGACAAGGAGAATCTCCTCATCCCTTTGACAGTGGACAGAGCTGGCACCGCCACAAGGCCGCTTCTGCCCTCTCTCAGAGGGATGAGGAGAGACTCCCCACGTCCCTCTGACAGTGGGCAGAGCCGGTGCCTCCACAGGGCCGCTTCTGCCTGCTGTCAGAAAGACAAGGAGAATCTCCTCATCTCTCTGACAGTGGGCAGAGCCAGCGCCACAAGGCTGCTCCTTCCCAGTGCCAATGGGAAGAGCCAGCGCCACCCCCTTTGCTGTCATTTTCTCTTCACAGTGGCAAAAACTGTACAGCCTGTTGGAAGCTACTGTGAGAGATTACAAAACTGGCCTTCCCAATGTCCAATACCCACCAAATTTGCAGGGGACATAGTCCTCACTGTCCTCTGAAGACCCCCCCCCCCCACGTTTCAGAGAGATTGCAGCCTGGGAAAGGTATGATCCTTTGCTGCTATTTCTCTTCTGAGTGGCAAAAACTGGACTGCCTGCTGGAAACTGAAGGGTTAAAGCCAGAAGGAAAGCCAGAAGGAGTTCAGAGAGAGTTCTGTCCTTGCTGTTGCCAGGGGAATTGATTGAAGGTGCCTGAATGTCTGGCTTCCCGAACAGCGGCAAACACAATGAAGGAGGCTTGCTACAACCACCTGTTCGTTTGGAATGGGGACTCACGAATGCCCGTTTGCGAACAGATGAACGGGCTGTTCATGAGTTTTTTCGTTCGTATTGCTGTTCGTGCCCATGTCTACTTTGGAATAATCAAAACACACCGAGCCCAATCCCTGGAAGTAAGTTGCAGTGAACCTGATAGCAGCATTGGGACAAAATAATGCAAACATATGTCTTGAGAAACAAAATCTGGAGAAACAAAGTCTCTCTCATGCTATCTCCAGATCTTTTTGTTTTTAAACTACCATTTAGCTTTCAGGACTTCATTAAAGGAACCATATCTTACGTCTGATATAGCACAGTGGCTACAAGGGTGAGCTGGGGCGACCTCCATGATTTAAATCTTATCTCAGCAATGAGCTCATGAAGTGGCCTTTGCCGAGTTTCAAACTCTCATCTCAGCCCCCACAGCTGCAAGGGGGGTAGCAATACAGACCCATATGGTCATAGTAAGGATTACTGAGCTGTTTGATGGGAAATGCTTTGAACACTTTAAAAAAATGCTATTAAATGCAGGACTTAGGGCTAGTGTCAGGGGCTAGTGTGATGGGCCGTTTGCCAAGGCTCACAGCCCCGCAAAGGGCCAATAACTGATCAGCTTTACTTACTTAATCCACTCCAATCAGAAAATGGAAAATCATCTCAGGTGCACCTTCAGTGTCACATGGAGCCTCTGGGACAATCTTCTATTTCCTGAAATACCTGTGAAATGCAGAAGAGCGTGACTCTGCTGCCCATGTTCCAGGTGCCTCCTCAATCAGGAAATGGGAGATCATGCTGTCATAGGGTTACCATCTCCCTGCTTGGGGTGGGAGATCCCCTGATCCCCCTCCCCCCACGCCCACTTACCTGGCCAGCAGGGGGTAGCGCTCCCTGGTGCACCCCCTCCCCTGCTCGTTGGCAAGGACAAGGGGCGCGGTGGTGGCAGCGGCAATAGAGCGAGCTGCGGTGGCCACAGCCTGCTCTCTCTCTCACCGCCACCGCACTCCTTGTCCCTGCTGGTGCCAGCTACACAGGGGCAGCCGCAGCCGCAGAGAGAGAGAGAGAGAGAGCAGGCCGTGGCCACCGCAGCTCGCTCTCTCGCTGTGGCCGCTGCTACCCCTCTGCTGCCCCCGCTGGCAGGGACAAGGGGTGTGGCGGCGGTGGCAGCAAGAGAGAGAGCTGCCCTCTCTCTCTGCCCTCCCCAGCTTGCGTGACATTGTCACGTGGGCGCCTTCGACCCTGCGTGGTGACATCACTCCTAGAAGTGACATCATCATGCACACCGGGAGCACACACGTGGTTTGTGCGTGCACGGTCTCAACAACAAGAGCACCGAGGAGGGAGGAGCCAGCATCCCGTTCTCCTGCTGGGAGACTTGAGGGACCTGGCAACCCTATGCTGTCACTGGGGTCTCTGGAATTTGCTGATGGGAGGGATGGCATGAAGAAAGCAATAAGAGAGACATGTTTCCATAAGAGAGCTATGTTTCATATTGTCCAACTAGTATCTCTCTCAGTAATAAATGGGAGATTGCACCATAGACCCCTGATCCTGACACAGTTTGCTAGGGCAATTTCCCATTTCCTGGTCAGAGGGACAGTGGAGGAAGTAGAGTTCCTTGCCTCACTGATTCCAGAAAGGAAAGGAAAGGAGAAGTTAGTGTGTGTTTGTGTGCACGCGTGCATGCATGTATGCACATATGTACATGTTTATGTGGAGGCCAGATGAAGTGGAGGAGGAAATATGATGGCATGCTTAACCAGGGGGCTATATGGGCATCTTGCCTCCCCCTCAAATAATTTAAACATGGCCTGCAAGGTCAAATACCCTTAACATTCTACCGCCAGCAGCATTTTGGACAGACCAGCTCCCAAAATCATTTAAGCCAAAGTCATGTGTTGTCCCCTCATATTGCATCTTCTATGAACCACCCGTTCATTGGTGCCAGGGTGGCCAACTTTGCTGCCCATGCTTCGCTGGCCAGCATAGGGGCATCCTTCTACTGACCACTGTGTGCACAGGTGCTTTGGGAGTCCATGTTATTCTGGGTAGAGATTATTTCCAGACAATGTGTCTCATCTTTGGCGAAAGGAGTACAAACACAGTTTGTGAACAGAGCAGTTTGATGGTCTATTCTGGACAACGTAGAAGGCTTTGTCTGAACCCCTTTCAGTTCTTAGACACGATGATCTAAATGGTCAACACAGAGCATTACAGTTGCATGAAAGAAGCAATGTGTGAACAGGTGCAAGTACATTGCTCAGCAGCACCACTGCATAGTTGTGTTTGTACACATCACAGCTGAAAACAAAATGGGCTGCTGTATTCACACAACTATCACAGGGAAGCAGCACAAGATCGCTTTTTCATGCTGGATCAGAGATTACTCTTTGTTTCAACTTCTCTAGGAAAGACGCAAAATGTGTTGGCTTGACTCAATAAAGGAATCCACGTCCTCCAGTTTGCAAGATCTGAACAAGTCTGATAATGATAGGACATTTTTGGAGGACTTCCATTCATAGGGTACTTGTCATAAGTTGTCATAAGTTGTCATAAGTAACTTATGACCACACAGAATGTACCACACAGAAACATTCTGTACCTAGGACTTTATAGCATCTTAACTGGGCTGCAGCTCATCTTTGGCTAGTGACAATCAATAGGCATCCCACAGTTAGATAATAGAGTTGTCATTGACAGGTGCTGTTTTGGGGGAACTGACTATAATTAATCAATAGATCCAGACCTCTCATTCCAATGAATGACCCAAAGCAATCACATGACTTTTCATTTAAAGACAGAAAGAGAATAAACTTTTTTTGTAAAACCCTCCAGCAGGGATACTTTGACAATCTAAAAATAAATAGACCTGCATTTCCAAATGTGACTTAAAAAAAAAAAGTAGAACTGTCAATTGATAGCAGTGGCAATCCTCCTAAGCAGACATAATTAGAAGGAAGTTACTCAGGGCCAAGCTAGATGTGCAGGTTTTTAAAATTTAGGTCTGAGGAAGTTCCCAGCAGCTTTGGGGAATAGCTGTTAAAAAATAAAGGGGAGCCTAAAGGGCCACAGAATGCCTCTGTGGGGGGGAGGGGCTCCTCCTTCTCCCTTCAAGCCATTTTCCCATGTCAAAAGAGCAGGGAAGGAAGGTTTCTTCTCTGTTTTTTTGGCTTCACGTGGAATATTCTGTGCACATGAAGCACAGAAAACTTCCTCTGTGCTATTGTGACATGAGGAAATGGCTTGAGAGAGGAGCTGCTCCCCCCACCCCCGTTTTGGCATTCTGAGGCAGTTGGGGTCTCCTTTATTTTTTAACAGCCACTTACTTTTTAACTGTTGCGGGAACCCAAGACCCAGCTCTTTAAAAACCTGCACATATAGAGAGACCCTAAGAAGTAAGATCTGTTGTATTAAATGCACATCATTCACAGAAAAACGATCTTAGGATTGCAGTTATGTTAACCTGCACATTAATTTTATACCTGCAGTGAAGCCTGTTTTGTGTTCTAATATTATGCTAACTTATCCAAAACACTTTAGGGGATGATCTGTTCAAATCCCATAAATTTCACTGGGAAGACCCAAGCAAATGTTTCTCTCTCCCACAGAAATACATGAGACTTGAGGCTAGTCTTAAACTCAGGGCCTTCTTGGGCTAGTTGACGTGCATGTAATCAGTTAACGAAACCATTCAAAATGATTGTATGTAGTCTTGCCTATGTGATGTATTGGCAATATTTATTGGTTTGTTTAGAGAGGTAAAATCATCTTGCTTGCATTTTCTAGAAAAACCTGTTCACGCTAATTATAACAAAAATGATCAGCGCTGAAAACATCTCCTGGGGTATTAAATTTCTGATAAGCGAGAAAGTAAATGCTATCAAATCTTTTAAAAACTGATAAAATCCACAAAACAAATAATTTACAATATTTAAACAGCTGCTTAAAAGCCAATGTAAAGATTAAAATCTTACTATAATAATCAAATTCTAAAACATAACCTATAAACTTTCCTAAAACTAAATCATTAATCACACAGATACACAAGCATCTAAATAGCTGCTGTTATGATCTTAGTTGGATTTGCTGACCAGGACAAAAAGGTAGCTTCAATAACTGCAAAGGGGTGAGGAGCCTCTAAACAGAGTGAGGATCCAATTCTCTCAATACCAGAAATACTGAAACAGACTTTTCTACCATAATATCATATTTACAAGGTTCTTTTTCTAAGCATTGAAAGAATTCATCTACATCAACCCTTACAACAATCCTGTAAACTAGTTGAATAAGTTTTTCAGAATTATTATCATTACCATAGTGCTGAGGCAGAACTGAGACTGAAAATGACTCTCCTTATACCATGAACAAGAACAAAAGAGAACATTTCTAATCCCTTCCAATCCACCAATTTGTTTCAATTCAGTGTTTGCATTTTGAACCATGCGCACATTAACAATGTATTTGGAAAACTACTCAGTTCACAAAATCAGCAAAGCATTCCTCAATTCATGAAATGGACAAAACCACTGCCTGAGCAATGAATTAAGCAAGTTCCCTGCCCATTCATGAGATAAGCAGCCTTTTGCCTGATTTATGCAATTGGCAATATCTTTGCCTAATTCATGAGGCTGCACGATTATATCTAAGTGTCTGCCTGCTTTAAGAAGTCAGCAAAGTAGGTTCTCTGAATCTTGTGAGTTGTGGTGCACACACATGGATCACTGAATTGGTTGGTGGAGTGGGCTCCCAAGGACAGAGGGAGATCACCGGTTCTGATATATGGGTCATTCTGCCTGGCCTCAACATAACAGTATAAGGAAATGTGTGCGTGCTGCCCAAGCGTCAGGAGCAGTGGCACAATCCTCTCTTAGTTTTCTTTAGTATAATAAGCATTGTGATGTAGGCAGAGCCTACCTTATCCATGCATTAAAAAAATACTGCTGTGGCACAAAAAATAGTGCCATGGCACAAACTAGGCAACTAAAGTTGCTTAGCAATTATGAAATAGGCAGAAAAGCTTATAAGAGCTTCCCATGGCTGATTGGCAGTATAATCTTACAAACAATCTCTTGGATCTAAGTCCCATTGAACAGACCTGAGCAGGAGTCTTAGCAGAGAGACCTGCTTAGGATTGTTTTCTCAGAGCCAAGCTACAAGTGACGCCTGATGTAGGTTGGACACTTGTCAGCTTCCCTCAAGTTCTGATGGGAAATACAGGTGTCCTAGTCTTGCAGCTTGGCTCTCCATTTTACAGAGCAACAGTCTATGGGAGGGAGAACATGCGGTTGGGAGGGGAGTGCATGGCGCCCCCTTCCCCTCCTCTGGGTGTGTGTGTGGGGGGGGGGTCTGTAAACTTAAATTAAATAGAGAGCAAAGCTGTAAGACCAGGACACCTACATTTCCCATCAAAACTTGAGGTAAACTGACAAGTGTCCAACCTGTGTCAGGCGTCACTTGGAGTTTGGGTCTCAGTGTGCTGCTAAGGAAGGTACTGCTGGAAGGAGGTACCAACTAGAACAGAGATTTTATGCAACAGTCATGCTTTGGGATCACACCCCTGCTCTGGTCCCCATCCTGCTGTTTTGGCCAGCAGGAGTTCAGCACAGTTTTGTGGTGGGTGAGATCAGCTGAATCAGCGTGCCTCAGTCCTGGGAAAGCCTCCATTTAGAAGCTCCCTAATTAGGCGAAGATGCTTCCCATTAGTTTGTTCTTATGCACAGCTGTGAGATCAGTGAATTCTCTTGGCAATGGACAGAGACAAATGTGTTGCTGCACCTGGCTAATCACAATTAATTTTTTAAAAATTTATTCCTTCAGCTCTAATTTGACTGTATTTACTGGAAACATTTTATGTTGCCACTGTTTGAAATGCAGGTGACTGTTTAGAGTGAATTGAAAAAATGCAAAGCCTTTCAGAAGTTAAACACAGGACCAAACTTCTTTTTTTGGATAAGTCTGATATGCCCAGGAATTATTTCAAAAGGGTTAAAAAAGTGACTGTCTTGACTGGTTGACAAGCAGCACTGACTATTGCCAGCTTTGGCCACAGTAAATGTTATGCTAGTTATGCAGCTGCTGCTGAAAATGACAGCAACACATTTAGCTTCCCCCTTCTCCGTAATGGCTAGCTGACATTACTGGTGCTCTGTATTTCTCACCTTCATTTCTTGAAATCCAAACAGGTTGATGGGGAGTAGAGAAATGCAGAATGTTGTGGCATCTGTACATGGGATGTTTTGGAGTAGTAGTTAACAGGGCAATCCTAACCTGAGTTCCACCCTTCCAACCCTATTGGTTTCAGTAGACTTAGAAGGGCATAATTCTGTTGAGGATTGCATGGTAAATATGTTGGTGGTGTTTGTAAGAGCCTAGGGGTTATACTAGACCCAGCATGACTGCTGGAGAAGCAAGTTAATATCGCTGCAAAAACTGCTTGGCTGCTCATCAGTTCAGTTCAAGGTATTGGCTATCACTTACAAAGCCCTTTGCAGACTTCAACCCTCGTATCTGCAAGACCACCACCTCTCCACCTGTGTCCTGCTACATCAGCTTTGCTCATCTAAGCAGAGCCTTCTGCAGGTGGGCAAGACCCTGTAGATGTACCTTCTCTTTAGTGCCCCCCCCAATCCTGTGGAATGGCCTGAGGAGCTCAGGAAGGTTTCCACTCCTCTGTCATTCTGCAAACTATGTAAAACAAAATTGTTTTTTATAAAGGGAATGGGGCTACATCATAACAGATTGGTCCAGGAAAATGTATTGCGTTTCAACTTCTGCATTGTTTAACATAATACTTGTGCTTCATTCAGATGATAGCTTTAGTTCAAATTTCTGCAATCCTAGTCCTGTTCGTTGCTTATTAGATGTATCATCCTATTGAGTACATTGATTTATATTGTGTAATCAGCCTTGGGGCTCAGTGAGAAAGGCGAACTATAATTTATTTTAAGTCTAATTTAGTTCTGAATTATCCTTAGTCACATGTGCATTAGGATCTGAAATAATAGGCGTGCCACAGAGGGCATTTCTACATGGGACACTAGAATTCTCGCTCTGCCGTGAAGCCAGCTGTAATGGCAACTACTCAGCTATGAAACTAACTGTGCCTGTCATCCTAATCTACCCCTCAGGGTTTTTATGAGGATACAATGGAGGTATGAGCACGTATATTACCCAGAACTTGTTGGAGGCAGGGCAGTATAAAAATGTAATCAATCATTTGCAATGCAGATATAAAACACAAGCTAACCAGAATGCCCTTTGGACTTACAAAGGAAAGTGCTTTACACAAATCATTGAATGGTCCAGCTAGCCCAGTGCTATCCCCTCTGACTGGAGGATGCTTTCTCAAGCAGAGGTCTCTCCCAGCGCTGTAGCTGTCATTCTTTGAACTGGATCTCTGAATGCCAGAAACAGAAACTTGTTTGTTTTTCATGCGAATCATGTTCTGCGTCACTGTGCTGTGGCCCCTCCTGCTATTCTACTTCCTGTTCTGCATTAATAACAATCTTATGTTCACATAAATTGTGCAAAAGGAGCTCAAAGGCTATGCCAGCTCTATGTGTATAAATGCCCTGGAGTTATAAAAAGGGACAGTTCTCTTAAATAACACCGCTGAAGCAGATTAGTATGGAAGTGGATTGCTAGGACCGCACTGGGGAACTTGGTCACTTCCTACCCTCATTATATTTGCCTTAGGCTGGGCATATTACTCTCTCATTGCATAAATATTGAAATTCACTCAAGTTTAATGGGCGGGAATTGAGGATCTGTCAGCCAACGGTGCCTGTTTTAAATATAAATGTGTAGAAGTAACGAACAACTTTATCATGGGAGAGAAATAAGACTGCTACAGCATTAATTGTGCCAGTGATTAGGGTCTTCTACAACTGAGAACCTGGGATGGAAGCGGGATTTCTCATCTCTACCTTAACCCTAATCATACTTGTGAGGTCCCCAAATAGACTGATCCTTACCATCTCTCACTTCTTGTGCAGCAATAACCAGGCAGTAAATACTTTTATTAAACTAAAGCATAATGGTGTCAACTTTTCCCTTCATTGTGCAGATGTCTCTCTCCATTTCCTATAGAGCCTAAGACATCATTAGACAACTGACCTGACCAATTATAAGTCACTACTGGCCTTTTCTATTTATTGCAAGGGTCTCAAGCGGGCAGTGATAGGCTGCTTTTGGATGACATTGATGCAGCAGTTGCCAGATCTTTTTTCCATCTTTGACAGACCAGGCAGCTTGCCCCTTATCTCTTGACCCGCGACTTAACGACAGTGATCCAGGCAATGGTCACCTCTAGGCTAGACTACTGTAACGCACTCTATGCGGGGCTTCTCTTGAGTCTGATCAAGTGGTTGCTGCTGGTTCAAAATGCAGTGGCGTGTGTCATCACCGGAGTGCCTAGTAGTGCACGTATAACACCAGTATTGCACCAGCGGCATTGGCTGCCAGTGGAGTACTGAATCAGATTCCAGGTTTTGGTACTTACCTATAAAGCCCTATGTGGACTGGGACCAGTGTATCTGTGGGACAGCCTCTCCCTATATGTGCCCCAGAGGATACTATGATCAGGTGAGGAACAGCTGCTAGTGGTCCCTGGCCCCAGAGAGGCCTGCTTAGCCTCAACCAGGGCCAGGGCCTTTTCGGTCCTGGCTCCAACCTAGTGGAATGCTCTGTCCAATGAGACCAGGTCCGGCAGGATCTGTTATCCTTCCGCCAGGCCTGTAAGACAGAGTTGTTCTGCCAGGCATATGGTTGAGGCTGAGTGGTCAAATAGAGATGAACACCCTCCCTGCCAGAGGAATCCATCATCAAACTTTTTAACCAACTTCACAAGTAATTTTAATATGGTGGATTAGGTAGTGGACTGATTGATTAACTGATTACTCCTGCACTGCTTGTTTGTACTTTTAAAAATATTTATATCGTTCTGTTTTATATTGTTTTAAAACTGTAAAATGTAAGTTTTTCAGTGTGCAGTTTTACAGAATGTAATCCACCCTGAACCTGCCAGTTCAGGGAGGGTGGAGTAGAAACTGAAAATAAATACAATAAATAAAACCTTGATTTCCATTGGGAAATGCTTTGGCATTCCATTGGGAAATGTTTTGGCATGGTTGCTGAGAGGAGGGACCAGAGTACAAAATTCTGGGAGCAATGATTGTCCTGAGGTCCTAGGGAGCTGGTGGCAGCATATCACTGGGCAATAGTTGTACCTATGCTAACTGAGCATCTTGTGTATGTTTTCCTGAAGGGGGGGCATAGGGGATATTTGTCTGGGTGCCCATGGTAGCCCTTAGCAGCTGTGTGTTTTGGTCTCTCGGGCTGATGACTTTCTCCAAAACACAGACAGGGAAAGTGTATTTCTCTTAATTTCTCAGGCCCCCGCAGCAGCTTTTAAAACTATTGACCATAGTATTACTTTTGGGATTTCTTGCAGGGTGAGTATAAGGCACACAGCTTTCCAGGGTTTCCTGTATTAACTGGAGGACAGATTCCTGGTGATAGGAGGCTACTGTTTTCCTGCATGGAGCCCCCAAGGAATGCCATATTTGTTCTGTGGCATAATGTCCAATTTGTCCTTTTGTGGCATTCCTTGGGGCTCCATTCTGTCTTCCATGCAATTTAACATCAATATGAAACCATTGTGAGAGGCCATCCAGAGGGGCAGAGTGACTGATTTCCCAGTTCTGTTTCTTCTCTTCATCAGAACCAAATGAAGCTGTCATTGATATGAGCAGGTGCCTGGGGCAGGGAGATGATAATGGATTGGATGAGGATGAATTAACTGTCTAAACAGACTAATGTTGGTAGGAGGGTCTAAGAATCCTAATCTGGTGAAATGCCTGTCTTTGAGGGATTTACACTCTCCCTAAAACATCTGGTCTACAGCTTGATGGGGGTTCTTCTGAGCCCAGCTTTTGCTTGTGGGACCTTGGATTGTGGCTTTTACCATATTCAGCCGATATGCCCAGTTCTACAATAGAACACAAGGATACTGCTGTGATGGATTACACATTTTAAAAGACCTGGAAGGACTGTACCCACACTGCTGCAGGACTGTTAAGGATTAATCCCTCATAGATTCAGAGAGCTTTGAGTGACAGGATACTCCAAGGGATCTGATTGAGTAGCATGAGCTGGAAAAATTAGGTCTGTTTTCAGTCCTAGCTGAGAGAGATCAAGTGTGAAGAGTTGGGAGATGGAGTCACAATGAAGAGCAGTTTTAACACCAACAGAACAGGGGAAAAGTTGGCAGGTAAGTTTGGGAAGTAGATACAGACTCCCAAATGGGCCAAAGAAAAGGACAGTGAAGAGACCCCTGGTCGAGTGTGGTTGGAAACTGCCTATGGAGACCTTCAGATTCAGGTAACGACTGAAGAAAAGCACTGGTGTGTGAAGAAAAGGGGATTGGAGTACTAGAAAATGCGTATCAGCAGTATTCCTGACTCCAAAAGAGAATACTAAAAGAAATCCTAGAGTATTTGGGGAAAATCCAGGGAACAAAAGCCTCAAAACATAAACCTTGAAGTATTCTGTAAAGAGCATAAGAACTAAAGTCTGTGCATGTTCTGATTTTAGATATATATGTTGAATTACCTGATTTCACCTAACATTTCTCTCTAAAATAAATAAGTTATTTTTGAATTTAAACAACTCCTCTGGTGCCATTTCTACCGTTTTAAGGACGAGGGAACATCATTTTATTTATTTATTTATTTTCTTAAATTTATAGTCCGCCCTCCCCAAACAGGTGGGCTCAGGGCTCAGACCTGCCATCTTCTTTCATGGTATGTTTCAGTTCTAGATTAGACTATTGTAATGCACTGTCTGAGGTATTGACCTTGAACAGGGCTGGCTTCTGGCCTCAGAGCAACTGAATGGGAGGCTGCCCGCTCAGCTGCCCCATGCTGCTGCCACCAGCACAGGCTCCTGGCTGGTGGCGTCGGCGGCAGCTCTGTGGTGCGCGCCCCTGCCCCCGGGCTGGCCCCCCACCGGCACCTTAGTGCCCTGAGGCGGCTGCCGGGCCGGCTTCAATGGCGGGGGGGGGGGCTGACCTTGAAGGATATCTGAACTGCTCAATTCGTCCAGAATACTACCCATCCCCACAGATTCATGGGCTGATTGTGGCATATTTCACCTTTGCTCTGTACGTATTGTCTTTCCATATATTTCTGTGCACAGTTTGCTGGTCTTGGCCTTTAAAGCCCTAAGTGTTTTTGACCTAAGGCCCATGAAATATCACCTGCTTCTTCTGAATATTCTCACTCCATAAGAGGGGCTCAAGATTCCATCTCAGGTAGAAACAAAGTTGGATTCCCACGAAGGAGCATGGCTTCCTCAATATTTATTCGTTTGTTTATATCATTTATTTATTTACATTATTCTCACTGAGATTCATAGCAGATTACATAGTGTAAGTAAATATGATCTGTTGCTGGGACATCCGATAAACAATGAAATACAGTATACGATGCAGAAATTTGAAAATAAGCAGAAATCTGATACAGAGCTAAAACAGTGCTTAACAAGCACAAAAAATTAAACATGACATGTTAAATAACATAGAAACATAGAAATTACCTAGTAGAAGCATACTTACAGTAACAAACAGTAAAGAGTAGTATAGTCTACAGTCTCTATACCTTTATCAAAGCATCTTTTTGAAACATTTCTTTACAGTACCATTTCCTTACAGTCCTCCTACCTGTATAACAGTGCCCTCCTGAATAATTCAGTTTTGCAAAGTTTGTGGAAAGCCAGGAGAGTGGGAGCTTCCCTGACCTCATCAGATATGCCATTCTACAAGGTGAGGGCTACAACAGAGAATGTGCATGTACAGGTAGTTGTTGATTTTGCCCATTTTCTGGGTGGTACCTGCCAAAGGTCCTGTTCAGATGAGTAGAGCTGCTATGGCAGAGAGAGAGGTAATCACACAGATATGAGGGGCCAAGGCCATGAAGGGTTTTGTATGTGATAGCCAAAAACCCGAATTGAGCCTGGTAACTGATGGAAAGCCAATGGAGTGGCTGCAGAATGAGAGTAATAGGCATGCTCCACCTGGCTCCTGATAATAAACAAGCTGTGGTGTTCTGCACCAGCTGGAGTATCTGAGCTGACTTTGAGGGAGACCTATGTAGAGGGCATTACAGCAGTCTAGTCTCAATGTTACCATGGTGTGACTTCAGGTGGCCAGATTGGTTGTGTCAAGGTCTGGAGCTATCTTCTGGGCTAGGCTAAGGCAAATTGAAGTCCTCAAAGCCGTCTGCAACAGCTTTAAAAAATCAGATTAGATATATACAAGGAGGAAGCTGTGAGAATCACTGAGGCGGGGAGAGATGCAGGGAGCATTCAAAAACTAAGCACTTGGTGTGAAAGGAATAAGGGCAAAGATGGGGAGATTTGCCTGCTGGGATCTGTCAATACATTTGCTAGGGTTTAAGAGGCTACGAATCACCTTTTAGCATTTTTTTTTGCTACAATACATAGCAAGTTCATAAATGCTATCATCTGGGAGACAGAAGAAACCAAAGATATCTGACAGGCACCTGCCCTGATTTACCCAACACAAAGTCAGAAACACTTTCTCCAGATTCTGCACATCACAAGAGAAGTCAGGATTGGGAGAGGTCTCTCACTTTGTGCTGGGCTGAGGAGGGGGGAAGAGGGCTGGTCCCTCTCCCATGTTCTAGCCATACACAAAGAATTTAGTGGAAGAGTCAGTTTTGCACTTCATGTTGGGCTTTAGAGATACAGAAGCAAGGAAACAGGGTCTCCTGACATGAAATGACAGACTGACCCACCCAACCCACTTGTGTGCAAGAAGACTTGAGGAAGGATTGGGATTGGTGGCTACTAAGGATCATAATTACTGCTGGTTTGGCTCACGTTTTCTTCTGTTGTAGTCAACAAAGAGGCTGATGCAATGTGATGCTCTTCTGCATCCAAAACAGCTCAGATGTATCCAGTTCTGTGAGAAGGGCGACAGTATGCATGACCATTGGATGCTGCTTTCTCACAGCTGCTGCTCTCCTATTACCACAGCTGGCGCTGCCAACACCTCTAACTTAAAAGGCATACTGTTAAAATAGGGGTGGAGGAAAACATTTGACATTCTGTGTTGAGACATACTCTTTGGTGGTGGTGTGTGTGCTTTTTGAACTGGTCAGTTACTCAGGATACTTTTGTATACAAAGGTGAATGGCTTGTCCATGAATCTGGATTTTTCAATCAATTTTCAATCCGTTCTTGTGATCACCATAAATGCTGTTACCTGCATGTGTGCAAAAACCAGGAAATATATCCACAGGCATGAAAAGGGAGCAAACTGTGAGTGATCTGTGCTTGAATGTTAAATGTTAAATCAAGCCATGACTCATAAGTAGTCACTATGTAGTTGCAAAGCATGGGTGTTTGAAGTGGACATTGAGGCCAGTAAATTGGATGCTGAGGTCAGTGAAGGGGTTTGTCTTGCATATAAGCTAGAGGATTTGATCAGGGCAAATTTGGCAAGCAATTGTGTTCTTGGCATTCCAGGTGGCAGCCACAACTAAAATTTCGATATACCAAGATCACACAAAATCTGTACATGAGAGATGACTTCATGTTGCCCCCACCCATCAATACATACCATGCACATCTTACTGAGGACCTAGGTCCCAAAATGCTTGTCAGAGATGAGAGCCTGTGAATCTCTATTTTAGAATGTCATTTGGAATTATTGTAAGAGGCAACTGGTCATTAAACTAAAAAACACAACAAAACTGGATCTCAGAATTAGCCAAAGTGACTATTTCATGCCCCTTAAAGGGAATAACTTTTACTGTGTGGCATTCATGGAGCAAAACAGGTGCAGAGAACATTTAATAGTTTTCTTCCTGAGTGGAAGCCAGGTGCCAAGTTCTTAACAGCTGGCAATAAGAAAGACAAAATAAAAGTCTTTTGTGGGGGAGGGGGCAATTATTGTCCTTTGAAATTGGGCATTAGATACCAGAGAAGAGCAAGGAAGAGGCAAATGACACCCTTGCTGCAGTAAGCTTCTTTAACTATTGCATAGTGGGACAACCCCTGCCCATCTGGGCCAGTAGCAGTGATTCCATGTTCATGTATGATTCATGTAGTCCACATGGCCCAGCCAACATTTTCATTTGTTTTTAATATCATTGTGGTTCTATAAAAAGATGCTGCTATAAAAACCAAGAGGAACTTTATGTCCAGGCACAATTGGTAGTTTAGTACTGTGGGGGCAATTCTCTTCTAACAGGCAATTGTTTTCCGCAGCAGCTGATGTTGCTGCCAAAATAAGAAAATTTGTTTCTTTTCTAAAAGGCTTTTGTGTGTGGAGCTATCAGCCAAAGAATGAACAGCCCTGATTAGTTTTCAAAGAATATTTTGGATGCCAGGTTCCACAAGAGAGCAACCCAGCTTTTAAACATACATGCTAATTTTATGGAGACAGACACAAACCAAGAGACTGGGAGCCAGGGAAATGGGAGACGGGTCTTGAAGATATTGTAACACGTAAATTATTCTATCCTCCCCCCACCGCCTTTGCTTTTTTAAAAAGGATGGTGCAAATTCAGAAAGTGTGTGTGCTGCAGAGAAAGGAGCCGCTAACTAAGCCATACTGACAAAGATTAAAGTATAATACTGAAACATGGGTACATGAAAATATAAACCTTTTAAAAACTATCAAACTAAAATATCTGGCAAAAGATCAAGGTCATGTCTGGATCATACACTTATTTAAGAAAGTAGCCATATGAATTTGCAAGCACTTTAAATGGTTGTGCAGGATCTATAGCCTTGCATGGTTAGGCATCCATGATACTCTCATGCGTTCGATGAAGCGCAACATCCGTAGTAGAACTACCTTGATGTAAGAATGTCCTTCATGAATTTCCCCCTGTGTATTTGTGTTCACACTGCCAGCACTTGCATATTTGCTGCACGTCCCTTTCTCATGGATTGGTCAATGATTTAATAGATAAGTAGATTTCTAATTGGTTTTAGCATGAGCAGGGCCATATTCTGGGAAAGTGGGATCATCATGCATAAATGGACAATGGGTGAGAGTACATGTGGTGCTTTCCCTAAAACTACAAAACCAGAGTTTTAAAACATGCACATTGTCATGTACACTAGTCTCTCTCTCCTATAGGATGCTATGGAACTGGGGGGAGCTGTGAAATAAAGAGCGTATGTCTAATGCTGCTTCGAGTCTGGCTTGACAAACATCTCTTTTAAATTGGTTTCTCAAGAAGACCAATGCGTCCTCCTTTAATACTTCCATGGTTTGCATACTGTTTGGATTAAGTGACAGATACTATTAATGTTTATGATTATGAGAACAGAATCAAGATATGGTACTTATTCTGGGATTAACTAATCCAAAATATGACCCATCTTCTACTGGACAAGGAAAAGACCTCCTCTCAAAGCAAATTATGTAGCCATGGCTCTTTATCCAATTTAATATGCAGAGCACAATTCAATAGGCCTTGGTATGAAAAAGAAATGGCCTGGCTGGATCCTCTCAATGGTTAACCTATGCCAAGGGATAGATTTGATAGATGCTTGGCTCTACTGAGTCTCCCGGACCTCTCACCAACTCCTTGTCAACAAAGCTAGGGGAAGCCATAGAAATTCTGAATGGATGGGAGGTAAGATGGGAGCGGAGAAATTAAGCTCATTCCAGACACAAGGGAAGAGGGCAGTTATTTATTTTATTTATATTTCAATTTGTATACTGCCCATCCCCAGGGGCTCTGGGCGGTGAACAGTTAAAATCGATAAAAACAAGAACTAAAATCAATATACAAACAATAAAACAAATTAACAAAGTGCAGTGGTGGGGAGAACCCTCCCCCACCCCAAAGGTGGGAGGCCAACATGGCACCGCCCCCTTCAATCACCGAATGCCTGGCGGAACAGCTCTGTCTTACAGGCCCGGCGGAACAATAATATGTCTCGCTGGGCCCAGGTTTCCATTGACAGAGCGTTCCACCAGGCTGGGGCCAGGACTGAAAAGGGCTGAAAAGGGTTCCTTAGGGCCGGGGACCACAAGTAAATATTTATTCGCTGATTGAAGCGATCTCCAGGGAACGTACAGGGAGAGGTGGTCCCGAAGATATGCCGGTCCCAACCTGCTCAGGGCTTTAAAGGTAAGAACCAACACTTTGAACCTGATTCGGAATTCAACCGGAAGCCAGTGCAGCTGGCGCAGGACAGGTGTGATGTGTGACTGGTAAGGTATACCAGTCAGGACCCATGCCACCGCATTCTGGACCAGTTGTAGTTTCTGGATCAGGCCCAGGGGTAGCCCAGCGTAGAGTGAGTTACAGTAATCTAGCTTGGAGGTGACCGTTGCATGGATCACTGTAGCCAGGTCCTGGGGCGTCAGGTAGGGGGCAAGTTGCCTGATCTGACGAAGATGGAAAAATGCAGACTTGGCAACCGCCGTGACCTGGGCCTCCATCGATAGGGAGGCATCCAGGAGCACACCCAGACTCTATACCACCATCCAGGGCAGGGAGCTGGATCCCAACATTTGGCAGCCCCCGTCCCAGCTGCAGGACCTCCGTCTTCACTGGGTTCAATTTCAGCCTGCTCTGTTTCAACCATGCTGTCACAGCCTCCAAAGCTCTGGCCAGATTGTCTGGGGCCGTGTCTGGCCGGCCGTCCATCAACAGAAAAAGTTGGGTGTCATCCGTGTATTGATGACAACCCAGCCCAAACCTCTGCACCAACTGGGTGAGGGGGCGCATATAGATGTTAAATAACGTCGGGGAGAGTATCGCCCCTTGGGGAACCCCGCACACCAAAGGGTGACGGGGCGATAGATCTCCCCCGAGCGCCACCCTCTGTCCCCAACCCTGGAGAAAGGAGACCAGCCACTGTAAGGCTGTCCCCCTAATCCCCACGTCCGCAAGGCGGCTGGCCAACAAATCATAGTCAACCGTGTCAAATGCTGCTGTGAGATCAAGTAACACAAGCAGCGCTGGCCTGCCTCGATCCAGATGCCTGCGAAGGTCATCTGTGAGGGCAACCAAGGCTGTCTCCATCCCATGGCCAGGACGGAAGCCAGACTGGAATGGGTCCAGGACTAGAGCATCATTCAGGAATTCCTGCAGTTGTACCGCCACCGCCCGCTCAATCACCTTGCCCAGGAACGGAAGGTTCGACACTGGGCGGTAACTGGATGGGTTGGTGGGGTCCAAAGATGTTTTTTTTCAGGAGGGGCCACACTACCGCCTCCTTTAACGCTCCTGGAAAAACCCCAGAGCTCAGGGAGATGTTAACAATGGCCTCCAAATGGTCCCGTAGCCCCTCCGAGCTGGCCTTCACCAGCCAGGATGGGCAGGGGTCCAGAGGACAGGTGGTTGGCCTCATCCCCTGCAGGATCCTGTCAACATCATCCTGAGAGAGCAGCCTGAAATGGTCTAATACGGACCCAGAAGATGGCCAAGGGGTCTCCAGTTCCCTTACTGTATCAACAGTGGATGGCAGGCCACGGCGAAGGGACAAGATTTTGCCCGCAAAATAGCTCGCAAAAGCCTCGCAGCCTATAGTTGAATTAAGAATTTGGTGGTCTCCCTGAGAAAGGGAGACCAAGGACCGAACTGTTCGAAATAATTGAGCCAGGCGCGAGCTAGCGGACGTAATGAAAGCAGCAAAGAAATCCCTCTTTGCTGCTTTCACTGCCACCTCATAGGCTTTCATAAACGTCCTATAAGATGTTCTTGCCTCTTCGTCGCACCCCCCCCTCCACACTCGCTCTAGTCGTCTCAGAGACCGCTTCATCTGGTGAAGCTCCTCGGTAAACCAAGGAGCTACCCGTTTGCGGGCTTGGAGAGGACGGCAGGGGGCGATAGCGTCGATGGCTTCGGAAAGACGGCCATGCCAATCATCCACCAGCTCATCTTACGTACTGCCAGGGGGCATCGGATCCCACAGAGCTGCCTGGAAACCAATTGGATCCATAAGCCTCCACGGGTGAGTGTAAATCCGCTCACCGCCCACCCGGGAAAGGAGCGGCATGCTCAGACGAGCCTTCAGAACAAAGTGATCTGACCATGGCACTGCATCATAGGCATCCAGGACCACCATCATCCCAGCCCCAAAAATCAAATCCAGAGTGTGACCTGCTTGATGCGTGGGAGCCGAAACAAACTGGGAGAGTCCTAGGGCCGCCATGGAGGACACCAGGTCAATGGCCTGCATGGAGGCATTGTCGTCAGCATGGACGTTGAAATCCCCGAGAACCAAAAGTTTCGGGAATTCCAAGGCCCAGCTGGCCACCGCCTCCTATAGACCAGACAGGGAAGATGCAGGTGCAGTAGGCGGTCGGTACACCACGCATATTGCCAACCTCTCCTTGGCGTCCAACGCTAGGCCCACACAATCAATGCCAGTAATTTTTGGGGTGGGGATGAGGGGCAGAATGGCTATTGCGGAGAGCAAGTATATGGAAAAGCAGCTAAGGTTTCGCGGTTTGCCGGAGATGGAGGGAAAGACAGCTCAAGAGCAAGTTGCTGAAGTGTTAGCTGGATACCTGGGGAAGGAAGAAGAAGAAATCGTGGCTATCCTAGATGTGGTGTATCGTATAAACTCAAGATTTGCGGCCCAGAGGAAGTTACCAAGAGACGTGATTGTGCAATTTACAACCAGAAATATGAAAGAAAGGATTGTGAGCAAGCAATTTCAAGACCCATTGGAGGTTGATGGCAAGACGGTGATTATTATGAAGGAGTTACCTAGATCGGTGTTGCTTGATCGGAAAAAATATAAAGCCTTAGTCCAAATCTTGAAGGACATGAAAATAAGGTACAGATGGGAATTACTGGAAGGGCTGGCATTTGAGTTTGGAGGAGTGAAAAAGCGCATCAGATCTGAATTTGAAATGGAAAAGTTTATGAGGGACAATTAAAAGGACTTACCAGCAACAAGGCTATGAATATGGAATGTAAGGTTATATCTTGGAATGTAAATGGACTTAATTCACCCAATAAGAGAAAAAGTACTTTTCACTGGCTATTGAAACAGAAATGTGATATTGTTTGTTTACAAGAGACTCATATTAGAAAACAGGATGTAAAATATCTAAAACTGAGCAAACTGGGCACTCATTTTGCAGCGGCCACAAAAAAGAAAAAAAGGGGAGTGGTCTTGTATATTAGAGAGGAGCTGCAGCCAAAGTTAGTGTTTAAGGACCCAGAAGCTAGATTTTTAGCGGTGGAATGTACATGGAATTTAAAGAAAGTGCTGGTGATTGGAATCTATGCACCTAATGGAGCAAAAGAAAGCTTCTTTGAGGATTTGAGGAAGCAATTAGATGAACTTTCTCACGACCAGATAATTCTTGCAGGAGACTTGAATGGAGTTACAAATTTGGAGCAGGACAAGAAATCAGCAACTGCACAAAAGAAAAGAGGACTACTACCAAAAACTTTTTTTGCATTAATGCAGCAGGAAACTTTGGAAGATGTATGGAGAATACAGAATCCCAAGGGCAGACAATTCACATTTTTCTCCGCAAGACACTCTACTTTATCACGAATCGACATGATCTGGGCCTCAAAGGACTTAGTGTTATGGACTAAAGAGGTGGAAATAATGCCTATGGTAGGCTCAGATCACAATCCAATTATGTGGAAGTTTGGGAAAAGAACTAAGAGGAAAGGATGGAGAATAAATGAGGACTTGTTGCAAGAGGGAGAAAACTTGGAGATGTTGAGAAGGGAAACTAAGTTCTTCATACAATACAACATGAATCGAGAAGTACCAACCAACAAGGTATGGGATACCTATAAGGCAGTAATTAGAGGCATACTAATGGACTTAAACGGAAGAGCCAGGAAAAAACAAGAGGAGAAGAGACAGGAGATTACAGAGAAAATAAAAGCCAAAGAAATATTACTAAAGAAAAGACCAGGGAAGAAGAAAGTTTACCAAGACATTAAAATTTTACAAGAACAGTTGACAGCAATGAATAATAAGGAACTGGAATGGAATCTGAAGAGAATGAATCAAAAGTCGTTTGAAGGAGCAAATAAACCTGGGAAATATTTGGCATGGCAATTGAAGAAGAGAAAGGAGAAGAAGACAATAAATAAAATATGTGAGGATAATAAAGTCTATCTGGAACAGACTGCTATTAGTAGAGCCTTCTACAAATTTTACGCTAAATTGTATAATAAAAAAGAGGTGAATAAAGATTCAATAGCGACATATCTGGGGAAAATGAGGCTCCCAGTGATCTCGGAAGATTGGAGAAATAAATTGAATAGTGAAGTGACATAGGAAGAGATAAGGAAGGTAATACAGTCAACAAATCTGGGTAAGGCGCCAGGGTCTGATGGACTCACAGCTAAATTTTATAAGGTAATGGTCAATGAACTGGTGTCATTCCTAAAAGAAGTGATCAATGGTGTTATGAGAGACCAAAGAATTCCAGATACTTGGAGTGAAGCTAATATATCATTGATCCCTAAAGAAGGACAGGACTTGATTAACGTCAAAAATTACAGACCTATTTCCTTACTTAACAATGACTATAAGATCTTTGCGAAGATCTTAGCGGAAAGAGTAAAGGGATGGCTATCCGAAGTTATTGGGGAAGAACAAGCTGGTTTTTTACCGAATAGACAAATCAGAGACAATTTAAGGACAGTTATAAATGCTATTGAATATTATGATAGGCGTTGTGATAAGGAGGTTGGGTTCTTCTTTGTGGACGCTGAAATAGCATTTGACAATTTGAACTGGGATTTTATGTTCGCCACTATGGAACAGCTACAGTTGGGAGAAAGATTTATCAGAGCAGTAAAAGAAATCTACAGAGACCAGAGTGCAGCAATTGTGGTGAATGACGAGGTGACTAAGAAATTGACTATAGGCAAAGGTACAAGACAAGGTTGCCCGTTGTCTCCACTGTTGTTTATAATGGTTTTGGAAATTTTGATGATACAGATCCGAGAAGATAATGCAATCCGTGGAATAAAGATAAAAGACTTTTCCTATAAGGTTAGAGCATTTGCAGACCATATAATGTTAATTGTGGAAGATCCAATTGAAAACATGCCAAGGGTAATAGAAAAAATCACAGAATTTGGAGATTTGGCAGGTTTTTTTGTAAACAAAAAGAAGTCAAAGATACTGTGTAAAAATATGACTAAACAAAAACAACAGCAACTTATGGAAATAACAGACTGTGAAGTAACAAATAAGGTGAAATATTTGGGAATTGAGCTGGCTGCAAAGAATATAGATCTATTCAAGAACAATTATGAGAAATTGTGGACTCAAATAGAGCGAGACTTGATTAAATGGAATAGATTGAATTTGTCATGGTTGGGAAGAATTGCAGCAGTCAAGATGAATGTGCTGCCAAGAGTGATGTTTTTGTTACAGACAATACCAGTTATTCGGGATTCCAAGCAGTTTGAGAAATGGCAGAGAAAGATATCGGACTTTGTTTGGGCAGGCAAAAAGCCTCGAGTGAAAATGAAAGTGTTACAGGACGCGAAAGAGAGAGGCGGAATGCAACTGCCCAACCTAAGACTTTACTATGAGGCAATCTGCTTGGTTTGGCTGAAGGACTGGATGATGCTTAAAAATCGCAAATTGCTGGCCTTAGAGGGATACAAAAAAATATTTGGATGGCATGCATACTTATGGTATGATAAAGTAAAAGCGGACTCTATGTTTGTACACCATTACATTCGGAGAAGCCTCTTCACAATATGGAAAAAGTACAGAGATTACCTACAAGAAGGAATTCCCTCCTGGGTGGTTCCTTATGAAGTGATAGATCCGAGAACTGTTGATAATGAACAACAGTGTCTAACGTATAAGGAGATAACACGAATAGAATTTTCTAAATTAAGAATAAAGACGCAAGAAGAGTTGTCTCCAAACTATGACTGGTTTCAATATAGACAGCTTAGAGACCTTTATAAATCGGATTGTGCCAAGGGAGGAGTAAGAATGGAGAATTCGGACTTGGAGGAAGTAATTTTACAAGAAGACAAAAAGGAAATTTCAAAGGTCTATAAAGTGTTGTTAAAATGGTATACTGAAGAAGAGGTAGTTAAGGTGCAAATGGTGAAGTGGGCTATAAATTTTAATAAAGAAATAACAATGGAGGCGTGGGAATACTTGTGGAAAAATACTTTGAAAATTACGACATGCACTAACATTAAAGAGAATGTCTATAAAATGATCTATCGTTGGTACCTGACACCAAAGAAAATTGCGCTAGGGAATGTGAACATGTCTAATAAATGCTGGAAATGTAAAAAGCATGAAGGATCTTTGTACCATATGTGGTGGACTTGTGAGGTAGTCAGGCAGTACTGGGGGGAAATAATAAGAGTAATAAGTGAGATTTTACAGTTTCAAGTTAATAAGAACCCAGAACTCCTGCTACTGAACTTGGGAATGGAAGATATTCCAGCACAACATAAGACATTGCTTTTTTACATGACAGCAGCGGCTAGACTTTTGTACGCGCAAAAGTGGAAAGTACAAGAAGTGCCAACTGTCGAGGACTGGATTCACAAATTGCTGTACATGGCGGAGATGGATAAACTGACAAGAAAACTAAGAGACCTTGATCCAGGACAGTTTAACACAGATTGGGAGAAGCTGAAACAATATTTGGTGAAAAAATGGGAGGTGGGAGGAGAACTGTGGCAGTTTGAAAATTATTGAAGAAAAACAAAAGAAGAGAGAAGTGACTATACCGGGGGGAGGAGAGTTAAAGAAGAATTACTAAGCAATTATTCTATTTGATTATTCTATACAGTATTAAGTAATAGTTATTATGTGATATGTAAGAATAGAAATTAATTAATTAATTATGTTGCTGGCAGATAGGGGTGTAATTGAGAATTAACAGAATTAAAATTTATGAATACAAGAAGGGGGGGAATGAGAAGTAGCATATAGAATATAGGTTAAATTGATTGACTTATGCTGAAGGTATTTTTGGTTATAGCGATTTAGAAATGTGCAGAATATGGGTCAAATTGATTGACTTTATGTTATAAAGATAAGAGATATAAGAGGAAGTAAAGAGTAACATATAGAGTATAAGTTAAATTGGTTGACTTATAAATGTATTCATCACTTATGAGTACTCAAGTTATGTATAGGGAGGGATAAATTGTTTGTCCCATATTGATGACATTAGAATGAATAAGTTAGAGTACAGGATATTGAGAATATTACCAGTATTATTACTATTGAATAACATGCCAGGAATGTATTAGTTAGTTGATAAGTGAAGGGAAATTGACTTAGCACTGTGTTATAATAGACTAGCTTAGAAGAGTGTGAAAGTATATGTTTAATTGACAAAATAAGTTGAAATGAGTAGGGGAAGAATAGACAAAGGGTTGGAAAACTGTTGGAAGTCAATAAACGGGGGGGGGGAAGGGAGGGGGTTAGAACTGGAATATTAAAGTAATTTGATTGTTATAAATGACAAAATATTTCTAATTCCAATAAAAATTTAAAAAAAAAAATTTTGGGGTGGGGAGTGGTCTGAAGGAGAAAGACTCCTGAATGAGCAAAGCCACACCTCCCCCCCGACCACTTGTCCAGGACTGGTGGAGGACCGTATAACCTGGGGGGGTGTCGCGCACAGGGCTGGGCACAGCAGGCAGGAGGCTCACTGGTACTGCAGGGCTGAACACAGCAGGCAGGAGTTCAGTATTGCAAGACAGCAAACCAGGGTCCAGGAGTCAGGCCAGGTGCCAGGGTCAGGCTATCAGTCAGGGAGTGAGAGAGCGGCAGGCAGAAGAGTAGTCAATAGGCAGGTCAAGGTCAAGTCCAAACAAGCAGTAGAGCAAGGTACACGAACGTCCAGGTAGCAGGGAGTGGCGAGCTGAGTTGCTTCCACGCTTGGTCTTCTCAGCGTCTTCCTTTATTGCTGTTCTAATGAGGGCCAGCTGTTGCCTCTCCCTCGAACAGCTCTGCCCGGCGTTGTGCTATTAGCCGGCTACTCCTCCGCCTTTCCAGAAACGCTGCCTTATCTCTAAGTTTCCTCCTTTCAGCTGGCCCCAGAGGCTCGGATTTCGCTCTAGCCCTGGGGGAGTCTTTGTCTCTTACAGCCTCTGTGGAGGTTTCTGGCTGTTCCTCATCCCTGACAGTCTCTGCAGAAGCTCCAGGCTGTTCCTGCTGAATTCCCTCTGGAGCAGCAGCAGTAGTTTCTGACTGCTCCTCCTCTCCCATAGCTTCTGCAGGGGCTTCCGACTCCAGAGGAGATTCTGCTGGCCCTTCCTGCTCATCCTCTGAGGAGGACTCTGAGGCAGTAGGTAAGGTGGCCAGTCGGGGCTGGGGCTGACTCATGACACCATCCCCCCTCCCAAGGCCCCCTCCACCCAAGGGTCCGGGTTTGCTAGGGTAGGTCCGATGGAATTGGCGGATGAAGCGGGGTGCATGGAGGTTCTCGGCCGGTTCCCATGATCTATCCTCGGGTCCATAGCCCTTCCATTCCACCAGGTACTGCAGACGGCCCCGGTGCCAGCGAGAGTCCACGAGCCGTTCTACCTCGTACTCTTCCTGTCCGTCCACCAGGACCGGGGGAGGCGGTGGTACAGGTTCACGGAGGGGGTGTGGAGGTGCTACCGGGGTGAGCAGGGAGCGATGGAACACGGGGTGGATCCGGAGTGTTGGCGGGAGCTCCAATCGGTAGGCAACAGGATTGATCTGGGCGGTAATTCGGTAGGGCCCGATGAACCGGTGGTCCAATTTCTGGGAGGGCCGCTGTGACCGAATGTGCCGAGTGGAAAGCCACACCGAGTCCCCCACCTTCAAAGGGTCCCCTTCCCGCCGTCGCCGGTCCGCGGTTGCTTTGTAGGCCCGTTTGGCGCGGTCTAACTGTTCCCGCAGAACCAGGTGTAGGGCCTGCAGCTCCTGGACAAAGTCATCTGCTGACGGTACTGATGAGTTTGGCGTTGTTCTGGGAAAGTAACGTGGGTGGCGTCCGTAGGTGGCCAGGAACGGGGTCTGGCGTGTGGAGGCGTGCACTGAATTGTTATACGCAAACTCGGCCATGGCTAGGAGGTCTGCCCAATCATCCTGCTGGTAGTTTATATAGCAGCGCAGGTATTGCTCCAACGTGGCATTGGTCCGCTCCGTCTGCCCATCGGACTGTGGATGATGGGCCGAGGACAGGTGAACCTGGGTTCCGAACAGTGTCTGGAGGGCCTTCCAGAAACGCGAAGTAAATTGCACCCCCCGATCTGAGACCAGGTGCCGGGGAATCCCATGGTGCCGGAACACGTTTTGGACATACTGGTATGCCAAATCTTTGGCTGTAGGCAGCGATGGGCAAGGTACGAAGTGGGCCAGCTTGGTGAACAGGTCAACAAACACCGCAATGCATGTATGCCCTTTAGAGGGTGGCAGGTCCGTGACAAAATCCATGGAAACAGTTTCCCAGGGCCCCTCGGGTGTGGGCAGCGGTTGTAACAGTCCTGTTGGCTTCCCTGGAAGGTCTTTGGCCCGCCGGCATGTATCGCAGGACTGCACGTAGCGAAACACGTCCACCTGCATACGGGGCCACCAGAAATCCCTGGACAATAGGTGCAAGGTCTTGTATCTCCCAAAGTGACCAGCTGCTAGGGTGTCATGAGCAAGCTGCAGTGCCTCCCCTCGTAGAGCACCTGGGGGAACATAGACTCAGCCTTCATATGTAAGGAGGCTCTGTTGCAGGAGGTAGCCTGGGGGGTCTGGCTGTGCGGGGTCCTGTAGTCCCTGGGTGATGCGTTGTGTCCAGGGGTCCGTGCTTTGAGCTTGCCGGATCCGATCCCGCAGGGCATCTGGGGCATTGGTGGCTGCAAAGCACTCAGGAGCCAGAATGGTTGTGGCTGGCGGCTTCTCTCCTGCCTGCCGGCTGAATTCAGTTTCCGGGACAGGGCATCCGCCAACTTGTTCTGTGAGCCAGGGATGTATTGGATAGTAAATTGAAAGCGGGAGAAGAACAACGCCCATCGGATTTGGCGTTGCGTTAGGTTTCGGGTGGTTTGCAGATGTTCTAGGTTACGGTGGTCTGTATATACCACCACTGGGTGCCGAGCTCCCTCCAAATGGTGCCGCCAGGTCTCAAAGGCAGCCTTGATGGCCAACAGCTCCCTCTCCCAGATAGTGTAATTCCGCTCGGCTGGGGTGAGCTGTCGGGAGTAGAAGGCACATGGTTGGGACACCTCGTGGGAGGAGCGTTTTTGTGCTAAGACTGCCCCCAAAGCGGTGTCAGAGGCGTCAGCCTGCACTATGAACGGGAGGCTCGGATCTGGGTATACAAGGACCGGTCCAGTCGTAAACCGGGTCTTCAGGGTTTGAAAGGCCTGTTGGGCTTCCTGGGTCCATTGGAATGGCAGGCGGGGCCGTGTCAATTGGGTCAAGGGGACGGCTAGTGCAGCAAAGTCAAGGATGAACTGTCGGTAGTAGTTTGCAAACCCTAAGAAGCGCTGAACCTCTTTATGGTTTCGGGGAGCCTGCCAGGAGAGTACCGCCTCGACCTTAGCGGGATCCATCTGTACTCCTTGGTTGGACACTCGGTGTCCCAGGAACTCAACTTCTTCCCGGTCAAATTCGCATTTCTCGAGCTTGGCATACAACCCATGCTGTCTAAGTCTCTCCAACACAGAACACACATGCTCCCCATGCCTGGCAGGGTTGCGGGAGTAAATCAGAATGTCATCCAGGTACACGATGACATAGTGGTCGAGGAGGTCCCGGAACACGTCGTTGATGAAACGCTGGAAGACCGCTGGCGCGTTACATAGGCCAAAGGGCATTACCAGGTACTCGAACTGGCCGTAACGAGTCCCAAAAGCTGTCTTCCATTCATCCCCTGACCGTATCCGGATGAGGTTATATGCTCCCCGCAGGTCTAGTTTAGTGAACCGAGTTGCTCCTCGGAGCCGCTCTAAGAGGTCAGGGATCAGAGGTAGTGGGTAGCGGTCTCTGACTGTAATCTGGTTAAGGGCCCGGTAATCGTTGCATAACCGCAAGTCCCCTCCCTTCTTTTTGACAAACAGGACTGGTGCAGATGTCGGAGAGGCTGAGGGTTGGATAAACCCCCGCGCTAGGTTTTTTGCCAAAAAGTCCTTGAGGGCCACTCGTTCTGGCTCCGACAACGAGTACAGGCGTCCGCTGGGGAGGGGTTTATCAGGAATCAGGTTGATGGCACAATCGTAGGGTCTGTGCGGAGGTAGTTGATCAGCCCCCTTCTCCTCGAACACGTCCGCGAACTCTGCATAGCGGGGCGGCAGCAGGGATCCCTGGACCTTGGCATCTGCGCTGGCGAGCAGCTTCGGGAGGGGATCCGGCTTCCTGGTCGGGAACTGGACGACTTGGCGCTTCCAGTCGATGAGCGGGTTGCTGCCCACGAGCCAGGTCAGCCCCAGCACCACCGAGAAGTGCGGCATGCAGACTACATCGAACTGGACGCGGTCCCGGTGGCCTTCCACAACTACCTCCACCAGCTCAGTCTCGTGGGTTACCGGACCGGATTTCAGTAGCCGCCCGTCGATGGCCTCCACTAGGGCAGCAACGGGTTTTTCGTGCAACGGGATGTGGTGCTGATGGGCAAACTGCCGGTCCATGAAACTCCGGGAAGCGCCGGAGTCGACCATGGCGCGGGTTTCCACGCGCCGCCCGTCTGGCAACTGGATTTCTAGGTGGAGGAGGAGGTGTCCCCCTCCAACGTCAAGGGCCCCATTGGTGTAAACCTCTCGCCCCGGTCCGCGTGGGTCCGCAAGCCGGGGCCGGTCTTTTGCGGCACCCTCTGGGTGGCGCTTTTCCGGGCAGGCGTTGGCATAGTGGCCGGCCCCGCCACAGTACAAGCACAGCCCCTGGGTGCGTCGCCTTGCTTTCTCTGCGGCCGTAAGACGGGGTCGGGCGCCGCCCAGCTGCATGGGCTCCTCCCCTTCCGCCCCCTTAGGAGCAGTGGGGGCGCAGGAGGGGCCTGCAGGCACCGGCCGGGGCGCCCTTCCCCGCCAGGCCCCTTCACTGCGCGCCTGTCTCCGGGCTTCCAGGCGCAGGTCAATGCGCTGGCACAGCACAACAAGGTTTTGAAGGGAACTGGGGCGTTCTGTTCGGGCTAGCTCATCTGCAACCTCATCAGACAAGCCCTCTATGAACTGGTCCTGCAGCGCTGCCTCGTTCCACGCAAGGTCCTGAGCCAGTAACTGGAATTCCGTCGCGTAGGTGGCCACGGACCCCCGTCCCTGACGAAGCCGTCGGATGCGCCGGTTGGCGCTCTCAGCCTTAACGGGGTTGGCGAAAGTTTGCTGGAGCCGCTCCACAAACCCAGTGTAGTCTTGCAGCAGCGGCGATGATTCCAGGAGCAGAGGGGTAGACCATTTGGCCGCCTGGCCTTTCAAGAGACTCAGAATGAAGCCCACCTTGGTCTTATCATCAGGAAAGTCTCGGGGGCGCAGGCTGATGTACAGCTGGCACTGGGCTAGGAAGACAGGAAACTCCTCCACATTGCCCGCGAACTTTTCTGGTGGACTCACCGGGCACTTGGGCGTGGCCGGCGGCGGCACTGCCGCAGCTTGCTGCTGAAGCTGTTGCTGAAGCTGAGCCACAGCATTGCTCAGTTGGGTTACCGTCTGCTGCAGCGTCTGGTTCTGAGCTACA